>NC_134121.1:25986513-26289543 GCF_040939455.1 Microcebus murinus | reverse complement strand
ATTTGGCGGGGAGAATAAACATTCAGTCTATGGTTGGTGGAAGAGTGGAAGGAAGGGCAGAAGGAGGAAGGGCTAAATGATGAACCCATCAAGTATCCTGAGACAGTTCAGATGCAGCAGAAGCTAAAATCACAGCTAAGAGGCTGCCAAGTTCCTAGGTTTGGGAAGGTCAATGCCAAGACCAAGTTCAAAGGGCAAGGTGGGGAGGTCGTGTTAGAGAACTCAACCGTGCTGCATGCTGAGGGAATCCCCTGTACACACATAGTGGAGCGTGAGGAGAGCAGGAGTTCCCTCCCACAAGGGCCGACAGTTAGGGCTGGAGCACTGTGCATGACTCGGTGGAAGGCGCAGGTCTGAAGCCCCGGGTGCAGAGGCTGCACGTGCCCCTGGCCAGGGGCTATGGCCTGTGCCTTGGTGACACTGCTGTGGTAGATAAAGCTGGAGACAGGACACAATCGGTGTCTCTGGCTTTGTCACAAACCCTATTTGCTATGTAAAGGACCTGCTTCCTTCTTCCCGTTGAGAGAATTTTGCTGGGAAACAAACTTCAGCCTCTCTTCTCATGCTCCACTTTGCCTTTCCCTTCTCCCCTACAAAGGAAGAGGAGTTGCAACGTGATAGGTCAAATCCCAGACTCTCGTGGGGACGCTAGAAAGTGGGCAGAGACCCGGCACCCAGGTGTAGCACTCCTTCTGGTGCCGTGTGTGTGTGTTTTAGTCTGCTTGGGCTGCCGTAGCAAAATACCACAGACTGGGTGGGTGACTTAAACCCCAGAAATATGTTTCTCACAATTCTGGAAGCCGGGAAGCCCAAGATCGAGCTGCTGGCTGATTGGGCTCCTGGTGAGGGCCCGCTTCCTGGCTTGCAGACGGCAGCCTTCCAGCTGTGTGATCGCGTGGTGGGGGCGGGGTGGAGGAAGAGAGGGAGAGTGACCCCCTGGTGTCTCTTGTTGTAAGGATAAGAATCCTATATTATCAATCCCCATCCTTTTTTTTTTTTTGAGACAGAGTCTCACTCTGTTGCCTGGGCTAGAGTGCCGTGGCGTCAGCCTAGCTCACAGCAACCTCAAACTCCTGGGCTCAAGCAATCCTCCTGCCTCAGCCTCCCGAGGAGCTGGGACTACAGGCATGTGCCACCATGCCCGGCTAATTTTTCTATTTTTAGTAAGAGACGGGGTCTCGCTCTTGGTCATGCTGGTCTCGAACTCCTGACCTTGAGTGATCCACCTGCCTTGGCCTCCCAGAGTGCTGGGATTACAGGCATGAGCCACCGCGCCCACTCAAGTCCCAGCCTTTTGACCTCATTTATCCTTAATTAGCTCCTTATTGCCCTTCTCCCCAAATACAGTCACACTGGGGTTTAGGGCTTCCCCCTAATGGGAGGACAGAGAGTGGACGGACTAGGCAGGAGGACCTTTGGTGCCAGAACTATGGTGGGATTGTAAAGTGGTGCAGCCAATTTGCAAAACTGTTGGACAGTTTCTTAATGAGTTTGGACAGGGGAGACCATTGAGCCCACAGCAATCCTCGTGAACACACACCTGGGCGAGCTCCCTTTCTGGGTTTTGAGGCTGGTCAGCAGACAGGGCAGGTCTGGCCTTGTCCTCGAGACCTGAATTGGGTAGGTAAGGCAGGCCTGCTTTCAGAATCAGGGCAAGGAAATACAACAGAAGCCTTGTCAGGCCTCCAGGCTCAGGTAGACCAGAAATATCTACATGGGGGTTACTGAGCACTGCCTCGGACATTAATAAAACAATCCTTTGATGTCCAGCCTGCTTGTGTCTCGTGGCTCTCAGTACCAGCCACATGCTGATGATTCTTGACTCCGCACCTGAGCTCAGGCTCTGCACAGCCAGTGGTCTATGTGGCATCCCTGTAGGCCACCTAATGGCATCTCCTATGTCACAGCGCCTCCCTTGAGCTGCTGGTCTTGTCTTTCCAGACCTGCTTTTCCTGTGGGTGTCCCTGTCTCAGTTAACGGCGTGGCCACCATTCCTGGTGCTCAGGCTGAACACCTTGGGGTCATTCACCTTGGGGTCTTTTTCTCCCAGACTGTATCCGATCAGCTGGCAAATTCTGTCCACTTTGCATCTAGAATGTACCCAGAATCCAAGCACTTCCCCCATCCCTACTGCCCCACTGCGGTCTGAGCCACCATCTCTGTGTCATGGGTCACTGAAGGGCCTCCTGCCTAGTCTGTCCACTCCTGATGCTTCTACCCTGCACCACAGTCCATTCTCGACCAGGGTGACACTGTTAATGCATAGGTCACATCATGTCACGAACGGGCTCCAAAGCCTTCATGACTTCCCTTCTCTCTGTCTCACATGTGCTTCACACACGTACACGCCTACACACCTCACCATGAGGTGTAAGACTCAGCAAGCTCCCGCGGCCCCTCACCTCTCTGGCTTTGTCGTCTGTAGCTTTCTCTCCCGTTTTCTTGCATGTGGTCTCGCAGCTGGTCCTCAAGTAATCCCATCATCGCGTTCCTGCCCCAGGGCCTTGGCACTGCCTGTGCTCTCTTCCTGACTCGCTCTTCTCCTGGATAGCTCTGCGATGAAATCCCAGGGAGGTCTTGTGACTGCCTCATCTGAAATGTCAACCCCTTGACGTGTTATATTTCCCTCTCCTGCTTTACAGGTTTTCTTCCTGGCTTGGCAGTTGTCACCAACTAACACGCATGTGTTTATTATCTTGTGTATTGTCTGACTCCCCAGCAAGAATATAAGTGGCCTGCAGAGTTTATCTCTTTTGTGCACTGGTCCTTTGAATAGTCCTCTGAATAGCAGGTGCCCTGCAAATATCCACTGAAACAATAAATGAAGTAAGCACATGAAAAGCTGCTCGACACCATTAGTCATGAAGGAGCACAAATCAAAGCACAAGAAGATACCGCTTCATACCACTAGGGTGGTTTCTATCAGTTACATAATGACAAAGGCTGGTAAGGATGGAAAGAAATAAGAACCCTCACACATTGCTGGTGGGACTGTAAAATGGTGCAGCCAATCTGCAAAACTGCTGGGCTGTTTCTTAAAAAGTGAAGCATAAATTTATCATATGGCCCAGCAAATCCACTCTTAGGTATGTACCTAAGAAAAATGAAATATATGTCCACATAAGACCTGCATGCGAATGTTCACAGCAGTGTTGTTCATAGTTGCCCCAAATGGAAACTACTCAGATGTCCATCCACAGGTAAATGGTTAAGCAATATGGTGGTATATCCACACAAAGGAATAGTATTCAGCAATGAAAAGTAATGAAATATGGATATATACTACAACACGGATGAACCTCAAACACATGCTAAATGAAAGTAGGCAGACAGAAAAGGCCACATATTGTATGATTCCACTTATACGATTTGTCCAGAAAAGGCCACTCTAGAGAGACAGAAAGTAGGTTAGTGATTGTCTAGGGCTGGGGGTGGGGAGTACGATTAACCCTAAATGAAGGATCTTACTGGGGTGATGAAAATGTTCTAAAAATAGATTATTGGTGAAGTCTGCACAACTCTGTAGGCTTACTAAAAATCACTGAATTTAATGATGAAATACTTAAAATGGGTGACTTGCATGTCAATTATAGCCCAGTAATGTTTTTTAAAAAAATGAATGAATGGATGCTCTATGTGCATGGATCCCGTAATCAGGGGTCCTGGAGAGGTAAAGGGATGGGGGAGGGGGACCAAGGGAGGATCTAGGCCAGGGGTCCTCAAACTTTTTAAACAGGGGGCCAGTTCACTGTCCCTTAGACCGTTGGAGAGTGTGCACTGTGGGATCGGGGTGAGTCGGCTGCTAAGCAGGACAGGCAGCGGCAGCAAAAACACCCGGTGGGCCGGATAAATGTCCTCGGTGGGCAGCATGTGGCCCTCGGGCCGTAGTTTGAGGGCACCTGCTCCTAGGCTTTTCTGGTCGCTTCCTTCTGATCACTAGCATGGGTAAAAGCGCCTCTCTGCTCACAGAGTGGGGGCAGCGTAGGGAAGGGGTAGGAGCCCCACAAGCCCTTGCTGCTAATGGAGCCCTGAAGGCTCAGCACAGAGATGGCTTTAGCGACCAGGCCTGTGACTGAGCCCGAGGAGGGGGCGGGGAGGCTCAGGGCTGTGGAAGGCGGGTGGCGGGCAGAGAAAGGAAGATCTGGAGTCAGCAAAGGCTGGAGAGAAACAGAAGGGCAGCCAAGGGAAGAAATAAAAGCTGTAGAGAGCCTTTGGGCCGCCGAAGGGAATACGAAGGGCGTTTTACAAATATATCAGGGGAAAAGAGATACTTGAAAGCCTCCCGGCCCATTAATAAATGAGAAGGGAAATAAAATTAATGATGATGATAAAAATGGCTGAGCCGCTGAAGTGCTTTGTAAAATTGGTCTTTAACAAGGAAAAGAAAAAAAATGCAAGGGATGGGCAATTAGAGAGGGACAGAAGCCTTGTCAATACAGTTGATGAAAGGTAGGAAAGAGAATACTTAGAAAAATTGGATAATGCCTACCCGGTCCAAATCACCATGTCCGGATATGGGCTTTGGGGTCTGAAGGGAATTAGCTGATGAACTTATTAAGCCCTTGGCAGGAATTTTAATTATATATTTTTGGGGATGGGGGAGGCAGAACCAATGAAGCTTCAAGAGTGTGGGATAAAAGACAGAGAGGAAGGACTGGGTGTTCAGCTTCTCTCCTGGGCTTGCCACTATGCTGGGTGTGCCTCATGTGTTCTGCCATTTAGTCCCACATGCAGCTCTGTGTGGTTTCTACGATCAGCCCATTTTACAGGCAAGGAGACTGAGGCTCAGGGAGCTTTTGTGACTCTCTGAGATTACTCAACTAGCAAATGGTAGTGCCAGATTTTTGTATTTTTGAGGCAGAGTCTTGCTCTGTCACTCTGGGTAGAGTGCAGTGGGGTCGTCATGGCTCACTGCAATCTCAAACTCCTGGCCTCAAGCGATCCTCCCGCCTCAGCCTGCCAGAGTGCTGGGATTACAGGCATGAGCCACCATGCCCAGCCTTGTTAGTGCCAGAATTTGAACCCACGTTTTTCTGATTCCAAAGAGGATTCTTTTCCATCTACCAGCTGTTTATTCGAACTCTCAATATTTGATTCTATACATCAGAGAGAAAGACACAGCCCACCTGCTGGTGACCTACTTCTAGCCATCCTCCTTTGTCCCCAAGCCTTGGGATTCTAATGACACTGACAGAGGGCTGTGCCACTTTGACTTTGAGGTGTTTAGAGAAGATTCCAGAATGTGCCTGTTGAGGGGAAATAAATGGGGTGGAGGTTGCAGAATGATGACATGAGAGTTATGGGGGGGGAATGTTTGTGTTCTTGGAGTCCAAAGATCTTATCATACCTTTGGGAAACTGAGGCCACAAAGGGGAGAGGAGCTTGCTCAGGGTGACACTAGCGGTTAGAGCCACTGCCAGGCCTGCTAATTTGCAGGCCAAGCCTTTGTTCTCTGCACTGCTTGGCTGAAGCCTGTCATCTGTCCTCGTCCCTGGCTTCTGTCCTCCACCATCCAAAATCTGCCCTCGACTTTGCTTCTCAGCTTTGGCTCTGTCCCCTGTGCTCTGCTCTTGGTGCCATAGCCTGTGGTCACCTTGGTGTCTTTTTAATTTCTCATCTTGTCTCCCTTGCTGTTTTGTTAACTCTGGTACGCCCCCACGGCCCCCTCCCCCCGCCCCAGGGCAGGAGTTGGGGCTGAGGTAGGAGGGAGAAGCCCCCGGGACATCAGGTGTGAGCTCCTTGACCCATCTCGCTCTGGAGTCCTGCTGTTCCAGGGTCATTCTTTGCACCCCCACCTCTGACCCTTTTCATGACTCCACCATATATTGAGTTCGCTTTCCTGCTTCTCCACTTTTGGCTTGACCACGTGGCTTGCTGAGGTCAACAAGATGTTAGCAATGTGACAAAAGCAAGGACGTGAACTATGCTTGTGCGACTGGGCATCTCCTCTTGCACCCCTGCCACCGCCATGGGACAAGCATGCCCCAGCTAGTCCCCCTGTCCAGGGCGGATGACAGACACTTGGAGTAAGCTGTGCCAGTCCCACCCCCCCACCCCAGTTGGTGAGAAGCAGAGCTGCCCAGCTGCCGTGGCATGAAGCAGAATTGCCTGGCTGCATTGAGCTGGTTTGACCAAATCTCAGCTGACCCTTAGAAAATAAAGGCTTACTGACATACACCACTGAGATTTTGTGGTTGTTACGCAGCCATCCCTAACTGATACAAAAGCCACCTGCACAGTGTGCTTTGAGAGCTCTCCACTTCCTATCTGAAAAAAATCTCTTCTTAATTCAATTTATTAAAATTAAAAACAAATCATTAAACACTCACTAGATCCTGAAGGAGCTCAGGAAATTTCACCCCAAAATATGGATTCTTGGCATAAAGAGTATTTTGAATTAAAGACACTTAGAGAGCAACAGGAACTGGAAGGGATTTTCCCTCTTCATAAAAAAATACATCCATCAAAAAGAACAATCGACTTCCCTTCCCTTTCCTGTTATCTCAATATATTACAGGAAAGAAGATCAAGAATGCAACCAGACCTGACCCAAATCATTTTAAATATCATACCTGTCTCTCAGGTTAATTTCATTTCCGAAGAGAATCATTTATAAGTCAAACTGTCCCCCTGAATCCGCTCATTCTCTAAGTATCTATCATCCTCCCTGGTAACCATTTATTGCCCCTAAACAGAATTACTTGTATCTCATCTCCCCTCTAAAATGACGCTATATAAACTTCTGGGCCCCATGGGATATTGGGCATTCCGAGATTCTCCCCGTGTGCACGGTAAATAAATCTCTTTCTCTTATTGATCAGCCTTATTGTGAGCTGATCTTTCAGCAAACCTTTCGGGGCTAAGGGGAAGCTTCCCCTGACCCCACAGTGCCCGCTCCCAAACCTGGCAGGATTTACTAAGAAAGTTTGATTTCTGTCTTCGAGGTGCTCGGCCTGGGGGAGTCAGGGAAGTAAACAGACAGTTGCGAGATAGGGTGTCAACGAGAGCACCCTGGAGGGAAAAGGCCTCCCAGGCAAGTCTCAGAGGAGGGGACAGGGTGCTCAGGTGCAGCCTGCTCAAAGCCCCCAGGGTGCAGTGTGAGTTCCTCCTGGTGCGGAACGCAGACCCCCTCGTGGAGGGGCCGGCAGAGCCCGGGTCTGGTTCTGACATTTTACAAGTCCCTGACCAAATGTTTTTTATTTAAAAAAGGCATCAACAACAGCACTCTATTACCAGATGGTGAAGTTCAGGGATACTCCATTAAATAAAAAAATAAAGCGGCACAAGATGTGATAAAACTCAAAGAAACTCAGAGGGAACGGAAGCCTCCTGGTACTGTCGTGGACGCAAGGAGCCGCGTGACCCAGGGCGGGCAGCGGCACAGAGGTAATTACAGGGCGACACCTGCTCCTGGCCTGGGAGGCCCTGCCGGGGACTGACGTGGGGACATCGGCTAGGTGACGGTGTGGCGGAAAGGGCCACCTCCTCCTGCCCCGGCTGCTGAGCTGGCCCCTCTGCCTGGCCCTGGCCTCAGCGCCCCAAGCCCAGACCCCTCTGGAGATGCGACCTTCCCCCTGGCTTCTCCCAGGTCACAGCCGCTCCGACTCCTCTAACCGTCCTCACTCTCTGCAGGGGCAGGGGGCAGGGGGCTGGGGGTGGCCCCCAGGGCCCTGTGGGGGGTAAGCACGGCCCTCCCCCTGGGGTGCCCCCTCTTTTCCCGACACTCCCCCTCCAGCAGTGTGTGTGTGTGGGGGCGGCCCAGCCCAAGTGTGTGTGATTTCAGAGTTAATCTGTCTGCACTAATTAAATATTGACGGCTGTTAAATATTCATGGGGCGTTTTAGCTGCCAGGTTTGATGTCTCCAGGCCCCGCTGGCTGCGGCTCTGTGGACGGAATCTTCTGGCTGGTCACTTTGTACTCTGCCCCCTCCTGCCCCCATCCAGATGTTCCAGCTGCTGCTCGGGGGCCTCCCCAGGTCTCGGGGCCCTCTCCTTGCAGCTCGCCTGTGTAGCATTTGTGGGGGCTGCAGCTTGGAGTTTGGGGGCTTGGTGGGGATGAGTCACCCATGTCAACGTGTGTCCCAGATGGAATGTGGCCTGGGTGTGGGGAAGGCGCAGGCTCGGGCCCAGCCGATAGGCCGGAGGGGCGGGGGGGTGTCCCGGCGAGAGCTCCCTTCTGGGAATGTCCATCGGTGGCCAGGGCGCCAGGCTGTGTGGGACGTGCTGGGGACAGGGTGGGGACCGGACGCCTAGCGGGAGGAGGCAGCTGTGGGCCTGAGGGAACACTGTCACAGGGGTGGGGTGTCTTACGTGCCTTTCGCAGAGGGGCCCGCAGGACACCTGCCAGGTTCCCCTCTGCGTGACTGCTGGTGGAGTCCCGGGGTCCAATCAGTCAGAGAGGGCTGGCGGGGAAGAGGAGTCCCATCAAGGCACAGCACGAGCGAGCCTCCTAGACAGGAGGGAGAGGCTGGCCCGGGGAGCAGAGGCGAGCCGGGGGTGGGAGGGGAGGGGAGAAGCTGGCGAGGAGGAGCTGGCTGGCCTCTCCCCACCCCCACTCAAGCTCTCCGACCCCCACCCCTCCGTCTCCACCCGGACTCCCAGCCCCAGGCTCTTTCTGCTCTTCCAGCCTGCCTGCACCTTCCTGCCCCAATAAATGGTCACCTCCCTGTGTCTACTTCCTGTGGGGGGTCGGGTGTCTACTTCCTGTGGGGGGTGGGGGGGGCAGGAGGGGCAGAGGCAAGGGCCTTCCTGGGGGCTGGGGTGGCGGCAGGAGGCAGCCTGCAAGCTGCTCGGGAGGTCAGAGTGTCACACAGCAGCCCCTGAAGCAGAGGCCAGAGCCTTCCGAGGCCTGGAGTCTCCGCTGTCTCGAAGGGTGGTGCGTCTCCAGGTACACAATCCGAGTCACGCAGCGTCTAGCCAGCGCCCCCCAGGCCCTGCCCTGCACCCACGGCACCCTCCTGTCCTCCACGCTCCGGGCCTGGCACTGGCCTTTGGCCCCCTGTGAACCCTCCCACCCCAGTGCAGGGGCTGGGCGTCTGGGCTGGCCACCAGCCTGCTGTTCTGGTTACGTGGGGTCTGTGGGGTCCAGGGAGGCAGGGCCAGAGCGACCATGTGCTCTAGCTCTCCCGGGAGGTGCGGAGGTGCACACATAGAGCTCTGGGTCCAAGGGACTCTGAAGTCTGCGTTGCTTCCCTTTCGATAATACCAAAGACAACAGTGTCGACAACAACAACACTCCTTTGTCTCAGGCTGGCCATTGGGTTAAACACTTTGCGTATGTTATTTCATTGAATCCTCACTCAACCCTGCAAGCTAGATAGTGTTATTACTCACATCTCACAGATAGGGAGAGGGAGGTCCAGAGAGGTTGAGAAACCTGTCTGGAGTCACACAGCAAAGGGTGGGGCTGGCATTTGAACCCTAGGCAGCCTGACTCCTGAGGCCACACCCTCCAGTTCTATGCCAGTGTTTTGCAAACTTCCCAGAGACAAAACTTTCCTGGGGAGCCTGTTCAAATGCAGATTCCAGACTCCTCTTGGAGCCACCAAATCGGCATTCCCATGGGAGGGCCTGGGAGGTGGACGGCCACCAAGTGCATGAGGGACAGGTACTGTCTGCCCGTGGGCTGCTGTGCCCTTGGCCCAAGGAAGGGAGGTGGTGGTGGTCCACTTAGGATCAGAGACCCCGTCTGAGGGGCCTGCCTGCTCTCATGTTTAGTAAATTCTCTTCAAGACGCCAGGCTGGTTTGTTGGTGCCGGTAGCGTTGGGGAGGGCTTCTGCTCTCCCTGGGGCCGCAGCTGAGAAGCAGGAGTGTGTTAGCACTGGGCCACCCTACGCAGAGCAGACATCACAGTGGGGGGATAGGAGAACCAGGGGCTCAGGGGACAACCAACCCCTCTTTTGAAGGCAGTGGAGTCAGAAAGAGCTGCACTGCAGCCGCCTCCCACTAGCTGTGGGGTCTGGGGTAAGCCACCGGTTGCCTCTGAGTGCCAACATTCCCATCTGCAAAATGGGCTGGTGATGTTATAAGCCCAACAGCGTTGTCATAAGCATCGGGCGAGGTGCGCAAAGCACATGATGATGGCAGTGACGAGCTCATACACAGCACTTGCTACGTGCCAGTCGCGGTTCTGCGTGCTCTGCAGACATTAACCAGTTAGTCCTCGCAACAGCCCCACCAGGCTGATGTTGTTAGTGTCCTCCATGTCCAGTTGTGAGCCGAGGCACAGAGGTCTTCATTAACTAGCCTGCGGTCCTCCCAGAAGCAAGCGTTGAAGCTGGGAGAGTTCATCCTCTCTTAACCCATAAATATGAGTCCCGCAAGGGCTCAGCTCCAGTCCCTCTGCCTTTCTGGGGAAATTCTGTGTTCTCTTTTGCACGAAGGACACGCTTCCTTGGAAGAGCCTCCTCCCGGGAGAGCCGCCTGGGCTGAGGACGGGCTTCTCCCTGGCGGACTCAGGCTTGGCCCGCACGCAGTCTCTAGTCACTCATCCATCATCCCACGGTTGGACAGTCATCATGTGCCATGCCCTGGGGACACAGCAGAGGGCAAACTAGACCAAAAAGAACACCCATTTCCCCAGTGAGACCATGATTGGGGGACAGAGAAAGGCAACAGACGAGAAACTAAATAAGATACATGGTGGGTCAGTCTGCCGTGACTGCTACGGTGGGGGGCAACAGAGCTGAGAAGGGGGCACGGGGGGGGGGGGTGGCAGGGCGGGCTTTGCTGAGCAGGTGCCTTTGCACCATGACCTGATGACCCGTGGTGGGGAGTGAGTGGGCTCTTAGGTGGGTGTTGGGGGGGGAGGTTGTGCTCGTCCACGAACACTGGAAACAAAGCCATGAAGCAGTCTTGCGCCTGGCGTGCCTAGAGACCAAGGAACCAGTGTAGGGGACTGACATATATTTTCCTAGTTTAAGAATTAAAGTTAGTGAGTAATGTACGTGTTCTGCCCAGAGCGTTTGAAAGTAATGTGGTCGGGACAGACTCCCTGTGATAAACAAAGGTGTTGCCTAGAGGCATAACAAAGGACCTGAGCTGCGAGTAGCAAGAGCGGCCCCGCCCCATGGCATTGGGGGTCTGGAGGCCACACAATAAATATATTGTTCCTGTGATTGCTGCGTACACCTCATAAGACGGCTGGTTAGTCAATGACAGGTAAGACCCCTCAAGGGAGGGGCGACCTAAGCCAGGCACAGCCGCCGAGATTCAGCCGAAGATCTTAGGGGGTCACCCTAAGAGAAGCTGGGGATGAGAAATGCCCCCTATGGCTCACCTTGCCCATCCTTGCTAATCTCGGTCCTTTATCTATGCCTAGTGCCTAGAGCAACCACCTGCAAACCTTGAGCCAGGGGGTATTTGCTTCCCTAAGGCTACGTATTCTGGAATTTATGGCCATTGCTGCAATGCCTGGGCGGTTACGTACAAGGAACTAACTTTAATCTTTTAGAGCATAAAAATAAAACTGACCTGGTGTATTATGACTCGAGTCAACCATTTGTACATGTGTCTGTGTTTTTCTTTGTGTTCTGCGTTTGTGTCTTATGTTCTGTGTTCATCCTCCATCCTGTAAACGGGCCACGACAGACGAGTGTGGTGGGGGCGGGGATAGGGTGCAGGGTTGTTAGAAATGAGGTCAGAGGGGCAATGATGGAGGGAGCAGACCATGTCAGCCTTTGTCAGTCTTTGACTTTTGTCTGGGAGACACGGGCACCAGGGGCAGACCCTGCACTCGAGAAACGACAGGGCCCGGGTCCTCCTGGTTTACGGGGGCTGCCCCAGCTACCATGCAGAACAGACCAAGGATGAAGGTGGAAGCAGGGGCCAGTCCAGAGGCTGCTGGGACAGGTGGCCCAGGTGACAGAGGACAGTGGCCTGCGCCAGGGTGTCAGCGCAGGTGAGGATGCCTGAGGATGACATGGCCCGTGGAGGGTGACACCCACAGCACGTGCTGACACACTGGCTGTAGGATGGTGAGGGGCAAAGTGAGTCTGGAGTTTTATTCCAGAACCACTGGAAGGATGGAGCCGACGGGGGAAGCTTGGGTTGTGGGGGGTTACTGCGGGTGGGAGTCAGGAAGGCGAGTTTGGGTATACTAAGACGCCTGTTAATTAGATCTCTGCATGGGGACTCAGGTGGGCGATTGAAACACATGTCTGGATTAGAGGAGATGTCTGCACTAGAGACACAAATTTGGCAGTTATCAGCATATAAGCGATAATTAAAATCATGACGCTAAATGAAATCAGCTAGAATAGATAGAAAAGAGTAAATGTCTGATGACTGAGCCATGGGAGAAGCCAGAGAGATGATGAGGAGACAACAAGAGTGACTGTGGCCCTGTCACCGCAGCCCCCAGAGCCCGGCAGGGACCCCGGCTCTAGCCTGATGGGCTCGGCCTTTTCTGGAACCAGCTCTGTGCGTTTGGCAGGCCTCGACTGCCCTCTAGTGGTTACAGTTGAGAATACACTCAATGGAGCCTGACAGCCCGACCACCTTTTCCGGGGTTTCTTCTTGGTCCTCTCGCTCATTCATTCAGTAGAGCTTCTACTGGGCACCCACTATGTGCTGGAGACTGACCTTCACATAAGAAAATAAAACTCACTACATAGTGGGAGGGAAGACACAAGCACAACCTGCAGACCTGGTTCTCAGGTGGGGATGATCCTGGCAACGTCTAGAGTTTTCTCCGTTGTTACAATCGGACGGGGTCGGGGGTGGGCTGCTACTGGCATCTGGTAGGGTGAGGCCAGGGGTGCTGCAAAGATTCTATAATGCACAGGACATTCCGCAAAATGTCAGCAAGTGCCGGGGTTGAGAAACCCTGATCCGAGACGGCGTGTCAGGTGCTGTGATAAAGGTATTAACCGAGCCGTTGGGACGCAGAGGCGAGAGCAGTTACACCTGTCTCCGGGAGGCAGGGGAGGCTGTACTTCACAGAGACTGTGCGGTTTCAACTCACCCTGCAGGACAAGCAGGGAGGGGTCTGCCCAGTAGAGGGGGGAGGGACAGAGAAACAGACGGTGGGCACCTGTTCAAATCACGTCACCAAAGAGCCTGGCGTGGCTAGGGAGAGCGCGGCTCCAGCTGTTTCTGGGGCCACACCGGGCTGGAAGGTGTCCCAGTCTGGATGACAGTCTGTGGCCACGCTAGGCTGGGCGGGCTCCGAGTGGCTGGAACGAGCAGTAGGGACATGGGGCGGGTAGCGAGGGCCTGTAAGGCAGAGAGGCTCTGGCCTGGGGGGCTGGGGACCCGCTGGCTGGCGGTTGCCAGCAGGAGTCGTGCATCAGAGAGACCGGATGGGGCTGCCGAGAAGGTCCAGGCGCAGGTCCCGAGAGCCGTGCCGCCGAGCTCCCAGCCCCAGGGGAGGGTTGGGGAGAATAGGGCCCGGGGCTCCCGGCAGGGATGAGGAGAGACAGGAGCCCTCCCCGTCCGAGACCGTTTGGCCTCCCTTGACCTTTGGCAGCCCCTTTCCTTCCACAGGTGGTGACTGGGCCGTGTGCACAAGCAGGGGACGTGGAAGTTGGGCTCCGGTCCGAACTCCGTGCTGCCGAGCCGTGTGACCAAGGGCACGTCACAGCTCTTTCTGGCTTCGGTGTCTGTCTCCATCTGTCCCAGGAGCAGGTGGACAAGATAATCTCTAAGGGCTTTTCCGGCTCTCACCTCCTATGTCTTGGCCCCCTCTGAGAAGTAGATTCTGCAGCCAAATAGTCCCGATTCGGTGCCTCGGTGATCAGCAGGTGATGGGGGCCAGTCCCCCTTGTCCCCAGGGCCCGGCTCTTTGATGAAACGAGAACGAGTCTGTCCCCTGGGAGAAGGCGGCCCTTCAGCACATGTGTCATCAACACCGCTGCTGCATTGCCTGGAATCTTCTGGAATCTATGGCCGCACACTCCCAAGGAGCTCCCCCTCTGGGGCACCACGTCCGGTGGAGCTGTTGGCGGCTCCCGCCTGGCCGGCCACGTTTCTGGCGAGTGTGTGAACAGGCTTCACCGCAGGAAAAGCAGAAAGGGCGCAGCCCCGAGAGCCATGAGCGGGACGCTGTCCTGCTATTTACAGACGGCTTAACTCGAGTGGGCAGAAATGACGGCAGATGGGGCCGGAGCAGGGCTGAGCGGAGAGGGTTTGCTATCGAGACAAAGTCCCAGCTACGCACAGTGGCTTACGGCGTAAAAAGTGTCTCTGCTGGCAGGGCAGAGCGGACAGACTGTCCCCATCGGTGGAACCGAGGTTCAGAGAGCTGAGCATGTGGGGGTAGCACCTGCACATTCTGACTCCTATGGGGGTCTGCTTCTAGAACATCCGTTCTGAAGCCCTTTCACTGCTGGAGGAGGATGCTGAGGTCTAGAAGGACCACTGGATTTGCCACAGGCCAGGGGGCCGCAGAGTGAATCATCTGGGACCAGATTTGACTGCCTGGTCAGGGTCTTCTGCCTTTAGCTGGGCAAGGGGGCAGTCGTACCCCCTCACCTGCCCTCTGCTTCACGCATTGCCCGCGTGCGGGCATTCCTCTACGTGCCACATCACCAATAACTAACAGCACGGGGGCATTTGGTTCCACTGTAAAAATAACATTCCGAGAATTTAGAAAACAAAGCAAAGTAGAAAGAAAAATTGTCCCGCTACGCAAGCATTCACTTTTGGGGACATTCACGTTCCTTTGTTTTCCCTGTATGTGATTCTTTCTTCCCCCTTTCACTTCGTTGAGCTCGTACTGACGCTGCAATACCATCCCCTGATTTCACTCACGCTGTCATAAGTATTTTCCATGTTATTACACACACGTCGTAAATGCCATTCTGAAGGCAACGAGCTCACTGGAGCAACCCCTGATTGTTGGGCATTTAGACTGTTTCCAATTCTTCACTGTTACACATAATGATTCGAAGGACAGCTTCCTGTGAGGTGGCTTTGAATGTTTAGGATAAATTTCCTGGGCTGGGATTTTAGGGTGAAAACTGATAACACACGTGTGCCAGGCTCTGTGGTTGGCTCAGCCTCGGGGGTCCCAGGCAGAGGACTAACGGGTCCCCTCTCCTCTTTCTGCAGCTTTCCCCAAAGCCTGTGTTGGTTTCTGATTCTCATTACTCCCTCTGGACCTGTGAGTTCTTTCCCAAGACCCCCTCTATTAAAACCTGTCACCTTAGCCAGGACACTCTCTCCATTGAAAATAAGGGGGGAAGGGAAGAAAATCACCTCTCAAGTGATAGTGACCCCAAATGAAATTTCTTGGTTCAATAACTTGAATTGCCTTTGGTTTCAGGTATGGCTGGATCCAGGTGCTTATGCAATCTGATCAGTACCTGGGTTTCACTGCTTCTCAGCCCGGTTCTGTTGGCTCCATCCTCCTGCTGGCATGAAGGCTACAGGTCAGTTTCAGCCTGTCTGTTTCCAGGCCTGCAGGAGGGAGTAAGATTTTCTCCCTGGGAGCTCCTACATAAACCACAGAATTCACTCTGATCGGACTAACCTAGGTTGCTCCCTTACTCCTGAAATAATCAGTCACCGGAGATATGGCCCAACCTTAAGCTTAGAGAACTTTGTGCCTGACGCTGTGGTGGGCCCACTTGTCCCAGGGCTCGCAGGTGAGGAGAGGGGATTCCTGCAAAGCGTGCTTGGGGCATTCACTCTAAGGAAGGGGCGTTAACACTGGAGAAGGAAGGGGGCACAGAACAGCAGAGGCCATTCTGGGGAAACAGTCCTGTCTCAGAAGCACAGCCTTCGGGGCCTGAAGGAGCCTGCAAACACGTTTCCCCACTATCCCGGACAAACACAAGTCCCTATAAAAGCCACCCAGGCCTCCTCTCTAAACTGCTACGCAGGTGTGGAGAGATTTCATTCTAGCCTGGGTATCTGAGCCACTCCCTCCCTTGCGGCTCATGCGAATTGCTCTTTTAACCAATTTCAGGTCCTGAAAGCAAAGGTAACAAGCCCAGCCGCGCGTTACCTGAAAGGATTCTTACTGCATTTAACTGGCGAGCGCTCTTTCTGGGAAGAGAGCCCCCTGCGCCTGCCATTGGGTTAGCCGGGTGACCCCCCGTGCTGCCTTTTCTGTCACTGCTGCCGAGCCGCCCGGAGCTGGCCTCGACTCTGGGGGCGGCATCCGGCTCATCGTGGCTCCAGCAGATCGTAGCCCAGGCAGCCCGTGGGTGGATCTTCCTCTCTCGCCACCCCACAGCGTTTTGTGTGCCACCGTGCTCTCCTTTCTGCAGCCCTAGGAGGCCCCCATTGGAGTAGCCACCAACACGCCCTGGTTGGCCAGACCTAAACATATAGCGCCACCGTTCCTCTGGTGCCACAGCGATGGGACGCACTGGCCGGATTCAGGCAGCGTCGAAGCCGGACGGTCACAGTTTCAGTTGTCTGCCATCTGAGCAAGTCGGGGTAATGCGCGCTGCTGTAACCAACAGGCCCCGACGTCGTGGCTCAGGTGCTACAGAAGCTGGTTTCTCGGCTCTGTTACAGGGTAGGGTGCACGCTCGGGTCAGCAAGGGCCATCTTCTGCGTTGTGTCTGGGCTGCAGGTGGCTAAATGCACTGCCACCGTTAGCTAAGGGCTTCCAGGGTGACCCCGGGGGTTGTCTCCGTTTCAGGCAGCCAGAGGGGAACAGGAGCAAAGAGAAGTCAAGTGGGAGCTGCGTGGGGGATGGTACTGGGACTGGAGTGAATTCCTGCTCCTCTCCTGTTGGCCAGGACAGGACTTAACCCTAAGGCTTCGTGTGACTGCAAGAGAGACTAGGAGACACGGTCTAGCCGTGTGTGCAGGACAAAGAGGAGAGCAGAGATTCTTGGTGAGCAGACTTGGCCACACAATTCCACATTACAAGCCTGCGTGGAATGGGACCGTTCCGGGGCGGGGCAGACGATATGTGAATGCCAGCCAGTCCAGGGAAAGGCGTGGGCTGCAAGGGTGGCCGGGCAGCCAACAAGTCCCTGTTGGTGACCTCTCCAGCCGTCCCTCGAGCCAGCTCCAGGGCCCTTTCCCTGGTTACCCAGACCCAGTCCCGGGGCAAAGGCAGGGCCTCGCGTGTCTACAAACCCTAGAGAGGAATTCTGGGGTCACTGCGCGCCACTCCGCTCCCCACACGCGGACCCCACGCGTAACTCAAAGACCTCGTGATAGAATCATCTTGATAACTTTTGAAACTTCAGCCAAACCTCCGCCGAGCTCCGAAGGCTCGTGGGGCAGGAGGAAGTGAGCTCTGGGACTCAGAGACAGACGGAGACGCGAGGACGGATTCCTGACGACGCAGTGCGGTCGGCGGGTAGCGCCTCTCGGCTTCTGTTAACGACACCCCGGCCGCTGTCGCTCCGCCTGGGCAGCTAGCTCGCTTCACGTGGGCGCTCCTCTCCGAAGGCTCGTCTCAGACTCAAGTGTCTTTCGCAGGCTCTCAGCCTCTTACTACGGCCTCGCCGCTCAAGGTGAAGTTCTCCTTGCTGCCACCTGACAGCCTCCCCTCGCTTAGTCCGGCTGCCAAGCTGGGTGCAGCACGGCCCCCCTAAAACATGATGGCCCTCGGAAAGCGTTATGGCTCTCCAAGCTCGAGATGTTCCCGCCTCAGCTTTCTTCCGCGAAATCCGTCCCTAGTCTTCTGAGAACGACCATTAGGAAAGCCTGCCCGGATTTGTGTCGCTTTGCTTGCTCCCTGGTTCCACGTTAGGCATTGCCATCTGTGGCTTAGGCCATCTCGGCAGACAGAGGGATTGTTTTTGCAAAACCAGAAGTTCTCATGCTGATGCACCGATAATCGCACCGCTCCCCCAAGCCTCTTCTTTTATCAGTCAGTCTCACACAAGAGCCACTTGATTTATGTCCTTGTTTCCTCTTGGAAGTTTCCAGCTCTGCCTCTCTCACGCTCACGCTCTGTTCTCAGTGCTAAGCTGTGCGCTGTCGAACCAAGCCGCGTGTTGAGTTGCAGTGACACCCACAGCTTTGAAAACATCAACATGCAAATGGCAACTTGTGGCTACTTGCTCTAGTGATTTCTCACTTAAGACACTCTGCACACCACACGTCTGTTAACACGGATTAGAGCTGGGCCTTGCATTCCTGCACTTACTTTCCATGCTTTCCTCAATTTGTTAACAAGTTACCATATCCAGCGCTTTCGGGAAGCCAATAACGGGGCAATTTCACCTAAGGTCCCCTGTGTCCTTTCGATGTGGTTGGATCTTATCCAAGCACCCTTTTAAGCAAGAACACTCCACAGGCGAATACGATGTGAAGTCTATACGATAACTAGAATCCTCTCCTATTGAAACTGGCCTTCAGAATAATCCTATTTGCACAGCACGAGCGTACGACATACCATGAGCATCTTCGCCCAGGGCAAATGGCCTGGAATGACTTCCGTGAGGCTGTGTGCGGAGGAGGCAGGGGGAGTGGGGGTTGAGGGCAGGTGGGAGTGACGGGAAATGGTAGAGATGAGTTGGTTCTGGGGAGGAAGCCGCTGGGTCCAGCATCCCATGAAAACAGTATCCCAGACTCTTCCGCCCCTGGGATGTATTAGGATAAAGGTCACACACACGCACACGCGCACACACGCACAAGGATCTATATGGCCACTGCCTGTGCAATGCCATCCCCTCTGCCTAGAACAACGCCCTCCTCCATGTGTGCCCATTGATGTATCCTAATCCCACGTATGAAGATGCGTGATGCCATCCGGACCCCCATTCCCCTTCCACCCGACACCCTGTCTGTACCTCCCGCACCACTGACCACACTCGATCATCGTGTGTGCGTGTGAGTGTGTCTTCTGTCCACCTGTCCATCATCTTCACTCTTGGCCATAGGGCCCTTGGCTGTAGGAAGCATTTCTTCCTCATTTTAATGTCCTTAGTGTCTGGCAAGGGGTCAATATTCAGCGAATGTTGAATGAATGACTGAAATTAGCATTCAGCTTATAAAATCTTAAGGAACATCGAACTCTAAGTGAATTATAGCCCATGCAAGGTCTCTTCTTTATCAATACCCAGGAAGACCTTTGATAGGCACCCTAATGATGACTGTGCATATTTCATAGAAATGTTTCCAGAACCTACCACGCCCCCATATAAGTCGCTTATAATGGCACAGTGTTATTCCACTGTGTTAACACGTTTCACTCTGCTTGGTCAGTCCGCTTTTCTTTGGGCTTCGGGGTGTTGGCAGTTTCTAGTTATTAGAGGTAGAATGCTGCTATAGACATGTGTTTCTTTCTTTGGGGCTACTACCAGAGGGTTTCCTGTGTGTTTTTTTTTTTTTTTTCTCACCAAAGAAGGAATGACTGGGTCAGAGAGTATTACAGCAGCACAGCTGTTGTTCATGCTGCCTGATTGCTTATGGAAATCGGTCCAGTCTTTCTAGAAAGCAATGCTAAAGGATGTGTTTCCACTGGCTGCCAATCCTGGGTCTTATCGTATTTATTTCTGTGGCTTTAGTAGGCACGTAACGGGACCTGAACGTTGCTGGGATCTAAATTTTATTTTATGGCTGGTGAGACTGCGCCTGCTTCCACGCGGTGATTTACTATCTCCATTTCCTGGTGTGATTCTGTTCGTTTCTTCTGACCACTTATCGGGGGAATCGTGTAGCAGCCCATCCGTTATCTGTTTGGGGCAGCGAGCGGGCCTGGGGAGGAGAACAAGACAGACATAACGGATGCCGTTGCTTTCCTTTGGATATTTGTTTTTATTACATTGTAATGCAAAAATTTCCATCCTTCTGTACTTGAACCCATCCATCAGAGCCCTGATGGTATCTGTTTCTTCAGGTGCTGTGAATTTCTCTCCTCCTCGGCAGCCAGGGGGTAACAATGCAGGTTCCTTGTCTCCAGGTTTGTCACCCATACTGCTGAACTTGACAAGTGTGCCGTGTGAATGTAAATTAACCCTCCCCTGGCCTGGCAGCCAACCGTCCCCGCCAGGTTTATTAAATACCGACCTCTTTTTCCAACGTGCTCCTTTGCTGGCCTAACGTTGGTTCTGCCAGAGTCCAAATCCATCTCAGGAAATCTCTCTTCTAGTGACCGTCGCTGCTTTTAACTCAGCACAGGATGGTTCCCGTGATTGACAGACAATTCACATCTTAATCGCTCGGAAGGGATCAGCTATCACTGCCATTAAAAGACAAATCCTTTGATGGCTCTTTACCTGGAAGAATAAGCATCCCACACTCAGAGCTGTCAAATTCTATTAAAGGACTTAGACGGATTTACATTGGCATTGCATTAACTCTATATATTGACTTTGGAACACGGCAAATGTACTTAGGGATTACAATTAGACCAGAGCCCGAAAGCTCCCCAAAGACCTCGGAGCTTTAGACAAAGGGGAAACCCGAGTTATCCTTCGCCTGGACATCCAGAGAGAAAGGGACCAAAAGGGAATCTTGGCTGTCCCCGACAAGCCCCCACTAAAGGTGTCAGTGGGCGGGGAGCAGCCGCTGAGCCTCCACAGCCCCTCCAGTCACTCTGGAGTCCACAGAACACACTTCCGCCACTTCGGCACTAATGTCTTCAATTCCTCCGCCCCACTGTCTTTTGGCTACGTTCCACTGGCAAAGCCCCAGATGCGAATCAATGCAACTTTCCATCTCCGCAGCCTCACTCGGAGGAAGACTACACTGGCCGTGTGGACCGGTGCTGAGGAAGATGCATGGTCCCCAAGCTCAGCGGCACTGGGGCGCCGGCTCTGCTCCCACGGTCTGTGTTCTCCCCTCCACGCTGTCTATACTTCTCCGCCACCACCACCGGGCCCCCGGTGCGTGTGCGTGGATCAATCGCTCGCCAGGACCCTCACTCTCCCGGCTGTCCACTCTCTGCCCCGCAGCCTCAGACCCATCTCCTCCATGGGCCTCTTTCCCACGAACACTTCCACATGCTCTGCTGTCCTTATTATTAAGATAAAAACCTTCTTTTAACCCTACGACTACTTCTAGCCACCAACCCCTTGCATCTCCCGTTCACGAACACTTGTCTGCACTTGCTGTCTCGTTCCTTCCGTTCCAGCTACCTTCTCATCTCACTGTCTTGGAGGTTTTGCCCCTACCACTTCACAGAGGCTGTTTCTACCAACGTCACCAGTGGCTTCCCCACTTCTAAATCTGACAGTCACTCTGAGTCCTCGTCTTCCTGACGTCCAGTGAGCACCATGCTTTTCTCTCCCTCTCGAAATGCTCTCTGCTCTGACATGGGACAGCTGCCCTCCTGGCCTCCCTCCTGTCCCTCTGGCCATTCTTTATTTGGCTCATGTTTGGGCTTTGCATCCTCAGCCCGGTCCTCCAGGTGTCCATGTCCCTCGGGTCCCGCATATGCACTGGGCTGTCCTCGTCCAATGCTCCCATTCCGTGGCTTCCGTGGCTGTCTGGCCGTGCATGGATGGCTGTCCGGTTTCATCTCCAGGCCTAGAACAGATCTCTCCTGAGTTTCAGAGCCCTAACAGGAGCCCTGGAATCTGCATGCTTGTGTCTGGAGCAGCCTCTGCCGCTTAGTGGCTATGAGACCTTGAACGAGTTAGTTGACATCTCTGTGCCTCAGTTTCCTTCCTGCTGAGGTTATTATGAGGGCTCAGCTGAGATGTTGTCATTATTATTATTACACCAACTACCTGTTAAACATCACCTCCCATCAGCGTACGGAATGTGACCTGCCCAAATCTAACTCACTGCCTTCTCCACTGATCCCAAAACCTTCCTGAAAGGAATGTGTTCCTTCCCCTTTGATGACACCATGAAGCCCCAAACATCCTAGATTGCCCTTCTGTCTTCACCCCTGAGGCCACTCAGTCCCCGAGTCCATGTGTCTTTTCACGCCTCACTCCACACCCCTGCCCCACCCTCTCTGTGGCCAACGTGATTTCTCGCAGGGTTGCGGCAGGAACTCTTCAGTGGGCCCCTCCTGCTCTTGAACTCCAAGCCCCCCAGCCTGGGTCACAAGTCCCTCTCTGGTCTGGTGTCACTCATTTCTCTTCCCCCTCCTTCCTCACCCTCTGAAATCCGGCCATGTTGCTGCTTTCCTCATGCTCGCTCTGTTCCCTGGTTTTTCACCTGCTGTTCCCCCTGCCTGGAACAGTCTTCTTCCTGCCCCTTCCTTTGCATTGCTAACTCCTTATCTTTGCAGCCTCATGTCAAAGGCCATCTCCTTGGACAGCTCCTCTGACCTCCCACTGGGGGAGAGACGCCTAGTCCCAGGCACACCCCAGCACCCATCACGGGGTCTTCTCACCCAGTTGAGAAGTCCATGTTCCCCACCAGGGGAATCACAATTCTCTTGTTCACTTCTGTATGTCCAGTGCCTGGCACATAGTCCTCTTGTCTTTAGAAAAAAATAGCTCATTTCACATCTTTGTGACAATATACTTGCTCTATCTATGTTCTTTAATAAATTGCTCTACTCAACACCTGAACATTGGGTGCCCTTTTCTCTCTTGTCCACTATTCTCTAAATAATTCCCAGTCCTTGCGATTAAGAAATTGAGAGTGTAGTTGTGGAGATGTGTAAGGCAGCAGGTAATGACAGTGGGAATAACACAAGGTGATCTGTGTGTGCAGGACTCAAGGGTGTGCAACGGGGTCCAGAGAGGGAAAGAGTAGATACTTCCTGGAAGAATTGACTCTGACCTGAGTTTTAAAAAATAAGGCCAAGTTGGACAGGGGAAGAAGGAGAGGAAAGACGCTCATACTCTTCTACTTGCCAAATAGTAGCTAAGCAGACACGGCCCTTCCACCTGCTTCCATGGCAATGTTCATACCTCCAATCAGCTCCGTTTCACTGCAAGACTGGGATGCACACGGAGGAGACTGATCATGGCACTGGCTTCTCAGAGCTATCTGGTATCTTCGCTCATCTAAATAACTAGCTGATCCTGCAGGCAAACCCTGCGTAACTGAAGCTAGCAGGATCAAGGGTTGAGCGCAAGCCTATCTTCTCTTATGATTTCCCCAGAGGGAGAATGGACTCAGAGGAGGAGAATCGTTTGTCTAAGGTTGCATGGAGGTAATTAGAAACACAGCAAGAGTCAACTCCAAGGACCTGGGCTTCCCACCCTCCACAAACCGGTGCCTTCTACCTGCTAAGGCTGATATTTTTTTCCAGTGGGGAGTGGGTTATAGAGTAGCAACATGCAAACCTTGAACTTGACCAGTTAGCCTTCCTGGATAGGTACTTCACAAAAAGTATCACTTACTGGGATACAAAGACATCAATAAGAAAAGACACAAACATTTTGCTTTATGTGTTCTAACACTACAGTTCAATGAAGTTAGAAGTAAACAAACAAGAAAGGGTTACCCTGGCATAGAGAAGCTAAAAAACACTCCTAAATAAAGCCATGGCAAGGGAAGAAATTCAGAACAGAGTATTTAAAGAAGAAGGCTATAAACACTGCATATCATATAAATTTATGGGATGCTGCCACGCTGGTACTTAGAGAGAAAAGGATTGCTCGTGATGGGCTCTATTGGTGAGAAAAAAGAAAAACTGGGAATTAAGTCTCTACCTAAATAACCCAGAAGTGGCACAAACTATCAAGTGAAAAGAAGTGGGAAGAGTAATAAACCCAAAAGCAGAAATGAATAACACAGAGACAAAATTGAATTTGAAGCACAAGCTAAACCAGTGCCTCCGAAACCTGCCAACACATCTGAATGGCCTGGGGGGCTTGTCTGAACCACAGACACCCAGGCTCGAGCCCAGAACCACTTTGAATGAGACTCGCTGGGGACTGGGCCCTGGAATCTGCATTTCTGACAAGCTCCCCTCATGGTCGCTACGCACCGCGCCCAGTTGCGTTTCTACCCTCCGGGCTCTCGATCCTCTATGACACACTGATTCTCCCCAGCGAGACTTAAGGGGTCCTTGGCCAGCATCACTGTTGGTGACCTTTATCCTCTCATCTGTCCACATGGCTGGACCAGGTAAGTCACATGGCAGGACTCTGGCCTCTGGACACTTTGATGAGTGGATGCTTGTCTGTGGCTGGGTTCCATGTGTTCCTTTCCTGGGACTTTCAGGTTTGGAACCAGGAGAGCTGTGGAGCCTCCCTCCTACTGTCCAGATTGTCACCTGTGAGGCGATGAGCTCCCTGGCACCGTAGTTCCCACCGTGTGGAGTAGGAAAGAGGAGGATCGGTCTGCTGAGGGAGAAGGGTGGAGGCATCATACAGACAGAAGTGGAGAGGCAGAGAGCAGAGGAAATCTCTCTGTCATCGAGTCCCTGCTTCCTTTTGTTCCTACCACCCCGCTGCTTTTACACACTTGGTTTCCAAGAGATGCTCTTGTGTCCTGACATTATTTCCCCTGCGTAGGTAAGCTGGCTTGAGCAGCGTTCCTGTCCCATGCACCGAAGGAAGCCTGGCTCATTCACAAGGCACTCGGTTCCTTCCTCTCCCACTGTCAGAACCCGCACCTTCCTCCTTCCAGGACAGCAGTAAGAACATGGCGACAGGAGTCGTACCACCCATGCCTCGGTGACAGTGACGCTTTCTGGGTCCTGGTGTAATAAGAGTCTGCCATAAGTCAGGCTGTATTTTCTTCTCAATAACATACCTTCCTTAAGATTAAAGTCAGATTTGACTGTAGCCACGGGGACAGGGACAGACTGCAGCAGCATGGCCAAGGCGGCCCATCCTTTGGAAAATGATGGAATAAATCATAAACTATGGAACCTATATTAATAACATTTTTAAAAACTTGATGACACACCTACACAGCAGGTGCTGTCAAAATAGCTACCACCAAATATTGAAGAAGTGTAGGCTGAGTATCTCATTCAGACTGGGAGCGGTGTGAGGCCCGGCATTCCAAGGCCAGCAGAACTCAGTCACTGTCCCGTGGGGTCAGGCTGGGCAGGACACACACACACACACGGACAAACAGAAGGGGCAAAGTACCAAGCACAAGGAACAGGGTGCTAAGGGCTGCAGAGATGGGGACTTCACTCCGGCCGGAGGTGTCGGTGGAGGCTGCCTTGGAAGAGGAGTGTTTGCTCCGAGATTCACGACTGAGCGCCCAGGCGGACGGGGCAGCGGGAAGAGCATGTGGAATGGCCCCAGCACGGCCTGGGGAAGGAACCCGCGCGTGGGGTCACTGCCGATGGGGGCCTGCGACAGAGCAGTGGAGACAAGGCCGGTGGAGGCCGCCCTGGAGGGCCTCGTGTGCTCTGCCCCGGGGCTCGTCCTTGGGCTTGGGAGTGGGAGAAAACCAGGAAGGGTTTTAAGATGGGGAGTGGTCTTGGCACACGTGCAGTTATTAGTGCTGCTCAGTAATTATTTCTGGCTCTCCTTCCGGGCCCTGTGGTGGGACTGCACTGCCTGGCCGCCTGTGGTTGGACGGGATCCCACGGAGATGGCCAGCGAGGCATGCGTGGGAGTGACGTGTTGTTTCTCATGTCTGGTGTAAGACCCAGTGGAGTTCTCTCTCCTTCCCTCTGTCATGACCACTGGCATCCAGGGTGATGGCTGCTCCGTAGGCCTGGGCCTGGGACAGCAGCCGCAGAAGCCCCCACTAGACCTGTAGCATGAACAAGCGATGGACCGTTACTCGTTTTAAGCCACTGGGATTTGGGGCGATTGGGTACCGGCACATCCCGGTCTCCTGATAGACACAGCAGACTGGTGGGCTGGGACGTCGGCAGCGTAGGCCCGCGTGCTGGGCCTGTGTCCATGCCCACGGAGGACGCTGGGGCCTGGGGGCCTGGAGCCCTCAGACGGGCAGCCCAGGGACTGGCCCTGGCCTCACCCACATCTCATTGTCCACGTGACCAATCAATACCCTTGACCGGGCCAGGTGCGGTGGCTCATGCCTATAATCCTAGCACTCAGGGAGGCCGAGGCTGGAGGATCGCTTGAGCTCAGGAGTTCGAGACCAGCCTGAGCAAGAGCTAGACCCTGTCGCTACTATAAATAGAAAGAAATTACCCCAACAGCTAAAAAAAATAGAAAAAAATTAGCCAGGCACAGTGGCGCATGCCTGTTGTCCCAGCTACCTAGGAGGCTGAGGCAGGAGGATCCAGGAGTTTGAGGTTGCTGTGAGCTAGGCTGATGCCACAGCACTCTAGCCCAGGCAAGAGAGTGAGACTTTGTCTCAAAAAAACAAAGAAAAAAAAATACCCTTGACTGCCCTGCACCCCCAGCCACCCAGTTACTTCCCAGAGAAGTGGGAAATTCTGAATATGACCATAAAAAGTTAAAAGTGAAGGCCCAGAGAAGTGACACACATAAAAATGACCTTGACTTGAAAACTAACACATGAACTTTAAAAATGCAAGTCTCCTTTCAGCTAAATAAATAGAACCAGTCCAAGAAATGGCACACACGAATTTCGAAAAGTGTGACTGAAGAAAGAGCCTCAGAGAAAACAACATAGAATGGAGAGACTGAAAAATATAGCAAAAAGAAACCTGGACTTCAAGGTCCTAGATCCGCCTTCAAAAGATCCCGTTTTTTGATACAGACAATACAGCCTCCCAACACCCATCCACATGATCCCCTTCCATTCAATGCGTAGGGAACACCTCCGGGTGCCCAGGGGCCCTGTGTCTCTGGGACATTCAGACACCAGCTCTGTCTGCGTGGAGCTTACAGTCTGGTGGGACATGCAGACAGCAAAGTGGGGCAAACCACTCACCTGGCCAGGGGTCATTGGGGTCAATGTATAAATCACACCTGGCAGTGCACACAGCAGCCCGGACATGCTAAACGGGTAGTGATCACTATTATTAAAATGCCAGAGACCAGTCAGAGACCACAAGGTAGTGTGGAAACAAATCTTCTGTTCAGTAATCACTGGAGAGATGTGCATTATTTAAAGTCTACAGGGAGGCAATTTGTAACATTCAAAGGTACAATGGAAACTAAAAGGACATTATCGCTTTATACTCTTAAGTCCAAAACACTTCCTCCTAAGCCCATGCATGGGAGTCTCAAAGGTCTGTTGTAGCTTCTGTAGCTTATGTGGTCCCTATAACACCGGGTGGGCACAGGGAGGCTGGGGAGGAGGGGGACTGGGCTCAGCAGGCCACGCACTTGGCACTAGTTCTCTGATCCTGGGCCCTGGCACACCTGGGCTACACGGCTATGCCCAGACCGTGCCACCTGCCCTCTCCCCCACCCCTGCATATAGGGATTCTTACGGCCATTTACACAGAATTTAGAAGTCGTATTCTAGGGAGCTAGACTCTCTACGTGTATAGCTATGTTTTGCTCTTAAGAGAGGAAGCAGTGTAGAAAGAACATAGATTTCAGAATCATAAGCATTTGGAGTCAAATCTAGTTTTGTGACCTTGGCAAGTTACTTAATTTCTCTGAACCTCAGTTTTCTTAACTATAAAATGGGTCCGATAATGAGGGCTATTGTGAGGATATAGACAGTATATCCTATTCACACACACATGCGTGTAAATATATGTATGCATATGAATACATATATGGATATAACACACATATGTATATTTATATACATATACACACTTATATGCAAAATATTTTAATGTATATATTTCCATATATATACACACAGATATGTGTGTGTGTGTATTTATATATTGATATATGTGTACACACATGTACATGGCCTACCACAGTGCCTGATACCTGGTCAGTCTTAGTACCTTTCTGCAACCGAGGCCTTCCTTAGTATTGACCTACAGTAGCGGCTTAGGATCTCTATGACTTGAAGAATAATAACTGTAGGGTCTCCAGACCACCCCCACCAAATCCCTTCACAGCTGCTAAGCACCATTATTAGAGTTCAAGTGCCAAGCTGTCTCTCCAAATGCCATTAAACCTGGTGCCAAGATAGAAGAATGACATCAGACAGCTGACAAAAGGTGTTGTTCTAGGCCAGTAGAAATGTCACCTGCTGGTCCAAGTCACCTTAGAACCATATGGGCCCCAGGCCAGGCTTGAGCATGTCTGTCCTGGTCTCTAATCAGGTACTGAGAGCCCAAACACCAGGAGCACAAAGGTGACATTCTTGGTCACCTTCTCCTTTTGGTTTTCTAAAACTTCTAGACTTTAATTTTTGTGAGTAATGTAAATCTATCCATCTGAAGTCAAATGCCCCATTTTTGCCAGTTCCTAAGAGGATGGCCGGGGAATAACTTCTATCTAAAGAGGCTTCTGGGGCACCTGTTAAGCAAGGCGGGCACTCTGGGCAGTGGGCTCTCCTGGGATGTATGTTCAGGGGCCGATTCCCAGGCTACACCCGGGGAGGTGGGGAGTGGAGTGTGATGGGTGGGCAATGGCTGGCTGGGAACCGTGCTCTGCCGTGGGCGGCTGTCCCAGTGGGCCTCCGGATGAAACAGGATGGGCTCCCAAGAGGGGCTGTGGGCCCGACTCATGGGACTCACCAGTGGCCACCTGCATGCTCCCCACTGATCAGAACCCTCCCCCCAGGCTGGAGCCCCCTTCCTCCTGCACTCCCCACGCTTCCCCTCGTCTCCGACAGCAGAGGACAACGGGGAGGAGAAAGAGCTCAGCTTTCCTGAGCGCCAGTGTGTGCGGGCCCTGGGCTGCCGGCTCCCCCTCGTGTGATCACGCTCCATCCTCAACGTGCAACAGTGTCCGGTGATGTGTCGAGATGAGGAAATGGAGGGAGGAAGGGAATCTAAATAACTGGCTTTTATGGGCATGCATGAAGCTAAATTTAGGATTCTATGACTCCAAAAGGCAGGCTCTTCTCACGGAGCTGCTGTGAGTGACAGACCAGCCTTGGATTTCAGATGGGGCCCTCTGACCGCCCGGGCAGAGGGTCTGCACTTGAGGCGAGGGGAGACACAGCCAAGGGGTCTCACGTTACATACGGGTCCAGACATTACGCTCACCCCGTTGTGGTCTCATAATTATCCGCCGAGGAAGGAACTATCATCTCCCCCATTTTCCAGGTGGGAAAACTGAGGTCTCCAGCGGTTGAGCAATCTACCAAAGGGCATGAAGCTGGCACACGGTGGTTCAGGCCATCTGGGTCCCGAGCCTGTGCTCTTGGTCCTTATGCTCCCTCTGCACCCAGGGGGTGGCCTCCAGGGTGGGGAGACACAGGGGTTTAAAGATCTTTGAGAGGGAGAATTGCCAGGACTTGGTGAACAGTGAGATGGGGCCGAAGAGGGACAGGACGGGGTCCAGGGTGACAGCTAGTTCTGGCCGGAGAGCCCAAGGATGCAGCCTTCTTCCCCCATGAGAGGGAGTAGTGGATGGCGGAGGGCTTAGGCAGGGAGCGGGCGACAGGAACTCGGTTTGGGGCAGATTCATTTTGAAAAGCCTGTGGTGCGAACAAGCCAAGTCTGTCTGGATTCACAGGCTGATCACAGTCCAGCCATCCACTTAACAAATATTTATTCAACGCTTAATTTGACAACGCTGTGTGCCAGCCCTTGGCGCGCAGGCTAGAACCTGCTCCTGAACGAGAGGCCCCATTTTGCCGTGTTTATTTCTGATGGCTTCTCTGGTGTTATCTTGTTCCTTTCTTCAAAATTTCCACTCCCAGCAGTCATCAGTTATCAATCACAAATGACAGGCCTGTGGCTGGAACGACACCTCCACCACTCAAAGCCACAGGCGTGTGTCTGCCAGCGTGTGGAAGGACCTTTGTGCTGACAAGGGTGCAGGCTCTGCGTGTCGCAGCCGGCGGTCAGGGGGGACTTGGAAATTCGTGTGTCTTTGTTCATCTTTCCCTAAGTGTTTCCTCCTGCCAGGGACACGGAGATGAGAAAGTGCAGGTCTCAGCCTGCGGAGAGGAGGGGAGGGGAGGAGAGGGAAGGGCAGGGGAGGGGAGGGGAGGGCAGGGCAGGGAAGGGAGCCACACTCCTGCCAAGGGGAGAGGATGGACTGACTGCAGAGAGACAGTTGGGAGGGGGTGAGGTTGATTGAGAAAAACCTCCGACTCACTGATCTTGTATCAGATTGTGGCTGTCAGTAGAGCTTATCAGAGTGTGGTGAGGTGGAAGCTACGCCCATATCCCCTGGCAAGTCACTTCTCATCTCTGAGCCTCCCTTCCTGATCTGAAAACGGGGAGAATGCTACCTACTTTGCAGGGATAGTTTCGGGGTTCCCACGGGAAACTGGTTGCAAACTGCTAGGCACATAGTAGGTCCTCTGCAACGTCAGTCATTTTGGGGTTCTCGACGAGCAACAAGCTTCCTGTTCCAATGATGCCTGTGAATCCACTTGTCCTTCTGTAAGTGTCTATGGGTGTGTGTGTGTGTGTGTGTGTAGGTAACTTTGTGTATTTTTATATAGGTAGAACACATCTATATAAGACTATGTTTTAGATTAATTTTATGCAAAAGAGCAATACATTTGGTTTGCATTGGTGTGGTTTTTTACATAAATGTACAACACAGTTCTATTCCTCAGTTTTTTACATTTCCATTGAAAAGACTATAACATCAAAGAAAATTTCAAAAAATTATACCCTTTCCCTGAACATTAGGACACTTTCCCATGCCCTCTCTCTGTCTGTCTGTACTCACAGCCAGCCATGGTTTCCCGTAGTTGTATCACATTCTACCCACTGTTTTGTACTGTGCTTTTTGCATGTAACCCTTTCTCAAATGCCTCTGTGTGTGTGTGTTGGGGGGGGAGGAGTGGTTAGGGGTGTATTTAATGTCTTCGTATAGATAAGCTTTGAGAGTTTCATAATATTCCATTGCATTGATGTTTAGTTAAGAAATCACTCCACAGCGTCTAATATTTCTGTCTTTGCTTGCGATTCTTTCTGGATGAGATAAGATCTTGGGATAGGATCCTTTCTATGCTAATGCTGGTGTCCTTTCTGGATACTTGGAGGACTCTCTTCTCCTAAGTATGCACATGCTCTTTCATTCTGAACACTCTGCTAAAGATTAGGATTTAATATCAGAATTTGGTCCTTTCTAGACCACGTGGGTTGACTTTTCCTCTTTTAAGATGCAAATGCAACAATCCCAATTGGTTGCTACTTAAACAAGAGAAGAGGAAATTTATTGTATTTCAACGAAAGGATGGAATGTTCAAAAGAATATACATATAGTTGAAAATAATTAAAATAACAGCTTAAGTTTACTGAGTGCATGTAACTATCAGGAACTATTCCAAGATCACTGTGTCCTCACAACAACTTGACGAGTTGGGTGCAATTCTTATTCATGCTTTGCAGAAGAGGAAGTTCAGGTCAGAGAAATTAAGTGACTTGGCCAAGTTCACACAATCAGGAAGTGACCTGAACCTGGATGGGCCGACGGCAGAGCCCATCTAGGGCAGACCCCAGGTCTAGGTTAAAATCCCAATCATGCTATTTGCAAATCAGGTGTCCTCTTTTGCCAGCCAAATGACTGCTTGGAGTCTCAGCTTCTCACTTGCCAAGTGGTAGTGGCAAATCCTGTCCAGAAGGATAGGGTGTGAATTAAACAAGGTGACTTGCAGAGAAGCTCACACCTGCACCTGCCATGAGGTGTTTGCTCAGTAGCCCAGCTTGGCCCCTGGACCCAGAAACGTAACTGTTTTCTACTGAGATGTCTGTGCTCCTCATTTGCCTTGTTATTTTGGCTTGTGAGCTCATCTTCCCTGAGAATACTGGCCACCTCTTCAGACAATGCTGGTCGTGAGAGGCCAGGTCCCTCTGTTTCAATCGCAATGAACTCAGTGCAGGGGGAGGTACACCCGTCAGGACAAAGCTCAGGCCAGATCTTTTTCCTTTGCCTCTTAGCTCCATTCCACTCCACTCTTGCATCCCCAGAAATCCAGATTGGATGGAAACTGAGTAAGTCCATCTGCTTTCCTCAGCCTTTCAGAAGCACAGGTCTTCCACCCCACTCTGATTTTATTCCAGAACACACACAGGCCACAGGTCAAAGTCTCCATAGGTCTTTTCCAAGGCTGTGACTGGGGAGAAGAAAGAACAGACTTCTTAATATTTCCCCCTCTTTTTTAGATATCTGCTGTTGTGCTTGGCTGCCTCCTGCTCAGGCCAAAGCCGCCATCACCTCCCACCCTACCCCCCAACTCATGATAGCACCCAACCTCCAGCAGTTTCTCGTGGCTTTCAGTTTTTCTGTTTCTAAGTCTTTCGGGTTCTTCTGGAGTTAATCTTGGGAAGGGAGTGAAGCAGCTGTGCTTGTTCTGAATCTTGGCTGGAAATGCAACCTGAAAGCAGCCTCCATTTTCCATCCCTCTCGCATCTCATAGAACCCATTCCATGGGGCCTTAACCTTTCAAATGCACACACCCATGTACACACACATGCACGCGTGCCAGGCTACTCCCCAGCATCGCCAGGGTTGGGGGAGACGTGTGGCAGGAGGAACTGACAAGACCCAGTCTCCGCCCTCGCTTGTCACCAACTCCTCCTTCTGGGCTGGCCAGAGCTGCCCATGATTCCTGGTCTTCCTGAGGCTTTGATGTCCAGGTTTCTCGTTGAGACCATGAGATGCCCCAGGGTCCTTCTGATCCCCTTCCTACCTTCTTACTCATTCATCACATATTTATGGAGCATCAACGATTTGCTAAACACGGTGCTCAGTGAAAACTTGAATTGGCTTCTGCTTCTGTCACTTATAACCAAAAGTGTCTTAGCTAAGACCCCAGGTGCTATTCTGTTTCATTTTACAGATGTGAATCTGAGGAACAACAGGGCACATGAGGAACAACAGAGCCCAAGCGAAGAGCCTCAAGAGGTAAAGGTGGAGCTAGGAAATGGACTTTGGGGGTCAAGCAATCTAAGCACAAATTCTCACTTGCCCATTTCCTGGGTAGGTGACCTCGATGAGCTTACTTTCTGAGCCTCAGTGTTCTTCTCTGTAAAATGGGGAGAATTACAATAACAGCTGCCACTTGTGTTTATCGTAGGATTCAATGAGCTCTACCTGAGCACTGAGCTCTACCTGCCTGGCATAGAATGAGCACTCAGTGAATACTGTGTTAAGATGATGACAGCGATGATGATGATGACGATGGAGAAGGAGACACATTTAAAGTTGTTCATGTTGACAGATGCACTGTGGCCCCCACATGGTTAAAACCACTGGAGATGGGAGTGTGGGGAAGGAGTCAACATCCAACACATGGAGCAGAGCTCAGACCTCATGAGAAATCCCAGGCAGGTCTCAGGGAGGTAAACTGTTTAATCTCTGTCAATGGGCTGAGTTAGAACTGTCCCTCAGCCTGGATCACAAAGCAACAAACCCTTCAAGGACAGCTACAAAGTGAAGTTTTTAAATCTCAAGGTTATTGCATAATTTAAAAAGTTTAATATCTTGTGTAATAAAAAAAACCATATATTATTTAAATACTCTCTTTTTCCCTATAAAGTATCTAGAAGAGGAAGGGAGAGACAGAGAGAGGAGAGAGAGGAAGGGGTGAATAGAGACAGACAGACAGTGAGAGAGAGCTCTCAAATATCATTTAATGCCTAAATGTCACAGGCTTAAAAAATTCAACAGAATTCTCATGCCTTCTTTCCCACTGGGGGCTACCCTTTAAACAATGACCTTTAAAAAAACTCAAGTAAACAATCAGCTCTGATACGGATGACATCTGTTCTTTATCAGCCTGCACATTCCACCACTGCTGACAGTATAAATTTATTAGCCCAGATGGTCAGTATTTTGAGCAATAGATCTTTGGATCTAACAGATTCTTGTGGACTGCATCTGTTTGGGGGCAGATTCCGTCCTGGATTCTTCCAAGATGAGATGGTTTAAATAATTGTCATGTTTTGTGGTTGTAAAAAAAAAAAAATCCCATTTTGACGTTCCATCTGCCATAATTAATCTGTAGACTCTGGAGGGGAGGCAGGATTGGCACACAGAATACTCTCCAGGAAAACATATCAATTAAATTGCAGGAGCGGGCTCCCCAAAGAGCTGGAATCAGGGATCAGAAGTCAGTGTTGCTCAGTGGAAAGGGCATGGTACCTGAAGTCTAACTACCTGGGGGTTCATGTCTCGGCGTCATTAATAAGCTCCCAGAGGAAGCGGTAGTGCCAGAGAGAGACTCCTTTCCAGATAACAGCAACCACAGGCAGGTGTTTTGCAGGCATCCTGGAGACAGCGACCCTGTTGAGAAGTGTAACCCTGCTTGAAACTGGAACTTTGAACAACTGCACACCGAGAGACCAATAATTCTTTGTCATTAGCATTAAATACATTGACACATGGCAGTGAACCTTCCCAGACCAGGCTAGTGTGGGGTCAGAACAGCTCGGGTGGAGGTTTGGCAGGTTCTGAACGGGCTCAACACATGGAAATGACTTTCTTAGCTAAGGGATTTATACTTGCTGGAGAGAAGGAATGGGAAGTTAGTTATCGGAATTTTACTCTACGTAGTATGATTGCAAATATTCTATCCTCATTCCTTTGCCTATCTCTAAAGACTCAAATATGTAACAGCCCTTGAGCGTATTAAGAAAAGTAAGCTCTGAAAATGGTTGTCTGTACTGTCTTCAATGCTTTTCTTCCATCCTCTCTTGAATCCTTTCAAATGACTCTTGTCAAGATCCCCAAGTGATGAATGCTAAAGCCAATGGTCAGTTCTCGGTTCTCATTGTCCTTGAACTCTCCAAAGCATTGGCTCAGTTGATCGCTCCTTCCTTTCTGAAATGCTTTCTTCCCTTGGCTTCCAGGACACCACATTGTCCAGGTTTTCTTGTCTACCCCACCTATTCTCACTGATCCTTCTTAGTGTTCTTTCTTGGTTTCATCTCACCTTCCTGAAATGTCAACAATGGCAGGAGCCAGCGCTCAGTCAATGGACCTATGTCTTCTTCACCTACATCCAATCCTTGGTGACCTAATCCAATTCCATGGCTTTAATAACCATCTGTAGTTGAACCATAAGAAGTCATCCTTTTGTAGGTCAAATGGTTAAATGTCAACGCTTCCAAATGGTGAAATCTAATGACTCCCAAACGTTCTCTCTCATGAGCTCTGAACACCCCCATCTACCTACACATTGAGCTTAATATCTTCTCTTGGATGTCAAAGAAGAACTACAAGCATAGCTTGACCCAAACCAAACTCTGATACCCCCTTGTCATTCCCCTCACCTCCCCTTCCAAACCTGCTCCTCCTGTATTCTTGCTTATTTCTGTTAATGGTAACCGCAGTTGTTGAGTTGTTGAGCTAAAAAGGAAATAAATAAATCCATGCAGTTACTGTTGAATCCTCTATTCTCCTGGTACCAACATCCAGTCCACCTGAAAATCCTTCGGCTGCTAACGTCACGTTGTATCCAACCCTGACTGCATTGTGCTGTCTCTATCACAGGTTGGCTCAAGGCACTACTACCTCTCACCTGGTTTATGCAATCGCCTCCCTACTGGTCTCCTTGCTTCTGTCCTTATCACCTAAAGCAGCCAGAGGACTCCTGTTAAAATACAATTTATGTCATGTTAATCCTTTGCTCAAAAACCTCTCTAGGGGCTTACTGATTTCCGAGTCAAAGTCCTCACAATGGCCTCCCGGTCTCTGCAGAGAATGGGTCACTGTTTCCTTGCTTGGCTTTAACCCTGAACTTCTCCTTCTCACTCGTTCCAGGCACACTGGCCTCCTTCTTGTTCCTGCAGAAACGCATCTGCCTCCGGCCTCTGCGCTGGCCGGTTTCTGCCTGGACTGCTTCTCCCCGGACAGCTGCATGGCTCACGCCCTCACCTCCTCCAAGGCTCTGTGTATGCGTCACTTTCCTGCCCCCCGCTTCAACACGGCAGCCCGCTCTCCCGCCTTCCTGTATTGGTCTTGTCTCTTCGCCGTCCCCGATGACTGGCAAGGAGGTTTCTCCCTGCGTTGCTCACTGACGCGCCCAAACACTCAGAGCGGCATCTGGTACATCGGGGGGTTCAATCTGGGCTCGTTGAGCACATGAGTGCCAGGGCCAAGCGTGTTTGTGGGAGAATGTCTGTCACCCAGAAGGCTTTTAGGAAACTCTCTTGTTTTCTCGGGAGAAAACAGGCACTGCAGTAGCCAGCAGGGACGTGTAGCCTGCCCTAAATGCAGCCGAGTCATACTTGTCGTTATGCTTTGGGGCTCACTGGTTCTGTTATGTGCCATCAAGTGGCAGATCCCACGCTAAGTGCCGTGGATTCACGGAGGGCAAAGCCAGACTGGAGCTCGGGTAACTGTTGTGAGGGAGGAAACAGTGCAAGGAGAGCTTGATCAGGAGTATTTGGGAAGGCTTCTCGGAGGAAGGGGCGCGTGAGCCGGGATTGTTAGGGGGATATCCTCTTCCTGGACCCCAGATAGAAGCCTAGTGCTATAGCTGCATGGTTGGTGGGGAAGTGAGTACCTGACTCCTGCCAGGCCCATTACGGTCACTCGCTGGGAGTGGGAGAATGTGACTCTCTTCTTCTCAGGTGGCTGAGCTTTTGGCTATGAGCGCAGAGCTGCTGGTGCAGGGGACCTACAGGAGGGGACTCAGGCCACGTGAAAAGGAAGTTGGGCAGGTGGGTGGGCAGCTCTGACGGCTGTGCGTCTCTGCTCCAGTGTCCCCAGATTCAGTCACCTCTGCTCTCGAGTTGTCTATGGGATTGAGCCAGTAAGTTGGGTTCTATGAGCTGACCGATTAGGTCAGTGGTTTAGGCTAGTTCGATTCAGGGATTTTCCGTCCCTTGCAGTCCAAGCATCCCAACCCAACCCCTCCACTCCCTAAATGGAACAGGGGGTCCCCCCGGGGAGAGGGCTGGACAGGCAGGGGTGAGTCCCTGGGAGGAGGAGCCCAACACAGCAAGACCTGGACCCTCCTCCTCGGCCTCTTTCTGCTTTCTTGCATTGACATCTCTTCCCACAAGGGCCATGTCAAAAGGGAGAGGGTCTTGGACTGTGGTGGGAGGGTCATGCCAGGGCCAGAGGGCAGCCGTGACAATGACCAGGGATAGAGTTGGACCAGGTGGGGCCTCAGCTGGCTTAGCCAGTGTCTTGCCTTTTCTAAAGGGATCATTAAGATAGGAAAAAAGCCTCTCGGGATCCAAGATTAAATGATTATCATGACTCCTTTCCCTTTCCTTTCTTGCCTTTTATTGCCGATGCTCCCAGCCTACAATTCAAAAAGCTCGGACACTGAGAAGCAGGTCTCTCTCTGTCCCCCACCCCAGTTCCTCTTCTTAGAGACAGTGTCTCTGCCTCCTTCCAGAGGAGGCTCACACACACACACACACACACACACACACACACACACACACACAGGGAATATGTAAATTTGAGTGACTGTGATGTCACCCAAAGGTTACGTACTATGCATGCTATTTCCTCCTTTGCTCTGAGTACTTAATAGATGTTGGATATTGTGCCATAGAAATACACACTACTGTGGCTCTATTTTTCTCAACAGTTGCTGACTACTCTATTACATAGAGGTAGCATGTGCTTAACTAGTTCCCAATGAATGGCTATTTGGTTTGTTCCCCATATTTTGCTGTTACAAAAGCCTTTTGAGTGTTCAAAGAGGCTGCACACATCTGTGGGCCTATGTTCAGGCCTATGGGTAGGGTGCATTTGGGGATGTTTCTCATTTAATTTTCATTTGTGTCCCTCTCCAGATCTGAAATATACACACACTGTCTCTCCTGGCTCGGAGAGAGGGTGTGGTTAGGTGACGGTCACAGAGGGGATGATGAGCAAAGGCAGAATTGGAACTCAGACCCTTGGCCCGCAGCCCGCAGGCAGTGGCCCTGCCTGCCTCCACGTGGCCTCCCAGGATGGAGGTGGTGAGAGTAGCACCAACCGGCGATGAGCTGGGGCAGGTGCAGGAGTGGGGCTGGGGAACGGGGTGGCCACATGCCAGACTGTTGCTAAGGAAGGGGCCACCCAGAGCGCCGTCCAGATCTGGGGAAGGAGAGGTTGAAAGAGGCAAGATCTAGAGAGTAAATTTCGGAGTGAAAACCAAAGGCAAATATTTATTCTTCTTCCACTGTAATGGGACTTTCAGCTGGGCTCACGGACACCCAGAATAAAAGTGACATTTCCTGAGCTATAAATGGCTATATCATGTGACAGCCTCCAGCAGCCCTTGGGGAAAGGCAGGGCATGCACCCACTGCACCGCTTCCTCACCCTGCCCTGCTGCCTGGAGTGCAGGCCCCCTGGGGCTGGGGCTGTAGGTCGGGGCCATGCCGTGGGGATGGAAGAGGTGCTTCTGGAAGGAGCCGGGGTCCCTGGCAACTTTGTGGAGCAGAGCCTGGACCTCAGGCCTCTGGACTTTTACTTGAGAGATTACAGACTCCCGTCATGCTTAAGCTAGGAATGTTATGTGATGCCTTCGTGCAGCCAAATCAAATCTGAGCAGACACAGAAGGCTGGCACGCTGAGTTTGTTGAATGCTTATGGTCACAGCAATGGATTTGTCTTGGGCTCCATTGGCGAGATCACCTGTCCGCCTTGGTTATGGGCACAAATGAGATAGTGTCAGGGAAAGGGCTCGTGGAGTTAGGAAACCTGGGTCCCCACCAGGCTCTGACGCTGACAATACGTCACACGGCTTTATGGAAATAACCATCCCCTCTGGGCCTCAGTTTTCTCATCTAGAAAATGAGAAGTTTGGGCCACAATATCTTTGAGATCCTCCTAACTCTGATGACTAAGCTCTGCATTAGACACTTGACCTGGATCCCACTAGCCGTTCCCTGCCCACTGGGTGGACAGTGATCTTTCCCTCCTCTTGCTCCTTAGGGCATGTCACTGCTACAGCCTTGGGACTGTGGTCCCGTGTTCCTGGCATCTGTCTTCTCTGCTAAAGTTCTCTGAGGACAGGCTCTCAGCCTGCTTCCTGTGACAACCATGTCGGATTCTAGAACAGGGCCTGGTGCATCATGAGTGCTCGGTAAACATTTGTCTAATAGAGGACCCGTGGGCATAGGCGTGCCGTGGCTCCAGATGGAAAGGGCACCGAGGTCTGTCGGAAGGTCTGCAGGGGAAGAACATCGCCGCGTGCGGTCTGCCTGCCCTGATGACACGGGCCTCCCGTGATAACAAGATGGTCCACTGTGGGCCTCGTGCAAAGGAAAGAATGTTGGCATTGGAGTCGGACAGCTGGGTGGCCTTGGACAAACTCCTTTGAGCCTTAGTTATTTCTTTTTTGGAGAGAAATATACCATGCCTGCTCTTCAGGGCTGCTGGGGCGCCTGGATAAAGCAGCTCATGCCTGGCTCTTGGCGTGGCCCCTGGTGCCGAGCAGGGGTGATGCTCATATCCCTCTGTCCCCACATCCCGAAGCATCCTTGCAGTGCCCTGTAGGGGAAGGAGGGAGCCTCGAGGGATGGAGACCAGAGGCTGCTTGCTTTCTCCAGGGGAGGGGGAGGGTCACAAGTGATCCCTGGAGAGAACTTTCCCGATAGGCCGTTGGAGTCCACATCTTCAACTCTCTGCTCTCTGAGTCCAGCCCCCTACCCTGACCTCCCGCTGCCCCCCACCAGCAGATGGAAGATGCCACGCTTGAGGCTGGGCTCCAGACCGCAGAGACGGATGCATTCGGGGTCACTATGCTTCCTCCTGCTAGATCACCGCCCTGAGTGTCCGTCATTGGCATGCGGGGTCAGACTGAGAAGCCACTGTGCAGGGAAAGGTGCTGTCCAGAGCGGGGACATGTCTGGCGGCAGCTTCTGGGGCAAGGGCTTTGCACCAGGGGGCCACAGTCGTCGACCTAGGCCAAGGATAGAGCCAAGTAAGCATGGCAGCTGCTGGGATCGGCGGAGTAGGGACCAATGGAGCGACTGTGGAGGGGCGAGTGAATCGTTATTGATCAGTTACCATGTGTCAGGCATTGAAGTGTGGCTAGGGTCCAGCAGTCCTGGGGTCTGACGGTGAACTTGCTGTTAACCAGCCGTGGGACTTGGACAAATCCCTTAACCTGTCTGTCTGAGCCTGTTTTCCCCCTCTGTAAATGGAGAAGAAAGCACCACCCAGCAGGGCTGCCGTGAAGATTAATGAAACGGCACGCACCCTGGCCTATCGCCGTAGTGTGGTCTCCTCCCAGCCACTCAGTGAGGTCGGATGTTCTTTCCATTTCAGAGATGACAAGATGAAGGTCCAGGAGGGTGAAGTCTTGCCTGCAGCCTACAGAGCTGGAGAAAGACACAGCTGCGATGTCATCCCAGGCCTGGCATGCCCCTGCCCAGCCCGTGCTGGTCCCCGTGGGGCTGGAAGAGAGAAGGGAGAGGAGCCGCTGCCCACACCCGCCCGCCCTGCCGCAGCCCTGCCCCCTCGGTGCTGCTGAGCTGCGGCAAGCTGCACCCACAGAGGCTTTCCCTGCCCACCCCGGCTGTTAATTTTGGTCTCTGTGGCTTGGTCCTCTGCAGTCACACCTTCCTGTGAAGTCCCCTCATCCCCACCCCCCAGCGGAGAATGCCCTGCGGGGGGGAGGGGGTTCTTTCCTGAGGTCTTTGACCTCTTCCCCTCTGAGTAGCTCATTCCATCCCCCACCACCCTCACCCGCCACCCCCACCCCGTTGTCATCCCTCCCACCCGGGAGCCCTGTCAGCGGCACTTTCTCCTAGCGTGGACACCAAAAAAGAGAAGGAACAGAGTAGGTGAGCCACTTCCCCTGGGTGACACCTTCCCCAGAAGGTCCCTGTGGGCCATCAGCGCCCTGGTGGCTTCCTTGAGGAGAGGGGACAAAGAGAAAGATAAAGCCCCGGCTCAGAACCTCCCCATTCACCTTCGCCCCTGTCCTTGTGCCTGGGGACCTCTCACCCAGGCTTCGCAGTGGGGCTGTCTGTGTCTTCCTCCTGTCACTGGCTGCCAGCTGAGCAGTCCCCTCCTCCACAGGGAAGCGTCAGTCCCTGCCTCCTGGCTGCTGTTCCACTCTGCACCCTGCTGGGTGCTGTCATCTCCACGATGTCCACCCCACAGTGACCCTGCTCAGCTGGGGCGCCCTACCCTCACGGCAGAGAGGAGGTCTCTGCGTCTCAGGGGAGGTCTAGTGAATCATCCAAGGTCACGGCCCCTGCAAGGTGCGGAGCTGGGATCCCAGTCCAAGCCCAGCGCTCTCTCCACCACCCCCAGCACGGGCTGGGCACAGCCGCGCTTTCTTCCGTTCTCTGGGGGGCTTTTCTCAAGAAGAGTGTGAGCTCTGTGGGGGACACACATGGAGTGCCAGCTCTGTCCCAGGCTCGGACCTAGCTCCTCCAATCCCCTCCACACCTCCGGCAGTGGGTGCTGGCTTATAGCCGAGGAAGCAAGGCCAGGAGAGACAAGTGACTTGCCCAAGGTCACACATAGCTGGTGGAAGCCCCCCAGGGCCTGAGCCTGGTGCTCTACCTTCCTGGAAGGACAAGCGTGGGGCTGAGCGTGCAGCCAGGCTGGGTGTGACTCCCTGCCTGGCCTGTCCACTGGTGACAGGCTCCTCAGCTATGCTACGTGCTGCAGAGTCGGGCGTTTTGAGGTGAGAGGGACAGTCAGCGGCAAAGCTTACTGTAGCCTGGCCCTGGACACCGAGTAGGGGCTCAGTCAGCCTCAGTTTCTCTCTTCTCTGTCCAGGCCTCAGCCCCTGGGAAAGGGATCTTGGATTAAAGCAAAGGGGACGTTTGGATGGAGTCAAGCATGTGCCTTGCTGGGTCCCTGGCGGCTTGCTCTTTCAGCTTCCTTGACCCTGCTGTGGGCTGTGGGCCCTGGAGAGGCCGATGGCCATGCTCCCTCTCTGATCTGCAGCCTGACCTTTAACCTCCTCCCTCCTGCTGCCCGCCTAGCACTCTTTCCCCTTCCCTAGCACACTGTCCATGGGTTTCCACCACCGAAAGACCCTTCCTTCTAAACGCCTTTCCACTTCCTGTAGTTAGCATCTGGGCAGATTCCCTGAGTGGGCACATCTGTCTGAGTCACTGTCCCCTCCCAGCCCCCACTCGCTTGGCACTGGGCTTCTCACGGCCTCCTTCCTGCCCTGCTCCACCGAGGGGAGCTGCTCTCTGTTCCACTCTGACCGCCTGATTCCTTCTTTGACAGCTACTTTGAGACGGGGCAGCGTTCCCTCCCCATCCCCCCTGTGAGCACTTAGTCTGAGCCCAGTACTGCCGTAAGCACTTTCCGTGCATTGTCTTATTTGACTTTCACATCACTACGTGGTCATGACGACTTAGTAATTGTTTCCTCTTAGCGATTCAGAGAGCTTAAGGGATTTGTCCCACCTCACATAATCAGCAAGTGGTGGAGCCAGGACTTGAACCCATGTCGGGCTGACTCCAGATCCCAGGCAGTGTGTGATACACAAATTCATCTGTGTGGTGTTATTAATAGGTCCTGAAGCCAAGGGAAGGACAGACAGGGCTCCTTCCAGCTGGGAGAATTTGGGTGCCCCTCCTCCACTCAGCTTTGTGGGGAAACTTTGGCCGCTAAGCGCCCACTTGGAGCCCAGAAGGTGCTCTGGGATTTCCCAGAGCCGCCAGAGGGCCACCACGTGTGGGAGGGAGGAAGACTGAGTCTTCAGGGGGCTGAGGGGTTCTCAGAACTGAAGGCCTCAAAGGCCTGGAGCCCAGCCATGCTGGGGAGGGTTTCTCAGCTCCTCGGGGGGGGGGGGGTCAGGGCTGCACCCTTGGCCTGGGCATAGCTTCTCCGGGTCCTGTTCGTGTCCCAGTGCTCTGCCTGCAGGGACCCCTGGCCGTGGGGGGACAGACACAGAGACAGGCATTGGTGGGGCATGGGGACAAAATGAGATAAAGCGTCTAAGGAGCTAGGCATGGAAGCTGGGATATAGAAAACTCCCAAAAAACGTTAGCGGGTTCTACTGCTTGGAAACCGAGCCTTTAGAACGCGTGCTCTAGAAGGGCAGGCGGTGCCGAAGAGAACTTCGGTGGCCGTCTACACGCGCGGTTTTCACATGGGGAGATTTTGGAGTGTGCAATTGCTCTAGGAGCCCCTTGTCAGGGTCCAGGGAGGGGGTGAGTCGGCTGCCCACCTGTCCTCGTCTGTTCATATTTTGGGGTTCCCTGTAACAGTTGTTTGGGTAAAAGTGTGGGGAGCAAAGCAGCTCTGTTGCTTTTTGAAAAGTTTGAAACCTACATATTTTGCCCAGTGATTTCTAACTAACACGGGCCCCTACATGAGCACCTCCGTGGGCCAGGGGCAGTGGTGTTCTCTCACTGAGCTTCCACAAGCAGCTTTCCTTCGAGCCCCATTTTAGACTCAGGGAGCACAGGCAAGGGGCAGGTAGGGTGTGGGGGTGTGGCCTGTCTAGTATCACTCACCCGGTAAATGGTTTCTGGGGTCCTCTTTTCATTTCATTCTCTGCAGGAAAAGAAGAGTCAGTTCCCTCCTTGTAGTGATCTCTCTGCCTTTTCTGGTGAAACAATGCTTCATTGTCATTTGGAATCCACATATTTGTTCCTTATGTTAGTGTGGCTATGCAAGGAGGGGACAGTCCACGAGAAGGCACAGGTGGGAGGTTTGAGTTAAGCCGCCTGCAGTCTATGTTTGATTTCACTGGTTGCTTTGCACCTACAATCTCACTCAGATCTGGTATTCACATACACATAAACATGCTCCGACCAACACATGCTTAGACACGGCATCTACAGCAGAGCTTCGGGTAAAGACACTCTGTAACACATGTGTCTGTGGAGGTGCACACACAGAAGCAGGTGCCCAAGCAGAGAGATGGTCAGACACGCAGACACATACATGTATCCAGACACACATAATCACAGACACACACACATGTGCATGTGCATATAACTACATACTAATTGAAATAAGTTCTCTCGGAAGCCCAGTTTGACCAGCTTTGTCTTTAGAAAAAATAAGGGATCTGGGATTTACAAAAAGAAAAGTTAAACCAACAACAGGATACAATTTCATTCTTATTAAAGTGTTAAAAAAAAAGGAGGGAGCTAACACCATCACTCAATGCTAGAGATGACATTTTGGGAGTCAGGTGTATTCATACTGCTACCAACAGAGTTAACCGTTCATTTCTTTTGGGAATGCTCCTCATGCATGTTCCAGCAGTCAGAGGTGTTCTCGTGCCTTCTTTTCCTGTAATTTCACTTCTAGGAAGTTAATCTAAAGAAAAACATCCTAAGTAGAAAACAGGACTTATAGGAAAATAGTCATGACAGTGTTATTTAGAAATAACCCGCTAAATATCTATAATTAAATCGCATCACCTCAGTCTGGTGAAATATTTTCAGTCATCACAGTGGCTGTTATGAAAACTAAGTGGCAGCCCAGAAAACGCTTAGGATAAAGTCAGTGAGAAAAGAGGACACAAAATTTGGTGTTCACAGTGATTGGGACAATATAAATATTGGTCTAGAAAGAGCTAAGTAATAGAAAGGGGGAAGCCGTTCTCTGAGAGGGATGTGACTATTATTGATTTTTGTTTGCATTTACTTTAATGTTTTATCATAATGATTTTCAATTCCAAAAGCTACCTGTAATATATAAGTTAGATTAGACCCAAGCCAGCCTGACAAGTTCAGCAGAGATCCAAGCCACTGTGGATGATGGAGACCTACCCCCTACGTACGACACGAGGGGCCAGGTAGACAGTCACGCTCTTATATAATAATGCCATTGGCACACTGGCCCTTGTGAGTCCCCCAGACTCAACCTCCAGGAGTCTAAAAGGACAAACTACACAGTGCCCATGTGTAGTTTTGCCCCATGCGCGCCCCATGCCTGAGCCTCAGCTCTGCTATTCTTCCAAGCCCTGAAACGAGTATTTCCTGGTAATTTCTACTTCTCACTGATGTTCTGACCTGAAGTTCTGATCTCCCCCGAAACAAAGATCTCGCTCCTAGGAGTTAAGGTGACTCTTGGTGGAAAACGTTGTCTGGAATCAGTAGGGCCAGAGGCCAAGTCCTTGGCTTGCCATGAACTAGCTCTGCAACCTTTGGCCCAAATCCTGACTATCCATTGAGAGTCCGCTCTGTCGGGGGCTGTGGCAGATGGCCCGCATCGGTGGTTCTCAAATTTTAGGAGCATTGGGGTCCCTTGGAGTGGACGGCTTGTTAACACAGAGGTTACGGGGCCCCATCCCCAGAGTTTAACACTCAGTAGGGCCCAAGAATTTGCATTTCTAGCATGTTCCCAGGTGTACTGAAGCCATTACTCTAACTACATATCTCATGTAAATGAAGGGCCTTACACACAATCCCTCTAACTAAGGGCTAGAGGAATGGACCCACTTGGCACGCCTTTTAACCATCTCTGTCTCATTGTGTATGAGGAGTAATAAGATTACCTTCTTCTCTTGCAAGAACTAAAGGATACAATGACTGTGAACGTGACATTCCAGACACTGGTAAGGTTTGCTGCTCTGTGTATCCCTCCCCTCCCCCAGCCCCAAGAAGGGTGGGGCAGGAGCACCCCAGCCCCCCACCATTGCAGAGAACAGCGAACAGCCTTTTTCTTGGAGTATGAACCATCTCCAGATGTCAGGCCTTTGCTAGTTGGTTTTTGCTGTAGCTTGTTGAGAATGAGCTGACTCAGATGTAGCCGGGGCGGTTACTGCTGTCACCAGGAATCCTTAGCAAAGTGACAGACATGCACTGCTGGTGACTCTGCAGATGTACCAAGTTTTGTGGTTTGGGGCTTCTCGCTCCTACTTTAGGTGCGGCGTGGCTGAGCTGAGGACGGGGGAGCGTGCAGAAGGAGAGGAAACAGGAGCTGTTTAGCAATGGGCCCCAGAGGGCAGCCTTGCTTCAGCGCCCCGACCCCCAAACCCGGCTGAGCACAGGCCAACCTGAGCTGTGTCATGTGGGCACGACAGGGGCTCTGGCGTCAGACATGCCGGGTTGGGATCTTGGAGCTATTAATGCTACTCTCAAGCTGTGAGCAGCCAGTCCCTTCTGTGCATCTCAGTTTCTCCACCTGTGGTATGGGGAGAATAACAGTGACGCTTGTTGGGTTGTTGTTGGGGGCTTGATAAGCTAATATATGTGAAGAGCACGGCTTGGTGCCCCACCAGAATTGTTTCCTGGAAGTTGAGATGGTTCAAAAACTCCTAAAGCAGAGTAAGAAGGTAAAAATAGCCAGGGCACTTCTGGTGAAGATAAATATAAAAACACAAAAACCACAGAGGGGGGATTTATGTTGCCAGACACCATGGCTTGTGATGAGTTGTAAGCTAACGCAGCGGTAGACAGGTTGACCAAAGAAATGAAACGAGAAAGTCCAGAAGCAGAACCACGTGTGTGTGACGCTATGGTAGGTGATAGGGTTTGTATGTCAGTTATCTGCTTTAAAGAAAATATGAGAAAAATGCTAGAAAGAGCTACTTAAATTTTGACACCTATAAAGGTTCAGGTTTCTGCTTTCTTCCAGTGGCCAAACAGTATGCTGCTTTGCCTTGCAATCTAGCAAGGCTAAAAGCATCCTGTTTTCAGCGCTTGCTGTTTAAACTATTTTATTTTGGGAAAAGAGGTAAAGTATGGAGGTGAGGTAGAGGTCACCTCTTCACAAATATTTCCATTTATCCTGAATCTTAATATCTAAGATAATCACAGAGCAGTGTCATTGGTGGCCAGAGCTTACATGAGAGGAAACATCAAACTCTTCCTGCGATGGACCCGACCCAGGTGACCTATCTGGGACCAAATTTATGCTTTTTATTTTATCCTAAGACCTATAGATGGACATCAGCATGGAGACTTGGTCTTTGTTCTAAACTAGACTTATATACATTGGAGGAAGAAAAACCCTGATATTCATTGCCTTTTAGTGTGCCAAAGAAAAGCAAGAATGTTTGAGAAATCTTCTTTGCCATAATGTTAGTTAAGTTTGACAACAGTCATAATTTATCTGCTTCATGTGTGGCAAGTACAGTCATGGAATTTTGCGGTTTTTTGACAGGTTTTCTGCCAGTGTGGATATTATTGCCACTCTGCAGTTGGAAACTTGTCCCTTATCTAACTAAATATTAACTAAGGTTTGGAGAAAAATGAATTTGTATCTTTTATTAATTACATAAGGGCCCATTTAACATCCTTATTAGCCAAGCAGAGTAAGTGGATCAATATGTGGACAACCAGTAAGCTTTTGTAAAAATACTTAAAAGTACCATTATGGAGAGTGTGACCGTCTCTAAAAGCTTGTTTTTAACAGTGAAAAAAAAATCATCATCAGAATTTGCTTCTGTTTACTGTAATTCAGGGAATCAAACCGAAATACCTTCAGGGGGCCAGGGAGGGTTGCCTAGGGCAGGCAATGAGTTAATTTGCTCTAGTTTATAGGTTGATAGGTGGCAAACAGGATTTACATACAGGTGTAATTACCCATAAAATTATAGGCAATTTTCCAGTTTATCAAGAAAGGCTGGTGATTTTCATATAATTTAATATTTAAATTTTGATAATTAAATGTTTTAAATAAAAGGCTGTTGCTCCAACAATATGTGGTAGACTGGGTGTTAAGAGTACTGCTTTTGCATCTTCTGATGTCATTTAATTACTTTCTTGTTCATCTGTAACTTGTTTGGGGTTTGATTTTAAGCAAATGCCTTTCCAGTTTTTACTAACCTCATATGGGCAGTAACTTCTTAAAAGCATCCGTGAAAGAATTCTAATTGATCTGAATTTGAAACAAAACTAATGACATCTGCCAAGTAGAAGACCAGCAAGAAAAAAACTGGTTCCTGGGAAGAGGTATAGACAGTATGTTACGTAGTTTCAGGGCAGAGATTTTGTCCATAAGGTTAACTATACAACCTGCTGCCTTTCTTAGGGCCTTATTATTCCACAGTAACCCGTTTCCTTGCTATTTTGCTTTGGTGTAAGCAGAGTTCTTTCTGCAGGTTTTCTCATAAATGAAAACATTACAGGAATACCAAAGACAGCAATGTTTGCACTAGTGATTTATAAGCAATAGCATGGAGCCAACATCGATTACTGAAAGTCAACTAATGAGAATTTGAGACTTCTGAAGTATATGCCTAATTGCTTATGTGTCTTACTTCAGAGTCACTGGAACGTTCACTCCCAATATATATATATATATATATTTGGAAAGCATGCTTTTGTTTTCATTTGGTAGTTTTGCTTATGTTCCCCTTTCTGCAATCTAGAGACTGCCAGCTATTCATCCTCTCTGTAATCCCTATATTATGCCTGAAGAGTAAGCACTTAACAAAACTATTGAAATCTTTTGCTGTTTCCGACACTGCATTTGTAAATATTTATATTGCTATTTTTCTGGGTTTCTTTGTCTTCTGGACTTAAAATCTGGGGCAGTTCTAAGGGTGGCATTGCAAGGTGTGAGAATTGGTAATTGCATTGTGGTATGTAACCCTATGATTGAGTTTGTTAGACATGCACAAAGATTTGAAGATCAATAAAAATGAAAATGGTTCTCAGAATAGTGGAGTTACTATCATTTGCGAAATTTATACATCATTTCAATTAAAATATATGCTTTAAATAGCACATATTTGAAAACAAGTAATGAAAGGGAGACTATATTGCAATACACAAACGAATGGGGTTAGTAGAAGGATCTATATCAAGAGCTCCTTCATATCTGTGGGAGGCTGCATTCTTGTTTAAAAAGATTCAGAATATATTTCCTCACACCACTGACTTGGGGCTTGGCCATGTAACTCCCTTCAGACAATAGAATGCTAGCAGATATGACATGTGCCCTATCCTTGCAGAAACTTTAAAAGCATTGCAAGTTTCTGCTCAACTTCTTTCTCTCTTTCTTTTTTTTTTTTCTTTTGAGACAGGATCTCATTCTATTGCCTAAGCTAGAGTGTAGTGGTGTCATGATAGCTCACAGCAACCTCAAACTCAAGGGCTCAAGGGATCCTTCTGCCTCACCCTCCCAAATAGCTGGACCTACAGGCACATGCCACCATGCCTGGCTAATTTTTCTATGTTTGGTAGAGATGGGATCTTGCTATGTTGCCCAGGCTTGTCTTGAACTCTTGGCTCATGCAATCCTCCCACCTTAGCCTCACAAAGTGCTAGGATTACGGGCATGAGCCACCGCATCTGGCCCATCCTCTTTCTCTAGGACCCCTTACCAAGAGAATGACATGTCCTGAGCAAGAGCACAGGGACCTGTCATTCTAGGCACAACAATTGGGAAGACCCATGACAAAGACCTGACCTGACTCATAGCTTGGAGCAGAGATGCAGTTGGCCCGTAGACTTGAGAACAAAAAAGAAATGTGTCTTGTGATAAAGCCACTGATATTTTGGGGATGCTCGTTACCGAAGCTGAAGCTGACCCATACGGAATACCTAGGATAACTAGAAGTGGAAGATTGCTCTAACCAAGGGATAAAATGTATGGTTTTGGCTTTGGGGCCGAATAGCAGATGGCGAGGAAATTTCTATAGGGGGCTGGAAAAATGGCAACCTACGTAATGTAGCAGTGAAACTATTGGTAAAACTGTCACATATGAGAACTTGGAAGGCAGAAAGAAACCTACTGACTTTGTGGCTTTGGGAGAAGAGGTTTTGAGACAGAATGTGGTTAGTGTGAGTTAGTTGTTACTAGCTATATTTTGTAAGGGACCACAAGAAAGAGAATGACATCAGCAAAGCACAAGCTCATTTGCAAGTGGAACTGAAAGGGAACATAGAAAATCTAGAAATTCTAGGGCTTACAGGGTTGAAAGATGAAATAATTTTTCATCTCTAACTTCTGCAATGTGTAAAATATTCCCAAAATAGGACACAGCTTTAGGGCACAGATCAAAACAAAGACATGAGCATTAACACTCAGCCTGCAGGCCAAGACCAAATCCAGGAAAGGACTGCCACTGCCTTTGTTAAGAGCTCTGATAAGAATGAGGTGCTTCTAGGGAATACTGATAGTTGGACAAAATGATATGGAAAAGGTCTCCTAAACCCTGATGGTGTCAAAGCACTTGAAATTGCATCTAGAGAGAGCGAGGCCTGTCTCAAAATGAATTGTAGATTTGGCTCCTGACACTCTGAAAAGAGTTTTTGAGAGAGTTCCATGGCTGAAGGTGCTGCCAGTCTAGATTAAATACTACCATAAAATGACCATAAAATGACCTTGAGCCCCAGCATTCTGCAGGCAGGAAGCAGGCTGATGATGCTGATAAGAAAAACACAAATACCCAAGACAAAAACAGAAAAAAAATTAGGACTAGACATTTCGCAGAAGAGAAAACACTTACGGCTGATAGAACTTTGTCTGAACAGGGAATATTCTGACCCAGCAATTCCACTTTTTCACATACACCTAACAGAAGTCTTACATAGGTAAGAATGTTTATATGGAAGAATGTTCAGAACTGTGTACGAGGGCAAAAAATCTAGAAAAGACTCAAATGCCCATCAAAAGCAAATGGATGGATAAGCAATAGAATATTTATCCAGTGGAATATTATACAGCATGCAAAACAAATGAACTGCTGGTGATATCCAATCATACATGTACTAGATCATACATGTACTAGATCATACATGTACTGAGTAGTAATAAAGTACTACTCAGCAAAAAAGTCAGTCTCTATGATTATAAACAGTATGATACCCTTTTTGTAAAGCAAAAATAACTAAAGGAAAATCCATATACATTTTGGAAACACATATTGACTAAATTTATAGAAAACAGAAAGCAGGGGGATTGGGGATATTGGTGACCTTGGGTTGGGGGAATCAGGGAAAGTAGTATACGGTGAAAATATGATTAGATGTAGGTTGGTGTCAAGGTCCTGGCTTTAGTTTTAAGTAGTGGGTCACATGGTTTTATGGCATTATTTAAAATAGCTAAAAAAATTTTTTTTAAAAAGATACTGTTTTGATGGTTTTTTAAAAAAATTATAGAATATTAGAGCTGAGAGGGTCCTTAGAAGTTGATTATTTCTACTCCCTTATTTTCGAAATGAGAATGCTGAGGCCGGGACTGGGAGAGCAGCTGATCCATCTTACATAAGACGTGAGGACACAGCCCACCCTGGAGACCAGAGCTATTAACCTTGTTCCTCTTGCAATCCTCGTTATCTCAATACTGCTGCCCTCAAGCCAAGCCTGCATCCTTCCTTCCACTTGTCCCCCAGCCCGTCCCCCAGCCCACCTCCCAGTCAGTCCTGCTGCCCCCCTGTGACACACCTGGATCTACCCACTTTGCATTGCCCCTGTGTCAGCTAGAGCCACCGCCACTACCACCGGGACTCCTGCCATGGCCTCCTGAATGGTTCTCCTACCTTCTCTCTTGTTCTCCACACAGGGGAGAGAGAAATCCTACTGAAAAAAAAAAAAAAAAAAGGAAGTCAGCTCCCATCCCTGACAACATTTCACAACTGGCTTTCTAACACACAAAGAGTAAAATTCAAACTCCTCACCATAGCCCTGCAGGCTTCACATGAGCTGGGGGTCGCCGCCTTCCTCTTAGACGTCATTTCCTGCCATGATCCCACCACAGGTTTTGCATGTTACCCTCTCTTTCTTCCCGGGACGCTCCAGGCTGGCCCCTGCATGGGGCAGACCTTCCATTTCAGTTCAGCCGTGAGCAGGCCAGGCCAGGAAAGCCAGAGAGCATCCCTGGGCCATGGTGGACAGGAACTGGGGTATCAATGCCCCAGCTCCCTCCCTTCTGGGTGGGAGAGCTCAGGTATATACTACAGGCTGTTTCACACTGCGTCCCTGGAGGATGCCGCCCCACCATGGGGCTGGCTTGATAACAAGTCCTTTATTAAGTCCTCCCTTCCCTATTCTCCTCCCCCACTTCCTTACTAATTTTTCCTGCACCTTCCAAATGGACCACTTTTACTCAAACCTTTGTCTTGTGCAGAGGGTAAGCTAAGACACATTAAGCCGTGTGTTTGCTATTTCCTCTGCCTAAAATATTCACCTCCTTCATCTTCACACCTTGTCATTCAAGTCTCAGTTCAAATGCAAACTCTTTAATCCCCCTCTAGTCATAGCCTTTTGTTATGTGTCTTTCATTGACTTATCCTATTTGAAATTATCTTGTTTATACACCCCCTTGGTGGAAAATGATGTCTCTCCCGCAAGGTGTTAGCTCTACAAGAGCAAGTGCCTTGTGGGTCTTGGTTCCCGGCACATAGCTGAGCGCCCAGCACGGAGTAGGAACCCTTTAAATATTTGTTGACTTAATTAATGAGGGCTTCTTGCTGGGAGGGATGTCAAATATTGCATCAGGGGTGAGATTTACTGTAGCTGATTGAATATATGCATTTCTAATTGGCACAGCAATTGCCGGCCTGTAAATGGATACTGCTTTTGTGTTTTTGAGTGGTTGATTCTCTTTAATGGGTTTAATCTGCTTCCAAGTATTTTAAAGTGCTCACAATTGCTCTGCTAATTACAAATCTCCGATAAACTCTCCATTAAACCATATCTTCTAAGTACCTTCGGCCCGATAATACTGTTAGAAGGAATTATAGATGGCTGAAAGTAAAAGAACCACATTTATTTAATAACAGTGTCTTAAATTCATCTTCCCTTTCTGTTGATGGGCCTGAACGAGTAAAGCCAGATTGCATTTACCTGGTTTCTCATTTACATAGGTGACACGCTGGCGGAGGCTTGCCCAGGGAAACACCGATGTGGAGACTACACAGGAATGCTCCAAATGCAGTCCTCTGGAGGGGGCTCATCTTGTTGCATGGCCTTGACCCATCTCTTGTTCATCTGGCATGCACCTGCTTCAACGTGGGACTGCAGTCTTCTGGACTTGCAGGGCTGTGCTTGGGGAGAGAAGACTATATATTAACAGAGTCATGTCAAGTCTGATGGGTTCTCTAATGGGAGACTTCAGACCCCCTGGAGAAAGAGAAGACACAGTGAGTCATCATTGGCTACCTTTTAAACCCTCAGCTTGGCCCCAGTACTTTGCCTGGGGCATGTGGGTGGAGGCCTGTGTGTGTGTGTGTGTGTGTGTGTGTGTGTATGTTGCTAATCTCTAAGAGCCTTGATTTCTTCATCCCTAAAAGTACATTTTTAATTAACTATTCCACATCCTGTTGTGAAGCTCAGAGTTGCAAATGAGGATAAGGGACCGAGGGAGCCACAAGTCACTGTGAACATAAGGCTATTGCTGTAACTGGCGGCCTCCGCTTTGCCCTCGTCTGACACGGCACGTGGCCACGTGGCCCTGTGGTGGTGTTCTAACTATTACGCCCCACGAAATGACCTGAATATTTTGGAAGAATGCAAAGCTCCCTTCTCACAGAGTTGGGAAGACACAGTGTGGAAAAGGCAGGGTTTCTCCGATGCCTGGGAGGCTGAGCCGACGTGGAGAAGGGCCTGAGCGGGCTGGGACGGCCCAAGGCAGGGCCCGGGCCTGGGGAGGGCGAGTGAGGGCTCAGGAGGGAATTTGCGTGCATCAGGTATCATTGCATGCATGTGGTACCATGTATCCGCGGGAGTGTGAAGGCTTAGGGCTTTAATCAGCTCTGTTTGTTAAAACATGGGCAGATAAGGCTCTGGCTCTGTTTAAACGTGGGCAGCTCCTGAACGTTCACCTAGGTGTTCCTTCAGCATCAGCCAGTGCTTATCACATCACACCTGGCATCGGCATCGTGTTGGGCAAGGAGCTCAGGGTCTAGCCAGGAAGGCGGGCGTGGGATGGATAAATTACACGGTAAGGCAGTATGGATGACTGCAGAGAGAGGAGCAAAGTGCCTGGACCCCCAGTGGAGGGGGATTTGGGAGGAAGTGGAGAAGGCCTCACGGAGGAGATGTGGAACAAGGTGTTGTCAGAAGAGTAGACAGGGTGACAAGGGTACTACTCCCTGTAGAGGGAGGAGCAGTGACAAAGCCCAGGTTGCAACTGGCGAAGGGTGTGAAGTTCAGTCTTGCAGGATAAGATAAGAGGTTTGGGCAGCACCCAGGAGCCACCTCTGCTGAGATTGTGCAGAGGACTGGTTCAGAGGTGGTGTCTAGAGGCTTAGAGCTTGTGTTTGAATCCTCTTCCCCAATGACTAGCCAAGTAACCTTAAGCAGCTTCTCTGGGCCTCAGTTTTCTCATCTACAAAATAAGGGATAATGATTAGATCTACTTCCGGGGCTATTGGGAGGATTTGGCAGGCTGACATGTGTGAATTGCTTACAGAAGGGCCCAGCACACAGAAAGCAGCCAATACATGTTAGCTATTCGCTACCATCACTCCCTGGAGGGCTGAGGAAGGACAGAGGATGAGGAGCCTCTCAGCAAGTCTCAGAGGAACAGCCACAGAGGTTGGAGGAAAACCTGGAGGGTCACATGTCATGGAAGCCACAGCAAGGGGACGGTCCAACAAGGAGAAGGGCCAACAGATGAAGGGTGCTGAGAGATCAGGCTAGAGGGGGGCCAAGGGCACGATGGATTTAGCAACATGCAGGTCACTGGTGACTTTGGCCACTGCAGTTTTGGTGACATGGAAGGGGCAGGGGCCAGTTTTTCTATGTGTTGAAAAAGTGGGACTCGGGACCAGGATCGAGTTATTTTGGCTGGGAGGGGAGGCCGGCAGGAGGCAGCAGGGCATGGTAATGTTGATAACTTTCTGCTCGGCCAGACACCCCTTCCACCCAGCCATTGTCTCCTTTGAGGTTCATGACCTCCAGGCGGCTAAGCAGGGAAAAGATCAGAATACATAACTTACAGATAAGGACACTGATGCACGCAGAGATCAAGGACAAAAGCCAGGCTGCCCATTTCCTGTCCTTTCTCTGCTGCGGCTATGACTGTACGAGAGGGGCCAGGCAGGGGGGAGCGGGGTGTTCAGAGCCATCTGCCTGCTTTGTCACACTTGGACATCAGAGCACACCCCTATGGAGGGTGGATGGAGGAGGTGGCAGAGGAGAGTGATGATAGAGCCCTCATGTACGCCAGGCACGGTCTGGGCACCCAACACGCTCCACTACCGAATCACACCACGTCGGGGGTGGCTGAGATCAGTCTCAGTGAAAAACCGGGTGGGATGGAATCCAGGTGGGCAGAGTGAGCACTGTCACTCTGGTCATAGCTGCCCCCTCTCCACAGTCCCTGCTCCACAGTCTTCGCTCTGGCTGGCTGGCAGCAGCTCTGGCCTTGGGCTCTGCTGGAGGTACGGGGGGAGGAATTGGGGGTGCAGGACTTGGAGGTTGGTGCATCACTTGGAGCAATGTCAGTGGCAAGTGAAATGGATCCCTCGGCCTCAGCTAGGAAAGGCCTTTATGTCGAGGACTTTAAAAGGCTGATAACGTCATAATGGTGGGATTTTGGAAAGTCACCTTCTGGGCCAGGACAGAGGGGACACAGAGAGGGCTGTGGGAGACCCCAGGGAGTAACCTGATGGATGGATGTCCCCCCCCCCCCAGTAGGAAGCAGGAACATGGCAGGAAGACTTCATGGCATCTGACCTGTGCTGTCCTGAAACTCTTGGTTTTTGAGTAAGGGGTCCATCGTTTTCATTTTGCACTGAACCCTCAAAATTGTGTAGCCCGTCCTGGTCAGGGGCCCGGGGTGGGTGGGACCCGCAGACTGCAGAGTCTACTGACGTTCGCAGGCAGCAGCCCTGACTTTCCTCGTGGACTTGGCTCCTGAAACCCCTGCCTCAGAGGAAGCCAGGCCAGACAGTGCTGAGAAACAGGACCCGGCCGACTTAGAATCAGCTCTCAAGAGCAGCTGTACATACAGAAGCCTCAGGCAAACCAAGCAGGGAAGGGGGAAAGCACAGAACACAGAAGGCACAATGTCCGAGCCAGGCTCTGTGCTCGAAGCTTTCGGCACAGTTCCGTATTTAGTCCTTACGGCATTCCTGAGACGGAGGTGTTGTTAACCCAGTTTTACAGAAGATGACTCAGAGGCTCAGGGAGGTGATCAGACTGACCAGGTACAAGAGAGTGGCCGCCTGGATTACAGGCCCAGGTTCTGTGTGCTCTATGGGAGGATGGGGTGAGGGCCCGGAGGCCGGGTGTCAAGCTCTGGGTGGGCCAGTACGCCTGAGGCCTGGCTTCGTTGGGGAAGGGCGAGTAGTAAGTAGGGTGTGTGGTCGGTTCAGTTCACTGCACAGGCCAGGAGGCCTGACCTGACCACAGGGCCTTCTCCTGGGTGGGCCAGGCCTGGGGGACACTGCCCGATGGGCTCCTGGGGCTGTGGGCACAGGATGCACTGGGAAATGGGCTGTGGGCTGTGGAGTACCCCAGGCCGCCCCACCCGCCACCCTAGAGAGGGAAGGGCTATTCAGGGGACTTTCCCAGAGCCTGTGGGTGTGTCCCCTCAGTAATGGGTGGCCCTGGTGGTTTTAGTGGGCATAGTATGGGGTGGCTGTTGTCACTTCCTGCACCTGCATCCTTGCTCCGTGGGCTGGAAATGCTGGCCCTTTCCCCCATCGTCCCCGGCAAAGGTGGGCACCAGGCCTGGCCTGCAGGGGGCTGTGGGATCCTGCAGGCTTCAGGTCCTGGGCTCTGGGCACCTGTCCACAGCCAGCAAATCACAGGAGGAAGAGCCTGGCCTGGGGGTTAAGAGGCAAGGCTGTCTCCAGGGCTCTGTCACCAAGTTCCCATGTAACAACTCACTTTTTCTGCTCTGCCTCAGGCTCCTTATCTGTAATGTGACCGGGTCCACCCCAGTTCTTCCAAAAGGCTCCTCCTGCTCTATGGGGTAGGGGCCACGAGGGAGAAGGATGAAAGGGCCAGTGTGCTCCTGGGTGCCAGGCTGGGTATGGCACATGCCTGGCCCATGGAGACCCCTTGAATACTCACAGGGCCTTTGCAAGGTGAATATTTTTGATACAGCATCAAATAGCTCAAGCACCACTATACTGAGTCCACAGAACATTCCAGGCCATGTCTTACCTACCAGGCTTCCCTGGGCTTCTGTATTCCTCGGTGCTTGCTAAGCTTCAGAGGCACGCGTTGGAAATGTGCTTCCCAGGGTGGGTGAGGGATCTAGAGTCTTAGGGTCTGGAATCAGTCCCAATAGGCTCTATCGCCCTTGCTGCTCATCAGAGAGGAAACAGGCATTTACGGTGACCTTCCTGGAAGGCTCCCTCAGCGTAACCCTTGTTAACAGGCCTGATCCAACTGCCAGTCCCCCTAGGGACAAGCCAACGTGTTGCTTTGAGCATGGCTTGTGGGCAGGGGTCTGGGAGATCCAGAGAATCATTTAATGCCAAGCCAGAGAGGGTCCTAGTGGCTGTCCAGGCTTGGGGCTTATGGTGGAGTGGGAAGTGGTGGGATTGGATTGTCATAGGGGGCTTTTTAAGATACCTGGCTGCCCTGGATTCAGAATGCAGAGGTGTAGACTGGGGTTCAAGCACGTGTGAAGGGCCTCGGTGGCCCACAGGGTCAGCACCAAGGATGTAAACAGGGTCTCGTGCAACCGGAGCACCCAGTCCTCCTCCCCTTCATCTCCAGCCACTCCCCGTGTCCTGCCCCCTGCCCCCCACCCTCTGGGGACACCAACCTACACACTTCCGTGCTGTGATGTCACTGCTCTTGTTTTCCTCCAAAAAAATATGCCAGGCATTATTTTAAGCACTTTGCATTTAATTTCTACACCAAGCCTGCAATAAGATGCTATTATCATCCCTACATAGAGGTGCGGCTCAGGGGTTGGGCAGCTCAAAGAGGTCACACAAAGAGGGGTTCGGAGCAGCTGACCGGGAGGCAGGGAGTCTACGCTCATAACCACTGCACACCACACTGGGCCCCCTCCCTTCTCCCCTCCTCACGAATCCCACCTTCTTCCTCCCAGGCCCGGTGGAAAGATGTTGGCTAAGTGAATGAATGCATGCATGAACAAATGAAAGAATGCGTCCCTCAGCTGTGACCTGCCGCTGGGATCCCACCTGTAGAATGGTGCCCGCCAGCAAACACAGACACCGCAAACAGCCTCAGACGGGACAGTGCAGTACAAACAAACTCCAGGTCTGGGCCAGAGTGCCTCTTCCTGATTCTGTCCCTGGCAACCTGTGTGGCTTCCGTCTGTCCACTAACCTCCAGGGCCACCATTTCTCATCCGAGATGTGGGTTCCACCACAGTGATGATGGAACCTCTCCTTCCTCTCTTCTCCAGCTGATAGTCGCCGCACACCTGCGGGACGCTGGCCACTGCGGCGTGAGATGCCAACCGGGGCACGGGGAGTCCCGCCCTCTGGGGCCTTCTAGACAGGGAGCAGCGTGGACCGCCGGGAAATCACACTTGCACGTGGTGCCTGCTGTGAGGAGCTCGGGGTGGGACAGCCCACAGGAAGTTAGCCACATGAAGTGGGCAAGGGTGTCTGTCCCAGGCAGAAGGGGCAGAGGAGTCCTAGTGCATGTGCAGAACAGCGAGCTGGGCCAAGCGGTGCGGGACTTTGTGAGCCCAGCCAAGGCAGTGGCACTTCACAACGGGCTCAGCAGCACCCTGAAAAGCTGGGTGCCCGTCACTGCTATGGCAGCCCCTGGGCGCCCCTCAGTCTGCCTGCTGCTAAGAGGGACACTCAATGCCTCCTTCACACTTCTGCCGAGAGGTAGATGGCAGAGGCCTCCTAAAAAGAATGAAAGTGCCCAGTGTCAGAAAAGGAAAGCAGGGGGAAAGAGAACAAAGGCAGAGCGTAAGAGAAAGAGCTTTGAGTTCCCAGGTGTTTGGGGACCAGGGGTCCTTGCTGTGGACAGGACTTGTGCTTGCGGGAGGCAGCGGGGCCGGTGCAGACTCGAGGACCAGAGGGGATGCTGAGCTCACCTGCACAATGACACGAACCTGGGCCTGGGTGTCAGGTGGCACCAGAAAGGGGTCCCTGGGTGGGGGAGATGGCAGCGCTGCCGGGGTTCAGTGCTGACCCTCAGCGGGGAGCACGGTTTTGCTGAGCATCTACCGTGTGTCAGGCCCTATGGCAAGGACTTACATAGACTCCGCTTGTCACAATGCCCAGTGCCCGCCTCCCGTGCAAGCTGTAAGCCCCAAGGGCGCGGGGCCTGTGTCTGGACCTCTGCGGCATCCCCAGGACCTAGTACACATTAGGTGCTCCACGACAGTTTCGAATGATCCAATCTTCCTTCCTTCTTTTATTTTTTTAGAGACAGAGTCTCGCTCTGTTGCCCACACTGGAGTGCAGTGGGGTCAGCCTAGCTCACTGCCATCTCAAACTCCTAGGCTCAAGTGATCCTCCTGCCTCAGCCTCCCAAGCAGCTGGGACTACAGGCATGTGCCACCATGCCTGGCTGATTTTTTTTTTTTTTTTTTACTTTTTGTAGAGATGGGGTCTTGCTATGTTGCCCAGGCTGATCCAACTTTCTTTTCCTTTCCTCTCCCATCCCTCCCTCTTAAATCTCACGAGATCCTTCAAATAACTGCAGATTGGGCTAAGGTTTGGAGGGCTCATCTTGATAACAGTGGGGAGAGTGTACCACGTCCAGCTGGCAGCGGAGCTTGCGATGAGGGAACAGAGGCTCAGAAAGCCTAAGTGACTTGCCCAAGACCGAGTGGTGGAGCAGAGCTCTGACCAGCCTGTCTGGCCACCATGCTCCTCCTCGGCAGCCTGCTTCTCCTAAAGGAGGAGACTGGACCCTGGGGATGGACACAGGCAGGCCGGTATTTTGGGGGCCGTGTGATGCTGACGATGACTTCTCATTCATGCTGCATTCCCGGGCCTTGGTCCATAAGGGTCGGTCTGAACTGAAACGGGAAGGCAAGCAGGCAGGGCTGGCTCCAGCCCCCTCAGGCCAGCAGTGAGGACACTCTTGGTCACCCTGGACACCCCCAGAGGAGATGATTTGAAGAGGACTCCACACTGGCTGAACTCTCTCTGGTCTCTGCCTATCCTCGGTACATTGGTACCTATTTCCTAAAAGATGGCGATGGCTAATAAGGAAACCTGTCGACAGGTGCTTGTGCTTTCCAAACTTCCAACCCAGACAAGGTCTGTTCAGATGAATACCTGGTTCCGGGTTTATCCCAAGAGCACGTCTTATGCATCAATCCTTCCCACGCCATTCGGGTCCAGCTCACGCAATCCCACAGCCGTTTTGTTGAGTTGTTACTTGGTCCCTGCCTTTGCACTGGGGCCTGGAGAAGAAGTCGGTACCCTTGACAGCCACGTGGGGTGGGAGAGAAGCCCACCTGGAACATTCGGCTCCTGGGTGACGAGAACCTCCAGCCAGTTCCTGCCAGGTGCCGCGGGAGCCTGGAAGGGAAAGCGTGACTCAGCCTCGCTCTCACTCTTTTCCCGAGCTGGGCCGGCTGTGGCCGCAGTGAGGGGGCAGAGGGGAAGTGTGTGTCGGAGGGACAGTCCTGTTCTCCTCCTGAGTGGGCTGGGCAGCAGCCCCAGGCGAAGGGGAAGAGCGAAGAATTTCCTCTGTGGCCACATGGGGCCTCTCCACTTCCCGAGTCGAAAGGACCTGCAGTTTCACGGGGCTGAGAGGCACCCCCTCTCTGTCCTGAGACCTCATGGCACAAGAGTACAAATGTATGCCTCTCCAGGGACAGAGAGCATGGGAGAGAAGAAACAGTACCTTGAGATTTCAGCTACTCTAACTAGTTTTTGGGAGGCAGGAAGCAGTGGAGGGATGAATGGTGCTTGGGTGAGCCAAGCAGCAGTCAGCTGTGGACCGTGCAGAGATGTGTTCTCAGAGACAGCTGCACGTGCAGGGCAGAGGTCCAGGGCTCAAGGGTCACCATCCCATCTCTGCAACTAAGGTCACCATGACCTTGGGAATGTTGCTTTCCTCTCATTTTCCCATCATTCATATATATATATATATATTTTTTTTTTTTTTTTTTTTCTTCGAGACAGAGTCTCCCTTGATTGCCCAGGCTAGAGTGAGTGCCATGGCGTCAGCCTAGCTTACAGCAACCTCAAACTCCTGGGCTTGAGCAATCCTGCTGCCTCAGCCTCCTGAGTAGCTGGGACTACAGGCATTCGCCACCATGCCCAGCTAATTTTTTTTCTCTATATATATATATTAGTTGGCCAATTAATTTCTTTCTATTTATAGTAGAGATGGGGTCTCGCTCTTGCTCAGGCTGGTTTCAAACTCCTGACCTCGAGCAATCCACCCTCCTTGGCTTTCCAGAGTGCTAAGATTACAGGCATGGGCCACCGTGCCCGGCCCCATCATATATTTTTTTAATAAGTTCACATGTGAAAGCATCATTTTCCCACCATAATATGAAGAGACTCTACTAGATACATGATTTGTATCTTCTAATGCCTGAGAATTACCTGGAGGTCTTTTTCTAACATGTACAGGCACATGTGTTTCAATTCTGATTCTGAAACAGGGCGAAGACATGCACATTTTTGCAGAAACTCTCCCAGAAAACTTTAAGAGCCACTTGTGCAGATGGTCTTTCAACTTTGACAGGCCAGATTCCCATGCAGGTGTTAGTTTGGAGGGTGAACCGAACCGGGGGAGCTGCAGGAATATAAGACCTGCATACAGCGATCCGGGCACGGTGGGGCGTGCCTCAAAGGATGCTCAGATCCTATCTGCTGGTTGTGGCAGAAGGGTCTTTCTGGAGACAATGGCGTTTGAAATGGGGAAGATGTCCACACACAGAAGGAGGTGGCTATGCAGGGGGAGGCTACAGAAGGAGCAAAAGCCTGCAGGTGGGACAGCACGTGGCAGGAGGAAATTGCAAATACAGGAACCCACAGACACATGACATGAAGAGCCATAAGCATCCGAGTGAGCAGCTTGTATTTCATCCCATTGGCCATGGGGAGCCACTGCAGGTTTTTGAGCTAGAGAGTGCACGATCAAAGTAGATGAGCCGAGCTGGCTTCTGTGCTTATATAATGCACACGGGTCTCATGATTTCTGTCTTCATGACCTGGCCCTCTGTAGCTGTACAGCCACATCTCTCTGCAGCCACGACCTCACTCCTGTCCCTCTTCCTGCACCCCACCGCCAGATCTACCTGTCAGCTCCTCGGAGTGCTCCTGTGTGCCTTGTCGTCCTTACACAAGCCCTTACCCACACGTAGCATGTCCCCCTCCCCACTTCAGCCCACAGGAGACCCGTCCTTAACAAACGTTCTCCTGGGCCAGGGGCGGTGGCTCATGCCTGTAATCCTAGCACTCTGGGAGGCCGAGGCGGGTGGATTGCTCGAGGTCAGGTGTTCGAGACCAGCCCGAGCAAGAGCAAGATCCCGTCTCTACTAAAAATATAAAGAAATTAATTGGCCAGCTAAAAATACATAGAAAAATTAGCTGGGCATGGTGGCGCATGCCTGTAGTCCCAGCTACTTGGGAGGCTGAGGCAGGAGGATCACTTGAGCCCAGGAGTTTGAGGTTGCTGTGAGCTAGGCAGATGCCACGGCACTCTAGCCCAGGCAACAGAGTGAGACTCTGTCTCAACAAACAAACAAACAAACATTCTCCTGAGGGGGCTCTCGGATGCCGCTGGAAGGCTCCCAGCCAGCCCTCCTCTGTGTCCTCAATATAGCGCATCTCACCCTGTCCTCACGCTGGATGGCTCTTCCCTGTTGACCTATGAATTGAAGGGAAGTGGCTCGAGATCGGGAAGGGCATCTCATTAGTAACTGCCTTCCCTGGGGCTAACTGAGGACCTAGAACAGAGGAAGCTATTGAGTAATGTTGAGGATTGAAAAAACAGAAATATCTGAGCCAGGTGCTTGACATGAGGGATCTTATTTAATTCTTGCCACCCACCCTTGAGACGTGCGTTAAGATCTCCCTTTGGAGTGGACATGCACGTGGGCGGGTTTGTGCCATCACTGGCTTGCAGAACTGGGATTCGAACATCCAGATTCACAATCTTCTTCTACCTTGTCATGTCCCAGAGGCAGTGTCTACATGCTCGATGGAACAGCATGGGGTTAGACAAGCCACACGCAGGCCACTTCCTCTCTCACTCACCTTTCTTTACTTCTCACTCGGCCAGGACAGTCCCCACTCACTCTCTCAAGATCCTTATCTGCTCCTGAGCTCGGAGCAGCTCCTAGCACCACCCAGCACTCCACCACCACTGTCGTGGAGAGGTGTGGAAAGGAGTTTTCCATGTGGTCATTAGGCGTGAGTAGCTGTCCTCTGTCTCTGGGACTCCCACCTTCTCACCATGGCTTGGAAAACCCCAAGAGGCCTAATAAAAGCTCCCCGCACTGCTGGATGGGGTACAGGAAAGCTCTGAGTTCTGCCAGACTCATCAAGGCTGCTCCAGGAGGGCCCGAGCCAGACCCCGCAAGATGAAGCTCATCGCCACGGCCCTGGCGTGCCTGCTGCTGGCCGGGATGTGGCCACACCACGTGGACAGCAAGAGCAGTGAGTGTAGCAGGAGCTCCTCTGCTTCTTCCTGGGGAGGGTGGGAACGCAGGCGGGGGCTCTGGCGTTGGGGTGGGCTCTATCTGTCCTGAAGCGAGGGAATGGAGGGCTTGGATGCGCTGGGGGCAGAGGGCCAGTAGGAGGGCCACGAGTCAGAGGCAAACACAGAAAACTGAGCGTCCTCGGCCCAGACCCTGCAGAACGATGGGGGTACCTGTGAGGTTATTTCCGTCCAGCTGGACTGACCGGGTCTTGCCTCCTCCCCGGTGCGACAGATAACCAAGCAGAGTCCAAGGGCAGGACCAGGGCCCTGAGAGTTGCCTACCTTTGGTCAAGTCACTTTGCCTTTCAGACTCTGGTTTCTCCACCAGTAAAACAGAGTTGATAACACACATGTTTGTTGTTATGAAAACTGAGGTCGAGAAAGGTAGAAATATTTGTCTGAGTTCACCCACGTTCTCCCTGGCGGTCAGGAGAATACTGACCTGGTAACAGACTTGAAAGGGGGTGTGAATAGTAAAGCCGGGAGGGAGGAGCCTGCCTTGGAATGCTGGCGTCCTGGGGGTGCAGATGGGCAGGTGGAGAGGGCTGGGGGCCTGGGGAGAGCTGAGGACCAGGGAAGAGGGGATTTGAGAGATTGAGGAGAGCAGCGGTCCCCAACCGTTTTGCCAGCAGGGACCAGTTTCATGGAAGACAATTTTTCCACGGATGGTGGCAGGTGGGGGAGGCAGAGGGGACCAAGGTGGGGAGGCCGAGCTCAGGCGGTGATGCACGACCCTGTTTTCCTAACAGGCCATGAACTGGTACTGGGCTGCGGCCCAGGGTTGGGGACCACAGGGTTAGGGGAGCCAGCCAGTTCCTGGGGGGCTCTCCCCTTGTCAATTGGTCACTTTGGACTCCTTGAACAGCCCCTAACCCGGCCCCAGGTCTGTGGGCCCTAGACCGCAGTGTCCCGTGGGCATCGGACTGACCAGGCTCCCGGGCGTGGGTCCCGAGCCCTTGGACTCAAATATCGGGCAGATATATATATATTTTTTCTTTTTTAAAGTTACGCTACAGGCGAGAAGTTGAGAAATGGCTGCAAGCTGTCGCATGTGCTCTCTTCCAGTGCTTGTGTCCTCCGCCAACTGCTGCTTCTCTTTCGTGGAGAGGAGGATTCCCCGGAAGTTAATCCAGTGTCACAAGCTGACCAGCTCCACCTGCCCCTATAACGGTCTCATGTGAGTGATCCCCTCCCCAGACGCCGGGACGCCGCCGGCCTGCAGCCAGAATAGCCGACGCTAGATGGCGATGTTCCTCCAGAATGCGCCTTCTCGACCGCGCCCGCCAGGCCGCCAACGCCTGGGTGCGAGCCGTGCTCGGGCGCTAGGGGGAGCGCGCGGCCTCCTCGCAGGCGCTGGGGAGGACGCACCTGCGCTCCCGCCTGACCTGGGTTTCTTGGAACGCCACGTGGCCAAGTGTCATACCCCCGTGCTATACGCTCAGAGGAGGGGATTGCTTAACAAAAGCACCAGGCATTATTGTGTAGTGGAAGTGGCAAGGGAGTCCTGAGTAGTTCCTGCCTCTGGATTTGCTAATAACACAATCTTGAGTGACCTTGGATAGGTACTTCCAGTGTACCCCATTATCTGTGTACCCCTCCGTGTTCTTGCCTCACAGGGTCGTTATGATCTTAACTGGTACTTACACATACACGTCAGTATTTTTTTTCTTTTTTTTTTTAGACAGAGTCTCACTCTGTTGCCCAGGCTAGAATGAGTGCCGTGGCGTCAGCCTAGCTCACAGCAACCTCAAACTCCTGGGCTCAAGCGATGCTACTGTCTCAGCCTCCCAAGTAGCTGGGACTAAAGGCATTCGCCACCATGCCAGGCTAATTTTTTCTATATATATGTTAGTTGGCCAATTAATTTCTTTCTATTTATAGTAGAGACGGGGCCTCGCTCTTGCTCAGGCTGGTTTCAAACTCCTGACCTCGAGCAATCCGCCCGCCTCGGCCTCCCAGAGTGCTAGGATTACAGGCGTGAGCCACGGCGCCCAGCCTACAGCTTAGTATTTTAAAGTGCTTTTGCGTATTTTATCTCTGCTGACTCTCTTGGGGTACATATTTTTGTTATCATGAAAACTGAGGGCCAGGAAGGTAGAAAGATTTGTCTAAGTTCTTCCAGATAGTAAGAGGCAGAGCTGGTCTATAGACTGGATGATGGCCAAGTTTAGGAAGTGGGCAGATCAGAAAAGAAAACAGACATACACACACACACACACACACACACACACATGCACATACACACATGCACATGCACATACACACATGCACACACACGCATGCACATACACACATGCAGATACACATAGAATCCGAAGCAATGGGCGAGGTCCCAGATGGACACAGACACATTCTTGTTGGAGCAGTGAGCTGCTCTAGGGTGGGAATTTTTCATCATCAGAATGTTTGCAGGGTCTTTAGCCCCAGCCTGGCATGCTGAGCTGTGATCTCCAGGAGGGGGGCAGGAGGCTCAATTATAACAAGCTCCTGGTGCACTGTACACTCCTTGCAGTGTGCTAGCCCCGGATGCTGAGCAGCGACTTCATCTGCAGAGGGCAGCCTGAGGCCCAGGGAGAGGTGCTAAGGGGCACCTAGCAGCAAGGAAGTAGAGACGGGGCTTGTGGGGTGCCCCCGCCCAGTGGGTGGCTCAGGCGGCTTAGCCCTCCCCTGTGTTCTCTGTCCACAGATTCCAGCTGAAGGGAGGCAGACAGAGCTGTGCCTGGAAGACGCTGGGATGGGCCCAGGCGTATCTGCAAAGTGTGAAGCCCTGTCTGCCATAGGAAATAGGATCTGGGCTCTGAGACCACGTGGCTTCACGTGTCCCCGAAACTGCCAGCCCGACACCATTCCTTCTGCCCCACTTGGGTTAGGTTATGGGGCATCCGCTCAGTCTTGATAAGCTTTGTGCTTGCACTTTATATATTAAAATTCCAGGATGGTCATCTCCTGTTTCTCTGTGCTTCTTGGACCCCACTGGGATTTCTGGGTGAAAACATGATTGGCACTGAGGGCCAGGGGCTGGAGGGTGGGAGATGAGGGGGCACATGTTGGCCCTGGTGCTGAGGGACTGGCTGCCAAAGGGAGTCAATAACCGACCCTGCCTCTCAGCAACTGTCTGTGTCCTGGAGAGAGCTTGGACTCGGGCCGTGGTGCAGGTTTGGCAGCTGCGAGAGGCACAGTGGCAGCACGCTGGGGCTCAGGGTGGGGGCCACATCTGGGTACAGGACCCTCTCCCTCCCTGCCCTGCCCAGAGGGTTCGGGGGTCCTGTTATCCCAAAGTCACAGCCGCCCTAGATGGAGGACATCTTGGGAGGTCACCTGCTTGTAAGATGTTGCTAACCCCATTTTATAGATGAAGTGACTGAGGACTAGAGAGGGACACAGGAAGTCAGCAGCGGATCTGGCGTGAGAGCTCAGGGCTCCTGCCTCCCAGGACTGAACTCTTTCTGGTGTCCCAGGTGACCAGGTGCACTGCCTGCTGCGGTACAGCCCAGGAGCCTTCTCCCCACCAGATCTGGGATTGGGGACTGTCCTGGGTGGGAGAGGGGTCCAGGCATGGGTGGGTCCTAGGTCTGATATGGATGCCAAGGGAGTGGGCAGTCTCGGGACAGATAGGACGTATAGGGAGAGGAGGCCCTGTCTTCTGGAAAGGGACAGTCACAAGCTCCGATGTGTGTGATGTGTGATTTGCGGAAGCAAAGCCAGGGAGGGAAGGGAATTCTGGTTCTCAGGATTGGCAATGCTTTGCAGGCCAGCTTGGTGGCTTTAGGGAAGATGGTCACAAGCCCTGTGTCTCAGGGTTTCTCCCTCTTTCCCCAGCATTCAGCATGGCACATGTCTGGCCCAATCTTCTCGCTCTGCCTCCTCCCCTCCACCCCATGACTGCCCTGCTTTAGGCCATTCCCTCTGCCCGGACCATTGCAGTAGGCTGTTCTCAGTCTCCCCTCCCCCCTCCCACAGCCACAGGCTACTCTTCCTGGCACTGCCCTCTTTCTGATAGCTCAAAAACCTTCTTCCTTCCTCCTGCCTTCAGAACTGAATTGAAACTCCCCACTCTGATATTCTAATTCCTCTATAATCTGATCTCCACCTTCCTTTCTAAAGCTCTCTAACTTTTACATTCTGGAACCCAAACTCTGACCATATGGGGATATTCCCTCTGGGCCCTCTACGCCCCTTTCCACCTTGCACTTTCCCTAGAAGAATCTTTGCTGTGACCACCCCATCCTCCAAGGTCGGTTCTGCCCAAGTCCCATCTTCCCCAGCAAGCCTGATGCTAACTAGGACTCAGTTGTCTCATTTCTCTCTGGGGGGTTCAGGTGCGCATAAAAGCTGTGCCACTCTCTCCAGAATGGGGGAGGCACTGGGGAAGGGGGACCAGTTAGGAGGCATTTGCAATAGATCGGGGCAGGGGTAGCCTTTGGGCAGGAGTGGGTTCTTAAGGAGAGAAATGAACTGAAGGTGAGACTGATGAATTGTGGGCCAGGGGAGGTCCTGATGGGACCGGAGCCATCCTGCTGGAATAGCTTGGGCTGGTGAGGCAGGCCCCGCCCCCAGCCACCGGCCACTCAGATGAACCCAGATTGGCCACAGAGCCAGGGTCTCTGCACACCTGCACTCCGCTAGCCAGCTCCACCACCCACCTGCACCTCAGAGCACCCTCTGGAGTTACCCCAGAAGAAAACACCACTGATAGTGATTTTAAATAAGGTGTATTTTCTGCAAAAAGTCAGCAGTCCTACTGTTGCTTTCGTCTTTCCATAACAACATAGTTAGCAACTCCTCCCATTCACAAGGCAGTCCCCTCCCCGAGTGACAGCGTCCCTTCCCACCCAGGGTTCCTGCAGCACGCTGTCAACCCCTGGGAGCAGGAGACAAACCCACTGCCCACCACGCACAGCGGATGGGACTGGGGGTCACAGACAGGGTCCACCTTGCTCAAGGCCTTGCTTTAGAAAAAAAATCGTCCATATCCAAAATAAACCAGCAGCAATTCAAATGCTAGCAAATATTACCGAAGACATAGTACGTTTGCTTCATAACACAGAAAGCATCCTGTTTGGAAATTACAATAAAATTATTCCAGAGTCTAGGTGGGGAGGCTGGAGGAAAACTGAACAGTCATTTCTCATACTCTGGCCTGGTCCGAGCTCAAACCATCAGAGTGTGGGTTTTGGTTTCAGGTGTTTCACGTAACTCTGGACCCACTTCTCCTTCATGTCGGCACAGATCTCCTTGCCCAGTTTGGTTCTGAAGCTGTGGATGGAGGAGAGTTGGCGTAGTTAGATGGAATCCTTTGAGCGTTTTACCCAGATGATGGCTCGCTGGGCTGGAAACCTACCTGGCCCACCTGGCCCACCTGCCGCAGGTGAATTGTTGTCCTGGGATGGGAGGAAGGAGGTGCGTGGAGAAAGGGGACCTCGGGAGGCAGCTACTGCTCTTGCTGTCCCTGGGGAAGCGATCCTGGCAGCCACTAAAGAGTGTGGGCTGGTGCCCATTCAGGGACAGGGCAGGTCACCAGCCCTTGATCTACTGGGAGGGTTTGCATCACATAGTCTGGTTAGATCTTATCCTCTGAGTGTAAGATGCCAAGGCAGCCTGGCTTCTGCCTTCTGGGGCAGAGCTTTGCATCGGGGAATGTGGGGGTGGGGAAGGGTGGGGCGAGCAGGGTTTTTCTACCCACATGACAGCCTTCTGTTGACACTGGCTGTTGGTGATGTAATAGCTCTTCAGCCTCTGCAAAGGGATCTTCCTACTGCTAAACGTGAAGCAGCAAGTGGCCAGGGCATTGAGTGCATCTAGAAGGAAAGTCACACACAAAAAAGCCTTTGAGGATGTGCTAGGCTTTTCTCATCTCAAACGCAGGGAAGGCAAAGCAAAGCAGGGAAGTAGAAGTAGATCTTGCCCACCCCCAAGTCCAGGACCTTTGCCTAGGTTCCCAGGTGGGGTGGGACCTGGGCCATGTGGCTCAAGATGTCATGCTCTCAAACTCCCAGCTGCATGGTGGGAATGTGGCACTGCCATCTGGGAGGAGGCCAGGGACAAGGACAGTGGGACAGGTCGTGGGTGTGGCCCCCGGATCTACAGAGCTTGGGATGATCAGCTGGGGTCGAAGGCCCTGGATTTGGAGTCGGCAGTTTAAGTTTCACTCTTGCTCTAGGATGACCTGGAGGTGGGTGGGCAGGGTCCCTCCTGTCCCCAACCTGGGCTTCAGCTTTCTGTCTTTAAAATTAGATGTTACACTGAAAGAGCCTTGCTGCTCTGATGGCTTAGAAGTGGGGCGGTTTGGTCTAGGGCTTGCCGGGAGAGAGAAACAGAAGGAAAGGGGGTCAGAGAAGGGGGGAGAGAGACTGGGCTTACCTGGCTGAGCAAGGCCCTGGGGGCTGAAGGCAGCGGCCAGGAGCAGCAGGCCCAGGAGCGCCGCGGGGACCTTCATGCTGGAGGGCGAGGGGCAGCTTCACCTTCTGGGTCCTTCTTGGTCTCTGCTCCTCTGGCGGCTCCGCCTGCCTTTTATAGGGAGCAGACAGGGCTGGCACTCTTAGAGGGCCTTTGCCTGGGCAGGGTCACGGTCAAGTCACGATGAATGGGGCCCTGAATCTGCTGAGCTGCAGCTGGGCGCCCAGGACTTTTCTAGGAATTGCAAGAGGGAAGGAAGCTGCGGGCCGCAGCAGCGCCAACTCTGTTTCCTTCTGGCTGCCAGGGCCTCGGAAGCAGGAGAGGAAGCAGAGAGCGCAGATGTGCGGTGGGCACGCACCATAGGAAGCCGCCGATCAGCTGTTCTGCGCACACTCTCTCCAACGTGAAACAGAAAACGATGGACAGTAACACCTGTAGAGAAAGAGCACCGTGCTAAGGGCTCCGAACATGTTACTTACTCGGTCCTGGGGAGGTGCATCCCATTATTATTGTGCCCATTTCATAGATGAGAAAATTGAGGCACAGAGAGATTAAATAACTTAAGCGTTTCAGGGGAAATGAGTGGGAGAGCAAGCTAACTGTTTGCATTTAAGCACCAAGGCGGTTTCAAACTTTCATTTAGCTGCCAAGTTTCATTTTCCAAGCCAAGTTGCATGTGGAAGCCCAATACCTGAGAAAGAACGGGTCAGGTGCTGGCAACAGGGCTCCCTGCGTCACACACTGGTGGGCCCCTCCTGCTGCTCAGGCCCAGAGGGACATGGTTTGCAAACCTCTGATGTATCCATGACCCTTGTTTCCAGGAAGGACCTCTGGGCTTCTAGAGCTCTTGACGGGTGTCGTCAGCACAGAGCAACGAAGTGGGCTCTTGGCTCCTGCTCCTGGCCCCCTTCTGTGAGCTGGGGCAGTGGACGGAAGCGCTGCAGGGGGCAGGGTAGGGAGGAAGGGTACAACGTGGGCTGACGGCCCAATGGCCAATGGCAGAAATAAAAATAAAAAGATGACACCATCACGGAGTCTGCAGACACCAAAAACAAAAAAGAACCTTATGCCAAAAAATTTAATTTAGAGGAAATGGATGAATTTCCCAAAAATGTAACTTACCAGATTGCAAGAAGAAATGAAAAATAATAAGGCAATGCTAAAACTATCAAAGAAATGGAATCAGTAATTGAAAATATTCCCACAAAACATCCTCCGGGCCCAGAGTGCTTTAACAGCTAATTCCTCCAAGAATTCAAGGAACTGATAATTCCAGTCTTACGCAGTCTTTTCCAGAGAATAGCAAAAGAGTGCACACTGTCCAATTCATTTTATGTGTCTTACATAACTTTGAGACAAAAATGTGCCAAGACCTGTATCAGAAGAGGTTATAACCTTGTCCCTTCGGACACACATTTCATTCCTTTCCATCCTATTCTCTGCCCCGGGAAGCCAGTATCGTGGGGTTCCATCAGTGCAACGGCTGGCCTGCTGGCTTTAGGTTGGGTTTGGACACTAGGGAGCCACTGAGGACACTGGAGAGGGGGAGAAGAGTTAAGTTAGGGTGCTTTCTCCTCTGCCATCACCCCGTGTAGCTCAGTCTGGATATGTCCTTCCACCAGTGGTTCTAACTCTTTAGAGGTGGCCTGTCCATGACTTTCTCTACCCACGTTTGGGGAACCACCCCCTGTCCTTCCTCTTTAAATCTAGTGCGCCACCATGCTCTTACTAGCCTCAGAGAACCAAAGTACCCCTGTGGTTCCTCTTCACCCACTCAATTGGATTTTGGGGATTGGGTTGCTCCAATGTTTTAGGGTTACCTTGGAAAGAAACACAGGAGTAGCATCTGTTGACATCATGACTTAAATGACCACCAGTGGCACTGACAAGCCCTCACAACGAGCCTGATAGACAGGCAAGAACCACGGAGCTATACCATGTCCCGCTGTCATCGCTGATCTCATAGAATAGCCACCATGAGCGCTTGAGGATGCTGCCCCCCTCCCTGGACCTCATCGAAGCCTTTCTCAATGTCTTGATAAGGAGAGTGTCCCCCTGGGCTTCCTGGGAGTGCAGTCGTGAGGGTGGTGGCTGAGTAGTTTGCACAGAACAGATCCATTGCAACAGGGCTGCTTCCCTGAGCCTTCCGCCACCCCAGGGAAGTTCTGGCATTTCAGTTTCATCAACTGCAGGCTTGTTTTGTAAGTAGAGAATTCAGTTAGCCAGTCTAGCTGACCATTAACATCACTCCCAGGTACTTGCGCAAGCACATCGTATCCTGAACTTGGCTGGCTGAGCCCTACAGGTTAGTCTCCTCCCTTTAACATCTTAACATCCACTCCCACACATACACCCCAAACTTTCCTGGAAATTGAGCAGGTGAGAGAGCATTCAGATCCTCCCAGATGTAAAAACGCCCTCTTTCTTTCTTCTGCTTCAGGACTTAAAATGACACAGGAGCCTGGGTTCTGGAGCCACTCAGACATGGGTGCAAGTCCTATATCCACCATTTACCGGTTATGCGATTTGGAGCAAACTGCTTACCTCTCTGAGCCTCTAAGAGGGAACAGATTGCTAATCACCACCTCGCGGGATGTTGGGAGAGGCAATACGGTGACGCATGGACAGTGCTTGGCACAGTGGCGATAATTTGCATTTCTGACAAGTTCTCGGGTGACGCTGATGCTGCTAGTCTGGGACTGTTCTTGGAGAACCACTGCTGTCGTGGAGCTGGATTTGCTGGTGTCACTGGGAGGAACAGAGCCCAGGGATGGCAGAAGCTGGGTGTGGGTGCTCATTGAACAGCAGAGAAAAGGTGGGCGTAACTACCCCCGAGAAACCACAGGGCTAGAGAGGTGAGCAGAGTGCTTTGATTGGCAGGGAGCTGTGACAAAGATTACAGAATCTAGAAACAAACTAGACGGGATGCTTATTAAAGTGCTGCTTGACTTTAGGCAGAACATCCTAGTGGGCAGAAACGTAGTACGAGCCCCTGCAGAACTCATGTCTCTTACCCAGTCGTCAGGTCTAGGCAGGATCATCGACTTGGAGTCCCGTGTTGGATGGGGAGACCAGGTCTCTTTGAGGAAGGGCCCAGCAAAGCTGGGTTGCCAGATTAAACACAGAACACTTAAGTTACATCCGAATTTCAAATAAACAGGGAGTGATTTTTTTTAGTATAAATATGCCCCTGGCAATATTTTTGCTAAATGTGGCAACCCATAGGTCTCAGACTATATAAATCGTCCCTCATGCCTTGCCTGGAGGAACTGCTGCCATAAACCAGGGTGACGCTGCACCAGGGAAAGAAATACTGAGACCTTCTGGGATCATTTGATGATGACTCTGAATGGATGGTATTCGGTGGAGACCTGACTGTCCACCCCAGTTCATCAGAGTGGGAGTTTATGAAGGCCCTATATCAGTGACACCGTTATGTCTGGAGCAGAAGTTCAGCTAGCTGTTTTCCAACCCAGTGATCTTTATATAACAGAAGTCTCTGAAATCTAGAGAGTCCTGTGAGCTCAAAATCATCATGCTGCTGTAGAATCTTAGCACTCAAGCATCCTGCAGTCTGTCTGCACAGCACTGGGCCACCTTGGTGGCCACCAGCCTAGGGAGTGATGTCGTAGAATTGGCTAGTTTATGCAACTTTGTGGTTTTCAGAGGTTTGTTTATCTGCTGAAGTCTATTCTCAAGAAGTGACTTACTGGGAAGTTCTGATGTATGACAGATTAAAACTGCTCCTGGGAGCAGAGGTGGGACACCCGGTACCTATACTTCTCCCTGTCCATCTCATCTCGCTCTAAGGCTCTAAGGAGTATCGCAGGGGTGCAGAATTTCCATTTTATAGAACACATGTCTGCCTGCTGGATGGGGCTATTGAAAAAGGAAGGGAACTAGCACTAATCAGCACCCTCAGCCCCCAAGACTGGGTCCCTCCAAGCCTGCAGAGGAACAGGAGGTTGCTACTGGAACGTGGGGGAAGAAAAAACATTGCATGCCTCACCCACAAAAACGTTGCAAGGCCACTTCCTTACTTCTTTGTTCATACCACTTTCACTCCTGTCTCTGTTCTTGCTTATAATATCCCATCCACTAAAATATTCTTATTTCCATTTCGTTCGAACAGGAATCATCTGAGACTTTGTTTACATCGTTTGTTGTCCAGGAAGACTTCTCAGGCTACATAGACCTCATAGGCAACCAAACCTGACTCTGAAAATGAATGGCTGGTGACCTTTCAGGGCAAGTCTTACTTCGTCTACTTTAGGAAACCCAGTCCTCTTTCTGGCTTTCTCTGGACCAGCACACAGTCAAAAATGAGCACTTACCAAAGATCCGAGGGATCTAAGAGGCCACAGGGGAGTTCTTCTCTGGGAGGACTATCATATATGCATTTAATCTTGCAACCCAGACAGGAATGAGCCAGTGTTGTCCCAGGCAAATTGAGGTGTACCAGCTTCCTATCCAGCGGGACTTGGCATCTCACCAGTTGTTGCATCACTAACTTTAGTGTTTACAAGTTCTAGCTTCTTCTTCTTCTTTTTTTTTTTTAGACAGAGTCTTGCTTTGTTGCCCAGGCTAGAGTGAGTGCCGTGGCGTCAGCCTAGCCCACAGCAACCTCAATCTCCTGGGCTCAAGCAATCCTCCTGCCTCAGCCTCCCGAGTAGCTGGGACTACAGGCATGCGCCACCATGCCCGGCTAATTTTTTTCTATATATATTAGTTGGCCAATTAATTTCTATTTATAGTAGAGACGGGGTCTCGCTCTTGCTCAGGCTGGTTTCGAACTCCTGACCTCGAGCAATCCTGACCTCCTGACCTCCCGCCTCGACCTCCCAGAGTGCTAGGATTACAGGTGTGAGCCACCGTGCCCGGCCTTCTTCTTTTTTTGAAGCAATCAATATCTTACATTATTTTAAAAAATTTTAATTATTATGGGTACATAATAGTTGTACATCTTTATAGGGTACATGTGATATTTTAATGCAGGTATATAATGTGAATTAATCAAAACAGAGTAATTGGGGTATCCATTGCCTCGAGCATTTAGCATTGCTTTGTGTTTATTGGAACATTCCAATTCCATTCTTTTAAAGTATACCCTAACTTATTGTTGATTATAGTCGCTTTGTTGTACTATCAAATATTGTTCATTCTACATATCTAACTATTCTTTGCACTCATTAACCATCCCCACTTTATCCTCCCCTGCCCACTACCCTTCCCAGCCTCTGGTAACTGTCTTTCTACTCTCTGTCTCCGTGAGATAAATTGTTTTTAATATTTAGTTTCCACATATGAATGAGAACATGTGAGATTTGTCCTTCTGTGCTTGGCTTCTTTCATCTGACATAATGTTCTCTAGTTTCACCCATGTTGTTGCAAATGGCAGAATTTCATTCTTTTTGTGGCTGTATAATATTCCATTGTGCATACATACCACCATTTCTTTATCCATTCATCTGTTGATGGACACTTAGGTAGATTCTTTATCTCGGCTATTGTGATTAGTGCTCTGTATAGTTTTGGTATCAGAATGATATAGGCCACATAGAATAAGTTTGGGAGTATCCCCTCCACCTCGATTTTTTTTGGACTAGTTTAAGTAAGATTGTTGTTAGTTATTCTTTGAGTGCTTGGTAGATCCAGCAGTGAAGGCATCATTAGTTCCTGGGCTTTTCTTTGATGGGAGACTTTTTATTACTGCTTCTATCTAGGGCGTTCACTTGTTACCGGTTTACTGAGGTTTTGGATTTCTTCCTGGTTCAATCTTGCAGGATGTATGTGTCTAGGAATTTATCCATTTCTTCTAGATTTTCCAATTTGTTGGTGTATAGTTGCTCAGAGTAATCTCTGATGATCCTTTGGGTTTCTGCAGTAACAGCTGTAATGTCTCCTTCTTGACCTCCGGTTTTATTTATTTGGCTTCTCTCTGTTTTTTCGTAGTTTGGCTAAACATGTGTCTACTTTGTTTATCTTTAAAAAAAAGCTGTTGGTTTCGTTGATCTTCTGTATTTTTATTTTGTTTAAATTTCATCTATTTCTGCCCTGATATTTATTATTTCTTTTCTTCTACTAATTTTGGGTTTGGTTTGCTCTTATTTTTCTAGTTCTTTGAGATGCATCGTTAGGTTGTTTATTTGAATTTTTCTACATTTTTGGATGTAGGCAATTATTGTATAAACTTTCCTTTTAATACTGCTTTTTCTATATCCCATAGGTTTTGATATGATGTGCTTTCATGTTCGTTTGTTTTGAGAAATTTTTAAATTTCCTTCTTAATCTCTTCATTGACCTACTGGTCATTTGGGAGCCTACTTGCTTAATTTCCATGTGTTTGTGTAATATGTTTTCCAAGGTTCCTCTTGTTATTGATTTCTAGTTCTACTCCATTGTGGTCAGAGAAAATACTTGGTATGATTGCATACAGTTTCTAGCTTCTGCTGCCCATTCGCTTTGGGGAACTTCCAGGGTGATTGCCTGGAGCTGCTCTTTCCCAGGACCAAACGGAAAATGCCGACAGGAACAACCTTATATTTGGCACATGCTGGTACTGAGAATGAGCAAAGAAACGGAAGCTTTTCTGTTAGGGCAGCATTTTGCAGAAACAGTTTTGTATTTTTAAAAATAACATATGATGACTTAGAATACTTGGGAAATCTGTCTTAAAAAGCATAAAGATATTATAAAACAATTTTCACACTCAGCATTGAGACAGAACTCCAGGAAAACATTTCTTTTCGTTCTTTTTTTTATTTTTCATGTGATAATATTAGGGGTTTTTGCTAAATACAGATTAGTCTCGATTTGTTAGTTGATGCTAAGCCAAAACATTGCCAAAAGTCATTTTATATCTTTCAACAACTTAATTTGCTAATGGGTAGATAGACTTCTGTTATATGGAAGCACAATAACTTAACCTAGACTACATACCGTGCTCTTGGGCATTTAGTCTATTTTACTGGGATTCTAAATGAAGTCATGGCACGTGTAAGAAATCTCTACCGATATCATTGTTTACTTCATAGACATGGAAGTGGGCTTGCGAGATCAACAGTGTGAATAATTTCAGGCTACTAAAACATACTTTCAGATTTTATTTTAATATATTTCTGTATTACACATATAATAAGACTCACAAATCTTACAGGTATAGCTTAATTAACTTTTTAATCTGTGTATGCAACATGTAACCACTGCTGACATCAAGACTGACCCTGGCAGTTCTCTTGCGTTCTTTCCTAATCAAATGCTCTATCTTCTAGAAGTAATCACTATTTTGACTTTTGTCAACATTGATTGCCTGGTCTTGAAGTTCATATAAATGGAATCATATGGCATGCAATCTTTTGTGTCCAAAGTCTTGTGCTCAATGTAATATTAAAAATATATGTGTGTGTGTGTATATATATATATATATATATATATATATATATATATATATATATATGCCAGTAGTTTGTTCTGTTTATTTCTAGGTAATATTCCATTTTATGAATATACCACAGTTTGTTTATCCATTTCCCTAGACCCTTGGGATGCTTCCAGTTTTGAGCTATTATGAATGGAGTTGGCTGTGAACATTCTTGTTCAAATCCTTTTGTGCATACGTGGACTCATTTGTCTTAAATATTTACGTAAGAGTAGAATTTCTGAGTCATTAGGTAAGCATATTTCATTTTATGACCAACTGCTAAACAATTTCCCAAACTTTCCAGCAGCATATAAAGGTCTTCATTTGCTCTACCCTACATTCCCACCAATATTGGGTATCATCAATCTTTGTATTTTAGCCATTTTGGTGGATTTGTAGAAGTATTTTATTTTGCATGCAATCGCATTTTCCTGATTACTTGTGATATTAAACTACTTTTTATATGTTTATTGGTTGTTCGGATATTTTCTTGTGAAAATGTGAAATGGCTGTTCACGTTTTTTGAGCCTATTTTTAATTGGGTTGTTTTTCTTTTTTTTTATTAATTTGTAAGAATTCTTTACATAATCTGGAATAAGGTATTTTTATATGTAATAGGATTCATTTTCTCTTAGTCTTTAGTTTGTCTTTTTACTTTTTTAACAGTACCTTCTGATAAATAGTTATTTTCAATTTTGATAAAGTCCAATTTATACATGGTTTTTCTTTTATGGTTATGCATCCTATATTTTGTTTAAAAAAACCATTTTCTACCCCAGGTTATAAAGGTATTCTTGTATGTTTTCTTCTAGGTGTTTTCTAGCTTTGGCTTTATATTTATGTCTATGGTCCATCTTAGATTATTTTTTGTGTATAGTTTGAGGTAGGGAAGCGGTTATTTTTTCTGTACAGATACCTGGTTGCTTTCGCATCATTTATTTGGAAGACTTTTTATTCCTGCATTACATTGGGCACTTTCTCAAAAGTCAAATCAGTGTGTGTGTGTGTGTGTGTGTGTGTGTGTGTGTGTGGGTGATGATTAATTCTATGAGTCAACTTGACTAGGCCATGGGGTGCCCAGATATTTGGTCAAACATTATTCTGGGTGTTCCTATGAGGGTGTTTTTGGATGAGACTAACATCTAAATCCGTTTACCGAGTAAAGCAGATGGTGTTCCCCAATGTGGAGGGGCCTCACCCAACCAGTTAAAGGCTTTAATTGAACAAAAAGGCTGACCCTCTGAGTAAGAGAGAATTCTTTTGCCTGCTTCCCTCAGACTGGGACCTCAGCTTTTCTCCTGCCTTTGAACTGAAACGGAAACATTCGCTCTTTCTGGGTCTCCCACCTGCTGTCCTTTGGACCAGAGCTGCACCGTCAGCTCTCGTGCTCTCTGGCCTTTGGATGTGGACTGGAACTGTGTCACTGGTTCTCCTTCGAGTCTCCAGCTTGCTGCCTCACCCTGTAGATTTGGGGACAAGTCAGCCTCTATAACTGTACGAGCCAATTCCTTATAATAAATCTATCTCTTTCTCTCTCCCCTTCCCCACCCTCACTTTTCAGTCTATTTCTTGGAGGAAGTTTAACAAATACAGATCTATCTACCTATCTGTCTAGACCATCTATGTATAATTAGATGCACATATTTATTTCTGAACTCTCTACTTTGTTCTGTTGAGCTGTTTGCCTATCCTTACACAAATATGACACTATTCTAATTATTGTTTCCTTATAGTAAGTCTTAAAATATGGTAGTGTGCATCCTTCAACTTAGTTCTTTTTCGAGATTGTTTCGGCTATTCTAGGTCCTTTGTATGCCCATGTAATTTCTACATAAAAAAATGAATGTGGGAATTTAATTGGGGTTGCATTGACTCTTCATACTAAATTGACATCTTAACATTTTTCAGTTCTCTACTCTGTAAATGTAGTCTACAGCACTCCGTTTATTTAGGTTCTTCTTTATTGTCCCTTAGGCATGTGCTCTATTTATCAGTAGAGAGTGCTTACACATATTCCGTTCATTTTATTTTTGCATATTTTACATTTTTTGGTGATATAACAGATGAAATGTTAAAGATTTAATTTTCCAATTTTTTGTCATTAATGTATAGGAATTCAACTAATTTTTGTAAATTGGCTTATATTCCTGGGATCTTGAGAAATTCATTTGTTAGTTCTAGTTGTTTTCGTAGATTTCCTTATGTTTTCTTTTTAATATTTATGTCTCTATTTCTTTTTTTCTTATCTTATTGCACTAACTAGAACCTTGAGAACAATGTTGAAAAGGAATGGGGGATACTGGACACTCTTGTCTTGTTCCTGAGAATTTATGATAATCTTCTTCACTCCCTGAAGATCTGTGTCCCCACTGGAATAATTTCCCTCGAGCATTTAGATTTTTCTCATAGTGAAATATAATTATTCTGGTAACAAATTCAATCAGCTTTTGTTTTTTCTGAAAACGTCATTAGATTAGAGCAACCCTGCGAACAAAATTTACCTAGTGAAAATATCTGTACCCAACGACTTCAGTACATACATTTTTTTCAAATAAACATAAAATATTTATCAAATTGACTATATGCTGGACTATAAAGCAAGTTTCAACAAATATAAAAGGTTTGAAAACATGTAGAATGTGTCCTTTAGCCACTGTGGAATTAAATTAACATCAATAACAAAATTATTAATTTTTTTAATACCTCAAAGCTTAAAAATATAGCCATGTTCATCTAAATAATCCATAGATTAAAGAATAATTCACAACAGAAATTAGAATATATTTTCAAATAAATTATGATAAAATGTGTCATATTAAAATTTATGGGATACAGCAAAAGCTGTATTTAAAAGACTCATGAAATTAAATGCATGCATTAAAAAAGAAAAGCTTAAAATCAACAATCTGAGTCTTTTTTTTTTTTTTTTTTTTGTTGAGACAGAGTCTTGCTTTGTTGCCCAGGCTAGAGTGAGTGCCGTGGCATCAGCTTAGCTCACAGCAACCTCAAACTCCTGGGCTCAAGCAATCCTTCTGCCTCAGCCTCCCGAGTAGCTGGGACTACAGGCATGCGCCACCATGCCCAGCTAATTTTTTCTATATATGTTAGTTGGCCAATTAATTTCTTTCTATTTTTATAGTAGAGACGGGGTCTCGCTCTTGCTCAGGCTGGTTTCGAACTCCTGACCTCGAGCAATCCGCCCGCCTCGGCCTCCCAGAGTGCTAGGATTACAGGTGTGAACCACCACGCCCAGCCCAACAATCTGAGTCTTCATTTCCTTTCCCTCCTGCAGTGGCTCTGAACAACCTCACCCTTTGCTGTCTATCACACACCTGTCCTTCAAGACCAGTCGTGTTGGACACACACCTTCAATGAAAGACCCCGAATAGACCTGAACTAGTCGACACCAAGTTTCCTCTTATGTCCAGGTTCACTCCTGGGGTATTACATTGAGTTTGAGAATTAATGAGATGGGGAAACCTGGGGTTATGGAGAAAAGTTTGAAATCTGTTGCAAGAAATCAGGAGAGAGGCTTTGGGCAAAGCTAGGTATGTGAGAAAGGGGAAGAGAGAGCCCCGTGAATAAGGGCTGGTGATGTTGGGGACCAGAGCCAAAGGGCTGGAACCTCCTGTTTGGGTTCTGCCAAGTTCTCCCTGAGCCTTGGATGGAGGCTAGCCCCACCAAAAGGCATTCCTAGAAGGTGGCTCCATGTGTCCCAGACTGCCACCCACTGCTGCCATTTTCTCCCTCCCAGCTAAATGTTACCCCATGAAAAATAAGACGAAGTGGTTTAAAATTATGTGTATTTTTTCCTTCGAAAATTACATAGTCATATACTGTAACATCGAGTTCAACAACAGCAGTACAGAGCACACATGTGACTTGAAGGAGCACGGATTCCCCGAGAATACAGAGGTGTTTCACCCAGTCGGTCCATGCAAGGACCCCACAGTACTATAGGCAGGTAGGAAGGAGAACAATGACATTTTGCCATGAACTTAATCGAGCTCACAGGAAAAAAAAAATACACACATACACATCACCAGGATTTTGTATCTTACATCCACTAGGATTGATGGCAAATAAAGTCAAGGCATCACTATCTTAAATATCATTAAATATTATTTAAGAAATATTGTGCATTAAATTATTAAACAAAGTGCCTCTGTTTGGAAATTATAATAAAATAATGTCACACTGTATCTGGGGAAGGTTGGGGGAAAATAAATAAGGTTTTCTTCAGGCTCAACCTCTCAGTCCAGGTACGAAGAAGGTTCAAGGTTTCAGAGTTTGGGACTTTTGGTCCAGATGCTTCATGGAATCCTGGACCCACTTCTCCTTGGGGTCAGCACACACCTCCTTGGCCAGTTTGGTCTTGAAGCTGTGGGGAGAGGGGCAAGGTGAGATGGAACACCTTGAGGACCCTGCCCGGGGGTAGCTTGTTATCCCCTAGACTGGATCAGCTCTTGCTCCCTGGGCGCAGGGCCTGGGGCCAGGAGAGGAGGGAGGTCAAGGCTGGCAGCTAGAGGACTCGGGAGGAAGCTCTGCTCTTGCTGTCCAGGTGAAGCCCTCCAGGCTCTGGCTAAAGGTATGGGGACAATCTCACCAAGCACCTGGAAGGGGAGCCTGGAGTGATTACGGACTCCTTTTCATGGGCTCAATTTCTCTTTGGGATAAAGGGGCCCTTTGGGTCAATGGTATATCCTCATCTGACTCATTTGGATATGAGTCCTCTCTCCCTTGTCCCCCAGAACTTTTGAGTGGGGGTGATGCCAGGATCATCCACTCACATCACAGCTTCCCGGGGACACTTGATGTTGGTGACCGTGGTGTAGCTCTCCAGCCTCTGGAAGGGGATTTTCCTACTGACCATATTAAAGCAGCAGGTGATGGGAATGGAAACGGCATCTGAAAGAAATTTTGCAAAGAACACGACAGTTAGGGAACACTGCAAATGCACATTCGCAAGAGGAGGAGGAGAAGGTAGAAGGCCTAGGTATCACCTTCCCCAGTTCACCGCCTCGGTCTGGATCCCAGAGATCAAGCGTTACCTGTGCATCACTTCCCTCTGTTGAATCATGGGGCCCCTCCTTGTTGACTGGGCATGGAAAAATCCCGAGTGACGAGGCTAATACTTGTCTACTAACCCCAAACTTCTGACACTGGGAAAATAAATTCTAAGGCCTTGCTTCCCAGCTGTTTTTCCCCATGCGATTCAGAGCCAACTTATGTCATGTGCTAAGAGTCCCCTGGGGCCTTATCCTCCTGATACTGCTGCTATTCTGGAAGCTACACTGGACCATAACCAAAATGTGAAACTTCAAGCAGTCAGTCCCTTCCTCTCCACCGCTGCCTGCAATGTCCTTCAGATGCACAGCGAGGTGTCCTCCCCTTCCCAGAAGGACGAGAGGGCTGTACTGCGTCTCTGCCCAAAGCTGGGGTCAGGAAGGCTCATGGGGCCTGGCCTCAGTGGCCTGGGCCCTTGGTTCTGGCTCTGGCCCTGACTAGCTGTGACATAATGGCTCTTCATAACCCGTCTCTTGGTCTCGCTTTCTCCACCTGTAAAATGCAGGCGACGCAGCAAGTCCGGGATGGGGATGGCTGGTGCTGGGATGCGGGTACCTGCGGAAGTTACAGCGTTAGCCCTTAGGGAAGGAGCGCCCTTACCTGGCTGAGCGAGGCCCTGGGGGCTAAAGGTGGCTGCTGCCAGCAGCAGGCCCAGGAGCACCGCAGAGACCTTCATGCTGGAGGGCGAGAGGGGAGCTTCAGCCTGAGACTGGGAGGTGTCTGGGTCTGGGTCGGTCTCAGTCCCTCTGCTCCCGTGGTGGCTCTTCCTGCCTTTTATAGGGAGCAGAGAGCCTGGGTGGGGTCACAGTGGAGAAGGATGAAATACGACCCTGGATGTGCTGAGTAAGCACCAGACCCTGGTGTGATTTCCAGACACTGAGAGAAGACAGAGGTGCAATTTCCATCGTTCGCTCAGACTTCTTGGAGTAAAAGCAGAAGGAAATGTGGCCGTGTCCAACAAAGTGTAGGAAGTGACCTCACTGGGCTATTAAGGGCTCTGATTTCTTTGAAATGGAAAATGGAAACAGCGTTTGTAGGAAAGGAAAAAAGGAAGCTGAGGTCATCGTGGAGTGAAGGCCTGCCCCGTGGAGGGGGCCAGGAGGCCAAGATGGCTAAGCCCGCTCCTAAGGCTTTGCCTGTGCTCGCTCCATCACGCTGAGTTCACTGTGGCTCTCAACCAGACAGGCTTCTTTTAACACCAGACAGGCAGCTCCACGGGAACCTTGAAAGGATGATGGAATCCAGGCATCCTCAAGCCTTAACGCCCTGGAATCTTAGTGTCGTGGAGCTTGAGCCGGACGGCACGTGTCTTGTGGTGCAGTGGTTCCCAAACCTCTCATGTAGACACCGAAGTTTCTTTCCAAGTGCAATCGTATGGAGAGAAGCCCACTATTTCATGCAGATCGAGGCGGACCAGGTCTGTTTGCAGAAGGCCTCCCAACTGCCTTTGTTCACATCGGGGACAGGGGGGGCAGGAAGGGAAGGAGCCGGCTTTGCTCACCACTAATCACCTCTACTCCCCTCCCCTCACCCATCCATCATTGCAGGAGCTTTATGGAAGTTCTACCACTTCCAGAATCCCCTGCATTCTTCTTGACATCCTTCGTCCTGCCCCCAGATCTCTGGCTACCACTGATCTCTTTACTGTCTATTTTGTCTTTTTCTGAATGTTGTATATGTCCAACTGGAATCATATAGTACTGCAGCTTTTTTAGACTGGCTTCCCTCACCAAGCAATATGCGTTTAAGGTTCTTCCATGTCTTTTGGTGGGTGGATAGCTCATTTCTTGCTTTCTTTTTTTATTGATTTATTATTTTTTTATTATTGTGAAATACACGTAATATAAAGTCTACCATTGTAATCATTTTTAAGTGTGTATATATAGTTCAGTGGCATTAAGTACATCCCCATTGCTGTGCAACCAATCTCCATAACTTTTTTTCCTTTTGTAAACTGAAACTTTATGCAAATTAAACCCCATTTCCCCTTTCCCCCAGCCCCTGGCAGCCACCCACTACTGTCTATCTCTAGGATTTTGACTACTCTACCTTATGTAAATGATCACACAGCATTTGTCTGCTGTGACTGGCTGATTTCACTTACCATACTATCCTCCTCATGGTTCAACCACGTTGCAGCATGGGTCAGCATTTCCTTTCTTATTAAGGCTGAATAATATTTCATTGTATGTATATACCACATTTTACTTATCTGTTCATTTGTCGATGGACCTTTGAGTAGCTTTCATGATTTAGCTGTTGTAAATAATGCTGTTATGAACATGACTGTACAAATACCTCTTCAAGACGCGCTTTCAATCTTTTGGGTATACACCCAGAAGTGGAATTGCTGTATCATATGGTAATTCTATTTTTTTAATTTTTTGAGGAACTACCATACTGTTTTCCACAGTGGCTATACCATTTTACATTCCCACCATCAGAGCACAAGAGTTCCAATCTCTCCGCATTCTCACCAACACTTGTTATTTTTTTGTCTTTTTGGCAGTTGCCATCCTGATGGATGTGAAATGTATCTCATTGTAGTTTTGATTTTCATTTCTCTAATCATTAGTGACGTTGAACTAATCTATATGTTATTATTTGTATGTCATCTTTGGAGAAATTTCTATTCAAGTCCTTTGCCCATTTTTGAATCGAGTTGATATTTTTTTGTTATTGTGTTGAGTTTTAGTTCTCTATATATTCTGGATATTATACATATTTTCTTAGATTCACTTATCAGATATATTATTTGCAAATATTTTCTCCTATTCTCTGGGTTGCCTTTTTATTCTCTTGACATTGTCTTTTGATGTACAAAGTTTTAACATTCTCATAAAGTCCAATTTGTCTATCTTTTCTTTTGTCATCTGTTTTGATTATTTTATCTTTGTAGTAAATTTTGAAATCAGAAAGAGAGCAGCTTTGTTCTTCTTTTCCCTTTAAGATTATTTGGGTTATTGGGATTCTCTGATATTCTGTATGAATTTTAGGATGGGCTTTTCTATTTCTGCAAAAAATATCATTGGGATTTTGTTAGAGATTTGAATCTGTGGATTATTTTGGATGGTATTGACATCTTAACAATATTAATTCTTTCAATGCATGAACGTGGAATGTGTTTCCATTTAGTTACGTCTTTAATTTCTTTCAGCAATGTTTTATAATGTTCCTTATACAATTCTTTCACCTCCTTGGCTCATGCTGACAATATTGACTCTTCCTACCCATAAACATGGAATATTTCTTCATTTCTTTAGATCTTCTTTAATCTATCATCAAAGTTTTGTAGTGTACCTCATAAATGTTATACATTTTTTTAGATTAATTCCTAAATACTTCAATTTTTGGTGCTCATGTAAGTAGAATTATGTTATCAGTATCAAATTCTAATTGTTCATTGCTAGTAGGAAAGGTATTGAATTTTACATATTATATTAACCTTATATCCTGCAACTTTGCTATAATTGCCTATTAGTTGCAGGATTTTTTGTTGTTGATTCTTTGTGATTTTCTACACAGACAATCATGTCTTCTACAAACAAAAATTGCTTTCATTCTTTCTTTCCAAACTGTACATCTTTTTATTATCTTGTCTCATTGCATTAGCTAGGACTTCCAGGATTATGTTGCATTGAAATGGCAAGAGGAAACATCCTTGCCTTGCTCTCAATCTTAGGTGAAAGACATCTAGTTTCTCACTATGAAGTATGATGTTAGCTGCAGGTCTTTTGTAGATATTCTCTACTAAGTTAAGAAAGTATTCCTCTATTACTAGTTTGCTGAGAGTAAATCATGAATGAGTATTGAATTTTGTCAAATGCTTTTCTTACATCTACTGATATAAGATTTTTTTCTTCTTTAGCTTGTTCGTGTGATGGATCACATTAATCAATTTTTGAATGTTGAACCAGCCTTTCATACTTGGAATGAATTCCATTTGGTTGTGGTGTATACTTCTTTTTATACATTGTTGGATTCTATTCGCTAATATTTTGTTGAGAATTTTTGCATCTATATTCATGAGTTTGGTCTGTAGTTTTCTGTTGGTCTGTAGTTTTCTTTGGCTGTAATATCTTTATGAGGCTTGGGTGTTAAGGTTATGCTCAACTCATGGAATTCATTAGGAAGGGGTCCCTCTGCTTCTATCTTCTAGAACAAATTGTAGAGAATAGATGTCATTTGTTGCTTAAATGTCTTGTAGAATTCACAAGTGAAACCATCTGAGCAGGCCTGATGTTCTCTGTTTTGAAGTTTATTAATTATTTATACAATTTTAAAAATAGATTTATTCAGATTAACTATTTCTCCTTGTGTGAGTTTTAGTAGAGTGTGTCTTTCAAGGAATTGGTTTATTTTTTCTAAGTTATCAAATTGGTGGGCATGGAATTCTTCATAATATTACTTTATTTTCCCTTTAAAGTCCCTGGAATCAGTAGTGATGGCCCCTTTTTCATTTCTTATATTAGTAATGTGTGTCTTATATCTTTTTTCTTTGTTGTCCTAACTAGAAGTTTGTCAACTTTATTGCTCTTTTCTTATTGCTCAAAGAAGTAGCATTGGTTTCTTTGATTTTCTCTGTTTTCTTATTTTCAATTTCATTGATTTCTGCCCTAATTTTTATTTATTTTCTTCTACCTGCTTTAGGTTTATATTGCTCTTCTTTTTCTAGTTTTCTAGGGAAGAAGCTTAGATTATACATTTTAGATCTTTCTTCTTTTTTAATATTTGCATTCAATGTTGTAAATTTCCTTCTAAGTGCTGCTTTTACTGTATCCACCAAATTTGGAAAATTATATTTTTATTTAGTTCACGATATTTTTAAATGTCTCTTGAGTATTCTTCTTTGATTCACATGTTCTTTAGAAATATGTTGTTAAATCTCCAAGTATGTTGAGAACTTCCAGCTATCTTTTCATCATTGATTTCTAGTTTAATTCCTTTGTAGTCTAAAAGCATGCTTTGTATGATTTCTATTCTTTGAAACTTGTTTATGTTCAAGAATGTGGCATATCTTGGTGAATGTTCCAAGTGAGCTTGCGAAAATGCATATTTTGTTTTTATTGGATAAAATATTTTATAAATGTCAAATACATCTAGATGATTGATAGTGCTGTTCAGTTCATCTATATCCTTACAGATTTTCCTACTGGGTCTGTCAATTATGGATAGAAATATGTCAAAATATTCAGCTATAATAGTGGATTTGGTATCTGTCCTTAATTTTGGAGCATTGTCAACCATTAATGACTCAAGTATTTCTTCTGTTCCTTTCTCCTTTATTCTCCTTCTGCTACTTTCATCATGCATACGTTATACCTTTGTAATTATCCCATAGTTCTTGAATATTCTACCCGTTCTACTCTGCATTTTAACTTGTTAAGTTACTATTGACATATCTTCAAGCTCACTGATTCTTTCTTTGGTTGTGTCCATGCTGCTGGTGAGCCCAGCAGCGTTTTTGAGTTCTGGTATTTCCTTTTGACTCTTTTTTTTTTTTTTTTGAGACAGAGTCTCGCTTTCTTGCCTAGGCTAGAGTGAGTGCCATGGCTTGAGCCTAGCTCACAGCAACCTCAAACTCCTGGGCTCAAGCGATCCTCCTGCCTCAGCCTCCCGAGTAGCTGGGACTACAGGCACGAGCCACCATGCCCGGCTGATTTTTATATATTATATATATTAGTTGGCCAATTAATTTCTTTCTATTTTTATGGTAGAGACAGGGTCTCACTCAGGCTGGTTTTGAACTCCTGACCTTGAGCAATCCGCCCGCCTCGGCCTCCCAGAGTGCTAGGATTACAGGCGTGAGCCACCGCGCCCGGCCTCCTTTTGACTCTTTATGAGAATTTCCATCTGGCTGCTTACATTATGCATCTGTTTTTACATGTTTACTTTTTCTATTAGAGTCCTTGCGATGTTAATCATAGTTATTTTAAATTCTCAGTCTCATGATTCCAAAGTCTCGGCCATATCTTAATCTAGTTCTGTTGCCTGCTTTTGCCTTCAGAGTATGGATTCTTTTCTTGCTTTTTTAGCATGCCTTGTAATTTTCTGTTGAAAGCCAGGCATCACATACTGGATAATAGGAACTGAGGTAAATAGGTCTTTAGTGTCAGGGTTTATGTTTATCTGGCTAAGAGTCAGGCTGTGTTTACTGTTTGCTATAGCTGTGGGTGTCTGAGGCATCAGATTCCTCTTGTGTCCTTGTTTTTGTCTCCCCACTGTCTTTGGGTTTCTCTAGAAGCTCCTTGTTAAATAGAATCTGAGCCTTACAGTTCTTTCAGTGGTAATCCTGTTATGATACACCTGTTATGCCTGTTAATGTATATTAATGGCACAGGGGAGGAGCAGCGTTCTATAGTCCTGGGATTAGGTCTCAGTCTTTTAGTGTGTCTTTGGTCTTGTGCTGTACTTTTCAAACACATGTGCATTTCAAACCCCTTTTCAAGAAGGCTAGAGGGGCTGGAGTTGGGTATTTCCTTCCCCACACGGGTTATGTTAACCTGAAAGGAAATAGCTGAGGCAAAACTAATAAAGAGAGTTTATTTGGGCCAAGGTTGGGGACTGCAGCCTGGGACACATTTCCAAGTTGCCCTGGGGAGTGCTCCAGAGAAAAAAGAAAGGCTCCAGTTTTTGAAGGAAAAATAAAGAAACAGTAGCGGTGTGTGTGTGTGGGATGATGCCAGGAATTCTCAGTGGTTTACAGAAATAACATTAGCTAGTGATTGGATACACATTGTTGAACTATAGGGTGTATAGCATTTTATGACTACTTGACACCAGTTAGTCTCGTTCCTGCATAGCGAGCAGTTTCAAGAGGAATCCTTTAGCTCAAGGGGAAATGACTCAACTGCTGTTCTGCTGTTTCATTCCAATGACTTCCAAGTCTTCTTCTTTGGGCCTGATAATTTAAAGGGCTCATATGCCTCAGATAAAACAGCTTCTCCTCTCCTCCTCTTCCTCCTCCTCCTCCTCCTTCCTTTTCTTTTCCCACAGTTAGGCTCTGGTAAAACAGTCTCCCTTATAGACAGTGGGGTGCACAATGCTCTGGGCATTTTTCAAAATGTCTACATCTCTTCTGAGTGTATTTTTTAAGTGGCTACTTCCCCCTGCCCCTTCTGGACGCATGAGGGACTATTTCTCTGATCTTTACTGTAAGAACCTGGTGTAGCTCCTGGAAGTAAAACTCATGCAAATGCAGAGGCCTCCAAGACTGGGCCCCCAGGAATTTTTGGCTCTCAAACAAGTCCACATTCAGGCTCCAGCACTTTGTTGACAATGGTTTAAATTTTCTGAACAGTTCCTGGCTCCATGGGCTTCTGCTCCTGGTAAACTCTGGTTCTCAGTAATTCTCTCTCCAGTTTGGGGGCAACAGTCTGCCCTGTGCCCTCAACTCTGTGACAGATCTAAGAAGAGTTGTTGATTCTCAGTTTGTCCAGTATTTTCCTTTTTCTGAAAGCAGGAGTACTGACTTCCAAGCTCTTTCCATGTCAAAGAGGAAACTAGAAGTCACTGAGCATCTTTTCATATGTTTATTTGCCATTTGTATGTCTCCTTTGGTGAGGTGTCTGTTCAGATTTTTTACCTATTTTTAAACTTCAGTGTTTTTTGTTTGTTTATTAGTTTTACCGCTGACTTTAAGAGTTCTTTGTATATTTTGGCTACAAGTTCTTTATCGGACACATCCATTGCAAATATTTTTTTCCCTATCTGTGGCTTGTTCTTTTACCAGTGTCTTTCACAGAGTAGAAGTTTTTAACTTTAGTAAAGTTCAATTTATCAGTTTTTCTTTCCTGGATCTTGCTTTTTGCATTATGTCTTAAATCTCATCACCAAACCCAAGGCTAAGTACTGCCTTTTCAATGAATATGTCTAGACTTCTCATAAGGCATTAAATATTCTCCAATTATCTTGAACTCTAAAGGCTCCATAGGAGTTCATATATATCAGTGCACTATCACTGATTTAAGCATTTCTCTATATTTGGTAATTACACAGTTTCCCTTTTTTTTTGCAATTATAAACAATACTTAATAAAATCTGATATAACATTATTATTAATGTCTCTATTGAATTCTATAGCAAAAATTTAATAAATCAAAATATGTGGACAGTACTAAGGTTCTTAATCAAATTACCACATTGCTCAAAAATTTGTACCTTCACTGAAATGTTAGTCTATTATTCTTTAAAACATCTGTCAATTGTAAAGAAGAAGACATTTATCTTGTTAAAAGGCAAAAGTAACCTATGGTGATGGAGGTTAGAATAGTGGTTTCTTTGCAAGTATTGGACACTGTGAGGGAGCCAGGAATGTTTTACATTTTGATCAGAGTGGTGGTTAGATGGTTGTCTATATGTGTAAAAATCATGAAATTGTACCCTTAAAATGTCTGCACTTTATGTATAAATTATACTTCAATATAAAGTAAATAAAAGAAAAAAAAACTATTTACATTTTAATTTATTTGCTTTTTAAAAGTATATGTTAATTGCTTTTCCCCCCTGTGATTAGTATGTTCTTGTTCTTAAATCAGGGGGCTTTTAATTTTTTTATTATTCAAAATAGATTTTTAAAAATATTTACCTCATGCAGTTTTCATTTATTACAAATACTGGGTGAACTTCTAATAGTAAAGAATCTGTAGAGTGTGGAACACATAAGAGTCATGTGGATTTCTTCCGGCCAGAAAGGAATTTTAGCTGCTCCAGGCTGGCAGCTCTTTCTTCATTTGGGGGATGGTTCTCTGCCATATGCATTGTGTAGCGCCGAGCTCTGAGCGGGGTCAAGTTTGTGTGTGTTTTTCATTCAGAATAAAGTCATTGTCTGACAACACACTCTCAGGACTTTGTCAGTTTCTCCTCCGTGCTGACTTCATGTGAAAAGTGCATCCACACGCAGACCACAGAAATAATTGTGAAAATAATGGCTTTTGGGAATCAATAAGAGCTAGTCAAAGTGAAGAGAATTAAGTGTGAAGCAACTGGATCTAGTTCTGAGTTAAACAATAACTTGCCCAAAGCGACCATGTGCAAGTGGTCTTCACTTGGAGATGCACTACCCTCATCTATAAAGTGTGGAGTTTGGGCAAATTCAGTGACAGCAGATAGTCTTCAGTCGTGTTTCAGCTTTATGGATTGGTGGTGGATGACCAGAAAGTTTTATTGTGAAAACAAAACAAAGCAGTGAGGCATTGCCTTGGGTGTTTTAATATAATGCTGAGATTGATTAGTGATGTCTGCTATGAGCACAGCAATAGCCATCGGGACTGCCTGCGTGACATAGTTGCTATTCCAGGGTTAAATAATACTTAAGCTCTTCTCTAGCTTGATTCATCTATGACTGTCTGCAAAGGATCAAGTCAGAAGCAGAGAGGCTAGGATGCCAGGAATTGGCAGAGGAATGCTCCCTGCTGCCAGGCCTAAGAGAGGTGGAATAGCATGGTGGTTAAAAGTCTGGATTTGGATCCTTGGGAACACTAGTTAATATCTGTATTAGAGAAGGCACTGATTATTTAACTTCTTTATATTCAAATTTCTTACCTATTCTTTAATTTTCTTGTGTAGAAATGGGGTTTATTATGAACACGAAATTATCTGGCACCAAAAACGTGTTTGGAAGAGCAAGTAGCACACGGTAAGTGGTCACTAAGCTGGCTGTGCTCAGTGGTCACGTAAGGTGGACGGAGTGCCCAGAAAGTAAGTGGACGCAGATGGGTTGTAGGGATGAACCTTGGGGAATGCTTGTGTTGTAGATGAAGAAAGAAAAAATGTCTCCCAGAGACAGGGGACACGTGGGGTCCTGGGATCCTGCCAGAAACCAGAAGAGTAGAATGTTCTGGGAACTCAGAGGGAATGGGAATGAGATCGCAGTGTTGTCAGATGCCAAGGACACCAGGACTCTGGTTCCATAGGGAGTTTGGAGATGTCTGTCAACAAGCCACTTTGATTATGCAATTTCCCTCTCTTGCTTTATTTTTCAACTGAATTTGAGAAATGGCTACATAAAAAGTTAAAATGAAACTTGAGAACAGGCAAGTTCCGCAGCTGTTCTGTGCAGTGGTCTGGCTGTGTTGTTCAGGGAAGTGGTCGTTCCACCTTTTCTCTTTCTTTCCTCCTTGGTGGAGTCCCAGTGAGCAGTTCTCTAAAGCAGATTTGACAACTGTCTCATATAGGACACATATGACAAATGTCCGTGGCTCGGTGGCTAATGGAGCAGAGCTTGAGATCAGAAGCAGCTAGCTGTGATGAAGGGCAGAAAACAGACACCCTACGGGGGACCAGACTTTCTGATTCTCACCTGGTTCTCAAGGAAGGTGACTAGGTGGGAGAGCTTCCTGGGAGCCAGGACTTCTGTTTCATGTGTCAGCTCTGCCCCACGTGTTCTTAATGATCACAATATTACAAGACGTGTTGCCAGAGGCACTTGCATTTGATTTAATTGATTCAACCCTTTCCCTACACAAATGAGAGAAAGAATTACCGAGCCGAAAGGATTTGTCATAGGTTGTACAGGTACTTCGTGACAAGCCAGGACTGGCAAGTGGGCATGTCACAACAAAAGCCGTCGTGCAGTTCCGGTTCCAAGGCAAGCTCTAGGCGGAGAACTGCAGCGAGTTTCCCAGGAGCCTCAGAGACCCTCCGCTGCACTGGTCTCCAGACCTGCCGTGACATCAGGGTGCCCTGGGCACTTGCTAACAACATGGAAGGGAGGCCTTCACCCACCCCAAAATACAGAGTCAGAATCTTTAGGGATGATGCCTCAAACTCTCTGTTTTTGAAGTGCTCCAGGTGACCAGGTGATTTTTAACCAAGGCCATTTGGGGAGCCGTTAATCTAGTTCAAATGCATCACTTACATATATAAACTGAGGCACAGGGTAGCAAGAGGGTTGCCCCAAAGTCACTTTGACAATTGAGGTAAGAACCAAAACCGGAACTCAAAGATGGGGTCGCCATGCCCATTTATGCACTGGGTCTCCTTGTGCGGTCCCTGGTACCTGGTAGAGTCTTCACTCTAATGGGGGCTCCAGGACCCTCAATTTTGTCTCCATAAGTTCATGCAGCAGGGATGAGAAATCCTGGCCTCAGCTGGGATACAGATGATTTCAAGGGGGATGATCTGATGTGCCTTAACAAATGGAGCATGAGCAGATTCTATTTGAACTTGGAAACAGTCAAGGAACCTTCAAGTCCTTGCAGCACCGGTCCCCACTCAGTGTCTAATATTTGCTCAGCACAGGGGACCTTCTGAGACCCAGTTAACTATCTGTTGGTGTATATACTTGTCCTTTATAACTCCATGAAACCAACTAGAATTTTAGGATAAACTCTTCAACGATGCTTGGAAATAGGGCTGGGTGTGAGGAGGAGAGGTAGGCAGGGCTATTTTATTACGAGAACTAAGTTATCATGATGCCAGTGTGCTGTCCAGTTGCTCCTGGGGCTCTGGGAGTGTCACTGCATGTACATGGAAGTGTCCTGGCCTGCCCCGCTGGTTGTTTGGGGGATATTTCATGATCCTGGGCTCCTGGCTGGCTTGGTAGTGGGGGTTCTAGGCTCTGTCTCACTCCCCTCTTTCCCTGTTGGCGGCCGTGGTGTTGTGATCCAAGAGTCATGGATTCAAGAACTAGGGTGACATGGAGTTTGTCTGCTGAATCTCCTCATTTCCTACATGCACACATTATTGTCTCAATGTTATTGATGGAGCAGCTGAAAGAGAAAGAGAGAAAGAGAGAGAGAGAGAGAGAGAGAACACGCAGAGAATTGATCTGCCCCAGGTGTCATGAAGCAGAGCGCCCAGGTCTCTGGCTGTTCAGAGCAGGCTCTTCCCAGTGCCCCTGGCTGGTTTCAAGTGTAATGCATGGAACAGTGTGGGAGGGCATGGCACAGCATAACGTGGGCTGCCTCTTATCCCAATTCTAGTAGTTTCCTCACCAGCTGCAGAGGAGGGGGTTCTGCTCTGCTGTCTCCTCACTTGGGCTGTTGGAGTCATTGTCATTGCAACATTCCTGGTAACTGTGGCAGGTGAAAGAAAGAGACTCTTCTCCTTGCTCTTAAACGCCTCTGCCTGGAATGACACATGTCACTTCTGCTTACCCTTTTTTTTTTTTAAATCAAAGTGGATCATGTGGCTTGTCTGTTTTCAAGATGACATGAAAGTACAGCCCTGCCATGTGCACAGAAGAATAAGAACTGGAAACATCAGTGGATAGTTCTAATCACCACCACATGTTTACATTTTCCGTATCAGTTTAGCAACTGTGAAGTGTCATAAGAGGTGACCGGACTGTGTAACGTTACTAGACTAAACAATTTCTAATGCTTCCCATTCAAATAGTGCATTCATTTAAAAAATATTTTTAAATTTTAACTTGGGGCAGAGTGGTGGATCCAGATGGCTTCATAATATTTAGTGAACTCCATAGCATTCTAAAGAAAACATGCAAAGAAACCCACAAGTGACTTTTGTCTAAATGTCAGAGAAGAGTGTGATGATCGTCACCTCAGGTAACCCACATCAACTCAGAAAAGTGGGAAATTATTATAAAGCCCTCAGTGGCCACAGGTGTTAGTTGGTACTTAGGGCGTTATTTTTACTTCGTTATTTATTAAGATCAGAATTAAGCTTATAAAGGCTCATAAGCCTCTAGCTTAGTATCTGGTAAGCATCGCAAAGAGGTCATTGGGCAATTAAATGTTCCACGTCACAGACAAAATAGTTTGTTTATATTGCTGTTTTTTAAAACAAATTGAGACCCGGTAGTCTATTTGATGATTTACTCTGTATTATGCTCCATAACAGTCTCAGCTAAACAGGATGTATTACCTTTGTGTCAAAATTAACAGTTCATTTTTATTCTACATTTTTAAAGATAAGAAAGTATAATATTAAGGCAATTGCAGAGGCTTTAGGCCAGTGTAACAAACACTAACTGTGTTTTGTATTACATGAACTAGTTACAAATGCAAGACATTTCTTTCAAGGCACCAGCGACATTGGCGTTAGTGATGGACGGCCACAGGGTGGCGCCATCTCCCCAGGGCTCCCCACGTTCACCTGCAGCCTCCCTGTCGAAGTCCTTCCCACCAGAGAGATGTTGGAAAAGAAATCGTTATTGCAATTTCCAGTTCCCAAGTAACTCCGCTGTAGCTTTGTGGGTTTTGATTTAATTATTTTTCTCATTCCAGTCTCTGAGATTGCTCTAATCATCCTTTTTTTTTTTTTCTTACTGACCAGTGGCTGCTGCAATCTGTGGGAATACTGTGTGCTTCTTTGAGCATCTGCCCCCAAAAGTCAGGAGGTTTCTATTGCATTGGTGGAGGGTACTATATACTTCCATCACTTATCTGAAGCATTTTGAGGATTTGCTATATTTCTCAGAACGTCTTCTGAGATGTTTCTGAGCCCCTAACTCTGGCATTTTCCCCGACAGAGGATAAGACACCTGAAGACTTTTAAATGATTGCATGTGCTTTGTAGAAACCATAAAATATATTTTTGCCTAACGAAAAGGACAAAATTTATCTGCATTTAGGGTGACCAACTTATGCTGATTTGGCCTGGATTTTCTTTTAGTACTGAAAGTCAGTGTTCCAGGAAACCTGTTAGTTCTGGGCCAATCGGGACAGTTGGTCACTCTCTGTGTGTGTTTTACACACTAAGGTTGAACCTGGCTTCTATATTTGCGTATTTTCTCCCTTTCTTCTCTCTCCATCTCACTCTGTGTGCGTATGTGTATGTATACATATATGTATGTACACAGATGTGTGTGTATAAGATATATAAGAATACACACATATATACATATCTATAAATACACATACATATGGAAATAATGCACATATGATTATAATTACAGCTCTTTTCACTTAACATGGGTGATGCACTCTTCCAAGTCATTAAATATTCTTCAATTGCTTGAATTTTAATAGCCTCATACTATTTCATTATATAAATACACAATAATTAAAGCATCTCGTTACAGTTGGGCATATGTTATAGTATTTATGTTTTCATTTTAAAAATAATTTTGATCAACATTATGATGAAAAATCCCAGTTTAAAAATCTTCCTTCACACCTTTATTTCTGTAGCTGTGGAATTTAATACATCACAATATATGAAATGTGAAGCTTTAACATGTATCACCAAATCGCTTCCTGGAAAGTTTTTACGCTGGACAGCATCTATTATTTGTGGTAGGCAGAATAATGGATCTCTAAAAGTTTAACTCCTTAATCCCTGTAACCTGTGAATCTGTTACCTGCCATGACAAAAGGGTCCTTATGGGTGTGATTAATGGTACAGACCTTGACATAGGAAGATTATCCCAGGCTACCCAGGTGAGCCCAGCCTAACAACATGAGTTCTTTTTTTTTTTTTTTTTTTTTTTTTTTTGAGACAGAGTCTCGCTTTCTTGCCTAGGCTAGAGTAAGTGCTGTGGCGTCAGCCTAGCTCACAGCAACCTCAAACTCCTGGGCTCAAGCCATCCTCCTGCCTCAGCCTCCCAAGTAGCTGGGACTACAGGCACAAGCCATCATGCCCGGCTGATTTATATATATATATATATATATATATATATATATATTAGTTGGCCAATTAATTTCTTTCTATTTTTATGGTAGAGACGGGGTCTCGCTCAGGCTGGTTTTGAACTCCTGACCTTGAGCAATCCGCCCGCCTCGGCCTCCCAGAGTGCTAGGATTACAGGCGTGAGCCACCGCGCCCGGCCAACATGAGTTCTTAAAAGCAGAGACTTCTGCTGCTGCATCAGAGAGAGGAGATGGAAGAAGAGACTCAAAGTGTGAACGGGACTTGACCCACGGTTTCTGGCTTTGAAGATACAGAACGGAGCTATGAGCCCTGGAACACAGAGGCTTCTAGAAGCTGGGAAAGGCCCTTGACTGACAGCCATTAAGAAAATGGGTATCCCAGTCCAATAACCCAAAGGGAATGAATTCTGCCAAGACTCTGAGTGATAAAAAAAAAAAATAGGTCCTTCCCTAGAACCTCTAGGAAGGAACATAGTCTTGACAAGGCTTTGGTTTTGGTCTGAAACTCATGTTTGACTTCTAATCTTCAGAAGTGTAAGACAAATGTATGTTGTTTAAATTTGTGGGAGTTTGTTACAACAGTAATAGAAAATGAATATGTTATTATTTTTATATTTATGAAACTTTGTTAATAAAAATATTATTTTGTGTATAGGAAAAACTAACCTATGGTGGTAGACTTGAGACTAGATGTTCCGTTTTGAGGTTATTGACTGGCAGTGGGCATGAGGGAGGCTTTTGGGGTTTGGAAATCTACAAATGATCTGGGTAGTAGTTCCTGGGGTGTACGTATGTAAAATTGATTCAACTTCATTGACCTTTATTGTAGGAAAGAATCATCTCAATTAAAAAGTAAGTACAAAAAGAAAAACATTTCCAGGATCAGTTTGTTTAAATTTTTATTTATTGGTTGGTATTTTTATGTACACTTTCAATGGTTTAGGCTTTTATCTTGTGAATTCTCTGACAGTCTCCTTGGCTTAGGAGTTCAGTTATTTTTCAGTTACCTTTTATTTATAAAAATCTTTAGAACTTCCACCTCTTGTACATTCCATTTAAAAATAAAAACACTATGTCACCTCTTAACAACAGAGAAGTGACAGAACTTGAAATATATCCCTGACCTCAGGATTTCCTCTCGCAAGAGGGAACTTAAACCCTTAAAAAAAAAAAAAAGAAAAATGTTTGGGGACTGTCCCCTGCCAATTGCATCACATAACCCTGATGCACAGAGTCAAGTTTTATTTAGAAATTAAGTTTGCATAAACCCCCAGCCCACATGCAAGGCCAGTGTCCTGCAGAATAAGCTCAGGAAGTTTTTAGCCTCTAGCGATGGGGCTTGAAGCAAAGGTGCATCCGAAGGCAAGAGCTAGAAATCCTAAAGTCATTTATGTGGAAGCAAAGTGGGTTAGCAGCAATGCAGGGGATTGTTATCAAGCATCAGGCACAAGCTCAGCCTCCCTGCTAAGTAGCCATCTGTCCTAACTCGATACCATTCGATCCATTGCTTTGTGTATAAAACGTGGGGATGTGAAAGACCAAGGATGGCAAACAGGTTTCACTGTGAGTATCAGCCCCAGAGGTTTACTGGGAAATACAGTGAGGCCTTATATGAGCTATGAGAAATAGGGACCTGCTTCTTTATTGATATCCTCCATGGCCACAGGGTTAGGGATGAGCCCAGCTCTGGGACATGCGGGCCATTTCTGGGCCAGTAGATACCTATGCTCCTTTCTAGTTTATTCTCCCAGGATTGATTATTATCTTGAAACAGGTCTATTCTGAGACCTGGATGTTTAAGGCAAAGAGTTCTAGGCTGGTTGGCTCTAGGACAGGCAAGATGGTGGTTAAGATGATGGAGTTTGGAGCTGGATTGCCAGGATGTGGATGTTCAGGATGCTTTCAATGCTTATTGCAGCTCCCTGCCCCTCAGTTTCCCTAGCAGGAAAATGGGTGTGAGTTAAACTAGTTGACACAGGAAAAGGTCATTGAAGAATGAGTTGATAGCATATGGTAAGAAGTTAATAAGTTGACTGTTACGGATATTGACAATGAGGAGAATGTAGTGATCAGAGGATGCTGGGCAGAGACCCAGGATGTGGACTACCAGACAGAAGGACTCCCTTAGTTATCTTCATGCTTCAGACGAAGATGTGGTAGAAGTGGACCTTCAAGAAAGTCTGTGCTATAGATGAGGAAATAAAAACTGTGGCCTGGAAACAGGGAAGCATGAGGTCTGAGGATCTGCACATGACCCAGAGGTGCAGAACATTCTGGGCCCCAGAAGGAATGGCAGAAAGAGTCTAGGTACGACAGACACCAAGAGGCACCATGCCCAAGTTCTGCAGGGAAATCAAAGATTGCAGTCAGAAAGTCCCTTTGATTTTGCAATTTCCCTTCCTTTGGTTTTGCTTTTAATCTGGATTTGAGAAACCTTACTGTTGAAAGCTGAAATGAAACTTTAGGCTGCCCAGCTTCTGCAGATGTTTGGTCCCCGCAGCCTGGGTGCATGCCCCAGAGAGGCGGCCACTCTGCTCTCTGTCTCTCCTCATTGGTGGCTTCCTGGTGAGCACTTACCTAAAGCAGACATAACAATTTTGCTTAGGGGGTGGTGAATGGTGAGACCAGGATCTAGACACTGAGTTGGTAGTGGACAGGTATAAATTATCGCTGGAAAAGAAATGAGTTTCCTGCAATGGAAGCTGTTCTGGGTTTTAAGTGATCCTCAGGGAATGTACCAGGGTCAGGTAGAAGAATGTCCTGGGAGTCACAGGTTCTGGCCACATTCTTCAGCTTTGGCTCACATCTACTTCAGAGATCACAAAATCACAGAGATAGCGGAGACATTAGAAGGAGAGATGAAAGCTTCTGCAGCGGGCCACGCAGCTGGTCTATGGTGAGAGAGCGGAAGCCAACATGGGACTTGGACAGGTCATTCACTGCAGAGGCTCAGGACAGGGGGGGCAGAGCCCAAACTTGATGAGGTTTCCCACAACCCAATGCCCTGACTCAGAATCTTTGAATGAGGCCAGGAAATCTGTGTTTACAGAAGCAGCCCTAGGGATTTTGACTCACAGCCAATTTGGAAACGATCGGTCTGGTGCAAAAGCTAAGCTGAGTCCCGCAGAAGGAAAATGGTTTGCACAGGCTCACCCGACAGCGGAGTGTGGAGGCACAGCCTAAGGGGAAGAGTTGAGGCTGCAGACTCAACAATGTGCAACGCTTTCGTGTTTGGCCTGCGGGCTCTGCTCGGAGCTCTGTCAGGGGCCCCCGCATCTCCAGTGCTTGAGTTCACAGACAGGTTCATGCTACAGGAGTTGGAGGACCAACAGGCTGAAGACTTCTTTGACATAAAGAGATATGGGAGACGGGTGGATCGCTCAAGGTCAGGAGTTCGAAACCAGCCTGAGCAAGAGCGAGACCCCGTCTCTACTAAAAATAGAAAGAAATTAATCTGCCAACTAAAGATATATAGGAAAAAAGAAAAACGAGCCAGGCATGGTGGCGCATGCCTGTAGTCCCAGCTACTCGGGAGGCTGAGGCAGAAGGATCTCCTAAGCCCAAGAGTTTGAAGTTGCTGTGAGCCAGGCTGATGCCACAGCACTGTAGCCCGAGCAACAGAGTGAGACTCTGTCTCAAAAAAAAAAAAGATACAGCATTCACCATTCCCCACCTTCTGCCCAAGCCTGCCTCGTGCCAGAGGGTCTTCCCAGCATTAGTGCCTACGGTGACATCTCAGCCATTTTTGTTCCAACTCGTTGTGTGCTTCCACACTTGGGTGGCGTTTAGGGCTCACTCCTGATTGGTGTTTGGAGGCGAGATCTTGGTGGCGGGAGAAGAGATGCACAGGACTACTGGATCTGGCATGAGGATGGATGACGTTGTCTGGTTGCTAATTGCTCCCGGGGCTTTCGGTGCATTTGGGCAGGGAGCTCTGATAAAAAAAAAAAAATCTGTGTCTAGGCAGGCAGCACCTGAGCAAGGAGGGGGTCCCTTGTAACCCAGGTTTCTGGCTGGTTTGAAAGGCAGATTTGAAAGACTTTCCCTTCCAACTCTTTCCTGGCCAGTGCACAGAATGATAAATGCATCAAGATAAATGACTCCTGGAGGGGGGAAGCGTGAGATCATCTGCTGGATTCTGTCATTTCCTGCCTGTAAACCAGAACTATCTTCCTTTAATGGAGAGTTTCCCTCTGAGGCCCGGGAGGAGAACCGGATATGCTCAATGCCCAGGGAGTCGGTGCCACTTACGGAATCAGCACCAGTGTCTCCTGCTTCCCAGGTGGAAGGTTTCCAGTGCCCCATGCTTCTGTGCATTGCTGTCTGCAGAGGCCACCTCTCTCCCCAAGCCTGGCAGGCATGGGCTCTGCTAGTTGGTCTTTACTCTTGGTGAAGAGGCTGGTTTCCCTTTTTGGAAAGAGGAGCTGGCCACGGTCATGTTCTGCAGTGGAATCTTAGTAAGCATCCAGGATTTTTAAATGCGTGCATTTAAATTCTTTTTAAATGCATGCATTTAAATTCTTTTTAAATGCATGTTCCCAGACCTCGGTAGCTGGGGCTTAGAGGGATAGTGAGAGAGAGAAGGAAACTCAGAGCTCAGGGTGGGGCTGCTCCTAAATGCCACCTCAGGGTATTCCGAGAGCAGGTTCTAGGCCCTGGGTTCCTGGCCATCCCACTTTATCCTCTTAACCAAAGGTCTTCAGTAAGTCTAAGCTCACCTGGTTCTTCCTACGAGCTGCCATCTCTCCTCCCCCCTTGCCATCCCTTCCTGCCTGGATCCTTGCGGAGACCGGCTCTAGGGTCCTTCCTGCCACTTCCCATCCTGACTCAGCCACCAGATGTCTTTTCTTCAAACACAGCTCTGCTCAGAATGCCTCCCTGCCCTGCTAGCCCAAACAGCTTCACTGTTTCCCAGAGACCTTCAGAATGGAACCCAAACTGTTCATCTTGACGTTAAAGAGCCTCCAAACCATGGCTCCAAGCTTGCATTCTAAAATTTCTAAACATTTCTCCTATTCCCGAAGCAAATTCCAGCCAGACAAGATTTCTGCCTCTTGTTCACTCTTCTCCTGTCCACCCTACACCAGCTCAGTCAAACCCTCACTCCAATGTCTCTTCAGCCTTTAAGATAGGTCTTGCCTATGCCTATTCCTCCCTGGGAAGTACAACCTGTCCACTAGGTCCATTGCCACCTGCTTCTCCTCTGAGGTCTGGATTCATAGACAATCGGTGTTCCTCTAGGTTGAGGATAGATCGGACAGGAATGACCAGAGGCAGGGAGAACGTGCTACAGACTGTTGCATTGGACTGGGCAGGAGGCGTCCCCTGGTAGGAGTTGGGGAGTGGGCAGGAGAGGAGAGGGGGTGGTGGGCAGGAGAGGCTCTGAGCTGATGCTGGATAAGAGACTGAAGTCCTTGGGTCCCAGGAGGCTGGTGTTAGGCACTGGCACCACAGTGCCAGAGAGATCCTGTCTGTCTTGAATCTACATGGAGACCAGCCAAGTCCAAAGACCGTCACTAGAATCATGGCCTTTACTCTTCCTAAAACCATGCTCCCACCCCAAGCCTCCCCTTTCCAGCTTCATCTTGCCCAAAAAGAAAGTATACCACTGGATTTCATAAGCAAAATGTAGGCCATATCATAATCAGACCATATCATAATCAGGAATGGTTCTGTTCCCATAGCTGATGTCCTGGATAGAGCCCAGAGGCTGGCTTTGGTGGCCTTGACTCCTAGTTCCCTCTTGTTCAAGTGTGGTCCTTCTTGAAACATGTTTCCCATTTCTAAAGCGCAGGGTTTGCAGTGACATTCTGAGGACCGTCATTGCTCTGACTGTCCTGGAGGTGGTCTGCACTGCTCTAGGAGGGAGTAGCCTTCCTGGCTGAGCAAGCCCTGGGGAGCTCACCACGCCACCCCGAGCAGCAGACACAGCTGCCCTGCAGACGGACCCCTTCACGCTGGAGGGCAAGAGTCAGAGGCTTCTGGGTTTTTCTCTCCTCCTCTGGTTGCTTTGCCTGATTTTTACACACTCAGGATCTGTTATTTTATAGGAGGTGAAGCATTAGGGAGGTGAGAGGGAATTCCTTGGCAGGGTCTTGATCAGGGAATGATGAACTGAGACCAGAAATCTGCAGAGTAGGCTCTGGGCCCTGGAGAGGTTTCCAGGGAGTGAAAGGGAGAAGGCGTGGGCTGGGACTGGGCACAATTTCCATTCATCGCTGAGGCTGCTGGGGGTGGGTAGGGCAGGGAGGGGCAGTTGTGCCCAGTCTAAGAACAGAAAATGCTCTGAGTCGGAACCTTTCAGGGCTCCACTTCCTCTGCACTGAAATGCCTTCTGAAGAAAAGGGAAGAAGAAAGGAAATTGGGTCACCGGGGAGATGATGAGTGGAACTAAAATTTCTCCTGTCCCCGCCCCTGGCAGCATCCTCATCATGGGCTCAAACTGTGGCTGGGGTTCCAACCAGAGGCTGGAGAAACCTCTACATTTCTAAACCGTGCTAGCTTTCTTATGACCCAGTGTGGTATTAAATCAGAACTTTGGCTGAACGAAGGACTCCAGGAATCCTGTAGTGGTTTTTTTTTGTTTGTTTCTGTTTTGAACCAGAGTCTCACTCTGTCACCCTGGCTGGAGTGCAGCAGCGTCAGCCTAGCTCACAGCAACCTCAAACTTCTGGGCTCAAGTGATCCTCCTGCCTCAGCCTCCCGAGTAGCTGGGATCACAGGCACCCCCTACCATGCCTGGTTAATTTTTTCTATTTTCAGTAGAAGCAGGCTCTCACTCTTGCTCAGGCTGGTCTCCAACTCCTGAGCTCAGGTGATCCTCCCTCCTCGGCCTCCCACAGTGCTAGGATTATAGGCTTGAGCCACCGCGCCTGGCCAGGAATCCTGCAGTTGTAACACGCTTGGATCTGAGCGTCAGAGGATGTCAGAGCTGGGCAGCACTCGAAGACCTAGGAGCGCTGTGGTTTTCAGACCTTGGTTTAGCTGTCAAAGTCTTTCCCCAAGTGAAATCATAGGGGGATTCCCAGTAGATCGCCAGGGCGAGTGCAACGGGCTGCGCAGTGCAGAGCGGGAGGCGCCCACCCCTCACACCCAGCTCCAGGGAGCAGCACAGGGTGAGAAGGGCTGATCCCGTGAAGGCCTCTCCCTGCCTAGCGCACATCAAGGCAAGGTGTCTGATGCAATATGGATAGACCAGGTGCGAACACATCCAAGCATAGCCTCGACTTACTCCAGTGGATGGTCAGTGCAGGGTTGGGAAACTTTGCATCATGCATCGGCCTGGAAGCATTTCAGGGACATTTGTCCAGCTACCCATGTACTCTGTGCGCATCTCTGCTTCTGAATTTGCCCATGCTCAGCGTCATCACTAACTCCTCGGATGCTTGTCTTTTCTTCCCCACTGTTCCAAATGGACTCCCACCCCCCCCTCCTCTCTGCAGCTCCCCAGAGTTCAGATTTCATCCTAGATAATGGCCCTTCTGCCACCTGAGTTGTACATTTCATTCAGTTGACAGTGAACCTGCCAGGCCAGGCCTGGACCAGTGACTTCACTGAAACCCTTTGAATGGCATAAGGGCATGGAAGAAGGCACAGGGGTCTTGCCCAGGGGGGACTGGCCACCTCTATTAGATGTCAGATCAAAAATAGGTCAAGAGCTATGACCTTCAACTGAACTTTACCTCAAGGTAAAGCCTTAGGGTGTCCCTGTCCTGAGACCAGGCAAGATGTCCACTTGTGCCTACTAGACAGACATGCTGTGCTTATCAATCACAGAGTGTGGAAAGGACAAAGAATAGGAAGCTTGGTGCCTTGGTTTCCCCTTCTGAAAACAGTGTGACTACAGTGTCTTAAGGATTAAATGAATTGACAAATGCAAAGTGCCTTGGTCAGTGACTGGCACATTGCAAGCTCTCAACAAACTCAACAGTCATTCATTCCTTTGAGGAATCTTGGAAGAAGTATGACCAAGGAATGCCGGGAAGGGGCTCAAAGTGTGAGGGAATGGAATTTTTACAATTTCCTCACACACTGACTCATGCTTCCAAATTGACACATGTTACAGTAGGCATGGTTCTCCAAAGAATGTTCTGTGTTATGGAAAAAAAAAAAAAAAAAAAAAAAACGACGAGGAATGCCAGAGAGAGGGAAGAGGTCCAGGTATCTTGCTGAGGCTCAGATGTTTGGAGTGCTCTGGGCCTCAGAGAAATGGGGCTCATGTGTTGCAGGGACAGAACCCTCCGAGTGATGCCAGTGTCTTCACTGGGCAGCTGTTCAGGAACCCCATGCACTCGGTCTGTTATTTTCATTTTGCAGATTCCCTGCCCAGACGTCAGCTTGGCACTACTTTCGGAACTTCAGCCTGGAACGTCAGGCTAGCATTTCAGACCTTCCGGGTTAGGCTGTCTGGCTCCCTGGCTTCTTTCTGTGTTTCTCTTGCTCGGTGACTTCCTAGAAGCAACTTGTCTACAGTGGATTCAATTCACATTCTCAGTGGCTGGAGAGTGAGAAGCCTGTGGTCAGAAATCGCTCTGGTGGGGGCCGGAAATGAGTCCCCTCTTTTGGAAACAGGTCTCCTGTCTTTCTACCTGGTCCCTGGGAATCTAGAATCATCGGGTGGGAGCCAGCCTGACACTGGGACTTCCAGCTCTGTGCTATAGCCCCATCTCAGATTTCCTCCGAGACCACACAATTAGCGAAAGAATTGAATCAGACCCGAGAGCTCACTGTATTCCACCCTGTCCTTTCTCAGATAGAAAAACAGAGGTCCGAGGATTGGAACCTAACCCTTAAATCCATGCAGGATATTAGAGGCTTGTGTGTCTTAGTGCCTGGGTCCCCTGACATACCCTGTGAGTCTCCTACTCTAGCGTCTAGCTCTCTCATGCCTGGGCCTCAGCTCTCCTTCCCACAAAGCAAAACCAGCTGGGATTTGCCCCCAGCCTTTCACAAAGTTGCTTGGAAATCCTTGGAAGAAGCATTCTACAAAGTCATTTTCATAGGGAGCTTCGCAGTGCACTGGCGTGCAGTAGATGATAACTCAGTAAATCATGACAGCTGCCTTCGTCGAATTCCTTCCCCATGCCAGGGACTGCAGAGTTTGTGTGTGTTATCTAACTTAATCCTCCCGACCTACCGGTGCAGAAAGGACCTTTTTGGTGTTCATTATAAAGATAAAAGAACTGAGGCGTAGAGAAGCCAAGTGCCTCACTTACAAAGCCTGTGAACACGCACGCACCCACGTGCCTTTGTTTACAGAGCTCGCTGCCTATTATTTCACCTAATCCTCTGATGACAGGTGTCTTTATCCCTGCTCTACCCATGAGATTAAGTGATCTGGGGACAAACCAGAGCTGGAGAAAGTCCAGGAGGTACTATATGATCACAGCCGCCTGGGGCCTCATTCCCGCCCTGATACATTGAACTAGAATCTTTGGTGAGGTTAATAATCTAGACTCTGTGCTTTTAGACATGCCCCTGGTGATTTTAATATGCAGCCCATTAGAAGCCATCTATCTAGTTCGAGAATTCATTTTATGGTTGGGTAAACGAAAGCCCAGGGAGAAGACGTTGAGTTTCCCACAGTTATCTTACAAGTTAGCAGGGACAAAGGAAAAGGAAAGGAAAGCTCTGGAGGGTCTTGCGTGGGGCCCACACGCTGACTCAGACATGCCGCTTGTCCCTTCATCTCCTCCCTGATCTGTCAAAACGAATTAACCCAATTTTGCTGGTAAACGGACAGTCACAGCAGGCAACAGGCTCCTCTTGGGAAGCCCATGAAGACCAGGGCTGCGTCCCTCCGGGATGCGGGCATGAGTCAATCCGGAAGGGAGGTCACCTCGTGCAGCAGAGGGGTGGGCGGGGGCAAAGGGACTCTAGGTCGAGTGTCTGAGCGGGCGGTGAAGAGCACCCTTTATGGCCTCAAGGTCAGCGGCAGCAGCTGTGTGTGGGGCTGGGGCTGGGGTGGGGTTTAGTTCACCCCATTAACCTTCCCCTTGCATGCTTTCCAGAAGAAACAAGGCTCAACACATTCCTGGGTGGATTTCCAAAGCACATTCCATAAACACGTGGATCCGGAGCGTGCAAAGGGTGGGTCCCCTAGTGGAGCCCGTGGTGGAGAGCTGTCCCCGTCTTCCCCTCCCAGGGTCACAGTGCTTCGTCCCCAGCTGCTGGGCGTGTTGGCAGCCAGCAGCCCTCAGCTGAGTTTCCTCTTGGGACCCAGCCCCGGCTGAAGACAGTCGCCTTGCCCAGAGTGCTGTCCTGTTGCAGGAACAGCCTGCAGCCACGCAGGATGGGATGGGATAGGAGAGCCTGGTCCCTTGCCCTCACTCGGGTTGTCGCAGTTCTAAAGCTCCCCGTGGGATTGCTGGGGAGGTGGGCTGCGACTGCACCACAATGCAAATTCTCCCTCTGCTCAGTCCTGCTGCCCGCTCTCTCAGGACACACTGCGTGACCATTTTCGTCTAAGAGTCTGCTTCCCAGAGAAGCCAGCTGGTGACATCCCTGGCTCCTGGCTGGGGCCCGTGTGCCATCAGAAGCTTAAACACCTGCAGCGCTTTGCACCTGCGGTGACACACCCCAGAGGTGGTGATGCTGTTCCCAGTTGGAGGTGAATTGGGTTCAGGATTCCTTGAAAGAGAAGAGTGAAAGCTCAGCATAGAGATGCCAGCAAATTCTATTTGGTTTCTCGAAAAAAGAGGGCACCTCTCCCCTCTGCACCCACTTCTTAATTCCCCTGCCAAGACCTGGCACCTGAGGGTCTGCAGATCCCAGTGAGTGATTCTGTGGCCTCCCATGGCTGGTGCATGCCTCCACGACATGCTGGGATTTGGAGGTACATCCCCGATGGGTGCTTAGGGCTGAAGTCTGCCAGGCTGTAGGAAAGGCAGAGAGGCTTTCTGTACCTGTAAGGAGGGCCATGGATTGCTCTGAGTGGAAACTGTTCTATGGAGCCTCCAGCAGCTCTCTGATGGCTCCTGGTTTCCCTGGCTTCCACCTGAGGCTCTCGCAGAGAAGCCTTCCAGAAATAGAGTGGGTGCACCAGTGACCTCAGCCCTGTCTGACTTGGGACTGTGACTATAAACCCTCTGCCAATCTTTCCGGCCCCAATAAGTAAAGCTAGTGATGTTTTCCAAGAGAATGCTCTCAGAGTAAAGCTCATTGGATTATTGGTCAGATACTTTGAAAGATATTATTAATATTATCCCTTCTCTGGATGGGTAGATCAGAGCTCTTCCTAGAGCCCAGTGACATTCACATCGCTTTGTGCCACAGCCACCACATGGAGGGGCACAAGGGGACTTCAGTGTGAATGGTGCCCCAGAGAGTCAGGCAACGCAGTGGCCCCGCTGGACAGAGCGTGACACAGCAGGTGACTGGACCTCCAGATGGGCAGCCTCAGACCATGCAGAGTTCCATCAGCAGGACACCCGTGACCCTTTTCTACTCTTAGGGACATAGTTGGTCTCTGGGGACAGGCGCAGGGGTCACATGACTGATAGAAATGTTGGTTGGATTTCACATGCTGAAGGGGAATCCTGAAGAGGAGGTCTTGTCCATTTGAATGGCAGCTCTCAAGCTTATCAAGTTAGGATGTAAGGGATGCCTGATGGAAGGGAATTTTCTGGGTCTAAGCAGTGAGCCTTTAACCGCAGCTTTGTGAGGTTCTAGAAGTTTCCATGTCACTGTCCACAACGTTCAGCATTCTACCCTGCCTTGGCCCATCCTGCTCCCAGTTACCTTCACCCCTCCCCACCTACCAGGACTCTGGTTCCACCCCATTTCCTCGTGCCCATACACTGCACAGTGTGCCGACTGCTTCTCCCTTCCCCCACATCTGGGCCCACGGCTGCCGGCTGCCTGTCCTAAGGCCCTGTGGTCGTGCCACTCCTTCCTCCCCACCAAATCACGATTTGCAATGCCTGCTATTACCAGGGTGACCACATGCTCCAGTTTGCGGGGGATAGTGTTCCTTTATATCTGTTGTTCCATAATAATTACTATCAGTGTCACCTTTTGCTCTCAAATCTTCCTAACTTGGCTGATGAAAATCATACATTCATCTTACTTATTACTACCTGAATGGAGCCAAAACGCCCCACCCTGACAGTGAGAAACAAAACTAAAAATCCTAAGCCATCCAAGCTGACTCAACAAACCTTTTCTTAGCCAAGGGGACCTCAGAGAAACCTTAAAAGCTAAAATCCCAGCCACGATAGGATAGGAGGCCAGACATACCTCATACTACCCCTCCCTCGATATCTCCGCTAAGCTTTCTTCCCTAAGGCTTAAACGGAACCCACCCTTTGCAAAGACTCGTTCCACCGCTGACTTCAGCCAATGCCTAATGCTGTTCCTCCCTTTTGTGGTTTCAGCACAACCGAGCAGCATTTCTTCCTTATAAGAGGCCACAAACCGTGGAGTGGAATTGGCCAGTCTATGGAGGGTGTGCACAGAGGGGTGTCATGTCCCTGCTTCACCTTTTGAGATCAGAGGGCCAACTCCACCCTCGGATCACACTAAGGCCACTTTTTTGTGCACGTGACCTGTGAAGGGGCATGAAGCTCAGTTGTGCATGTGCAGGTTTCTCTTTTCATAAATATTCATGACTCCTCCTATAGCTTGTTAAATATGGATATTCGGCCACCCTGCTTGGCATAAATTCCTGTTCCCCTTACTCTTCCCTCAGAGTGCTTGCTCTCTGCTTCTGGCTGAAGGCCATGCTCGCAGCCTGCAAGATGGCCAGCCTGCAGGCTGCAACCCTTTATGAGGAATGAAGGTCTCCTTTTCACACTTACGGAGCTCCTCGTTCTTCAGTTGACAACAGCCTGGCCTCAAGCTTCTTCCAAATTTCCCCACCACCTCACGTCTCACTCCAACCCTAGACACCTCTGGATGGGCTCCCACCCCGTTTGATAAGCACATCGTGACCATCTCTACTCCTTGGTATTTGCTCAGGCAATATCTCTTCCCTTCGATTGAGGCTGAAATACCTCTAAGAGAGCCCCACTGTGTGCATCCACCAAGACCTCATTTAAGTTCCATCTGGTCCATAAAGCTTTCATCCAAACCTCTGGTCAAGGGTCATCTAGCCCTCCTCTGCCTTCCCAATGTCTGTAATGTAGGTGCAGTCCGGTCGGAGCAGGGTCGGGGACAGGGAGAAAACCACAAGGCTATTGAAACAGGTCACAGGAGAAGCAAGCAGCTGCTGAGGAATGAGTGGCTGGAGTACGTGGCATCTGTGAAACTGCTGTTGAGACCGGGAACCAGAGGGCTGGGACGGGTTTGTCAGTTTCACCCTGGATCTCAGAGAAGACCAGCCACACCCAAAGGTCACTTCTAAGGACCACAGTCCCCACCCCATAAATATGCCTCGCCCCACCCTCAATGCCATCCTCCTCCTCCCCCTCAGCGAAATGTGCATTCCCCACACACAATAAAATGCAACTGCCAACTACAATAATATATGCATATATTGTTTACATTCCTAAAACAACATTTACTTCCATTTAACATGATAAGCCATGCACTTTAGGTTTACAAGAGCAATGTTGTCCTAAAATCACAAGCCACTTTCACACTGCTGATCTTTGCCAAGAGTCCAGGGAGGTGGGGAGGAGAGGCACCATGGTGCCCACACTTGGCAGGGGATGGAATTGGGGCTCACAGCAGGCAAGGGACCTGCTCCAAGCTTTGCATTTTTTAAATGATAGATCAGTTTTAAAACGCCAATAACTTAAATGCAATATATTTTTCAAAAATTATTAAATAAAACTCATCCCTTTAGAAATAATAATAATATCTCAGAATGCGTCTTAGGATGGGAAAACAAATCAAGCATTTCTGAGGCTTTAGTTGGGTCTCAAAAAAGGTGACTATCTATGGCTTTGGAGTCGAGGACTTTTGGTCCAGGTACTTCATGGCATCCTGGACCCACTTCTCTGTGGGGGCAGCACAGACCTCCTTGGCCAGTTTGGTCTTGAAGCTGCGGGTAAGAAAGGAGGCAATTAGAAGGATCCTCTTTGAAAATATTTGTACCCCCATAATATGAAGTAATAAAAAAAAAAAAGAAAAGAAAATTCTGCTCATATGACCCTAAACCTTTCAAGACCATTTGCCATGGGGCAGGGGGGTTGCGGGCGTGGGAGAGGAGGGAGAGGGCAGAGGAAGGATGGGACTCCAAGGTCAGTGCTGCTGGCCCGGTAGAACCATCTTTGCTCTTGACTCGAAGGAACTAATATGACCTGCTCAAGTTCCCAGGCAGGGAGCTGGGAGAGAACATTTACTGCTGTGAAGATTCGCAAATCGGATTATAGGGTGGAATGGTCTGACTCCAAATAACTCTGACACAGTTCTTGACTCTGTGCCTTAGACACTCATTTTTGGTCCAGGGCAGGGTGAGCATTGTCTACTTACATCACAGCTTTCTGGGGGCATTTGCTGCCTGTGATCCTTTTGTAGCTCTTCAGTCGCTGGAAGGAGATCTTCCTGGGGGCCATGGCAAAGCAGCAGGTGGCCGGGGCAGTGGCTAAATTTTGGGGTAAAATGAACAGAAAGAATGAGCCTCTGACAATAAGCAGCTATTTCCAAGCGTGAGCTTGTAAGGGAAGGAGGCAATTAGGAGAGGGTGAGGACTTGGCAGGAGGTGGAGGTAGAATCCATCAGCTCTGGCATCCTGTCCCTCTGCCCGTGGCTCACTGCTGACAAGCTATGGAAAACGCTTGGTCCGCGTGACAAGCTGTGGCTCTGTCATTACAAGGAGCTCCGTGGCCGTGGGATAGTCATGGTACCATTCACCAAATAGCCTCCATTCTCTGCTCTCCGGACACAAGGTAGACTTGCATTTCTCTACCCCTTCTGTGTGCTTGGAGCCACTAATCAATTTTGACCAATGAGGGAGGTGACATGTGCCATTTCTCAGCCAGAGTGTGCTGCCTAGGCAAGACCCTCGAGAGCTTTCTTTCACTTTGTCACAGTAGCCAACAATGTCCCCAAGGGCACTGCTCCATCGGTTTAGAATCCCGGGTATATATAATGCAGAAGCCGGAATCCATACGTTATAGAGGTTTAGTACGAGTGAGGAATGAATCTTTGTCAATTTGGTTCATTTTGCTAGGCTATTGAATATTCAGCCTTGCTCACGACACACTCAGTAAACATAAGCCATCAGAGGATGGGCGCATGAGTTACGGAACAAACTCCTAGATATTTTTCCCAAGCAGAGTCAAAATAAGTCACATTGAGAGATTTTCCTGGGACCCCAATCCCCTTCTCTTAACCACTGTCTCTGAAAACTGTCCTGGAGTCTAGTAAACTTTCTGGGCTTCCAATCAACAGATTTCCCCAACTCCCCCCAGCCCCCTAAAAATGCCCACCATGCACACAGTGAGAGAGGGTCTTTCTTTTGCGTGCCCCACCCCCAAACATTGTAAATGCAGCTGGGTCGTCCCTTTCGGTACTCTTATTCCGATGGCAGGACGTGAGCACTGAACGTGTGGGGACCAGCCTCGGGGACCTGGGCTTCTAGCTCTGGCTCTTCCAGTAACTGGATGAGAGGTTGGGGCATTTCTTGTCCACTCCTGAGGCCTGCTTGCCCATCTTTAAACTGCAGAGTTTGCAGTGAGCCTTTAAAGATCCTGCTCTGGAGGTGGTTAACTTTCCCTGCAAGGGGCTGGGGCGGGGAGGGTCCTTACCTGGCTGAGCGAGGCCCTGGGGGCTGAAGATGGCTGCCAGGAGCAGCAGGCCGAGGACTCCTGCAGAGACCTTCATCCTGGAGTCCAAGGGTGAGGGACCAGCGTCAGGGAGAGAGTGGGAGGTTTCTGTGTCAGTCTCAGCCTCTGCTCCTCTGGCTGCGTTGCCTGCCTTTTATAGAGAGCAGAGAGGGTGGGAGCTTCCAGGGAAGCCTTTGAATGGATAAGGTCGTGGTAAAGAGGGGTCCGGATGGCTGCCCAAATTCCAGATCCTGGGGGTGTCAGCAAAAAAATAAGAGAGAGGCAAACTAGTAGGAGGGACTTGGCACATCTTTCATGTGTCCTGGGACTTGGGGTGAGAAGGAGGGGAGCACGTGATTGTGAAAGACATGTAAACATCTGTAGTGGGGAAAAAAGGCAAAGAAACTGAGGGTCTGGGAGACGAGTCGATCTAAGAACCATCCTGGGTCCCCGTGCTTGTGGGTGGTCTTGAGGATTTCGGTAGCCAGGAAGTCCTCCTAAAACTTGTGCTCCCACCCAGATGCAGAGAGAGCTCTGTAGCTGCGACCAGTGCTGGGTCTCTGTGAGCCTGGAACAGCCTCTCGCTCCTAGCATTTTATCTGCTGATGATAGGATCTTAGTTCCCCTGGAATGCAGTGTTACGGACACCAGAACTGGATGGTTCCTATTAATCTTGACTGCCTGTGCATTTTTAAACTATTTGCTTAGCCACTTAAAGCCCTTTTCCAAATGGAATCACAACAAACCCCTGTACATCAAACACACTATAGTGGAGCAGGTTTGTTTGAAGCAGAAGAGGCAGCCCCCCCCCCCGCACCCCATGCCCTCACACCCCAAGGATTTAAGGAACACATTTGGAAAACCAGCCATCTAGCTCACCCTCACCCATGAGCACACATCGCCGATAAGGTATCTGACGACTAAACATATCAAAGAGACAGCCACCCATACGTAAGCCTTTGTGTGTAGCCATAGGCACCCTAGTCGGAGAGGGTGTAAAGGGGAGGCAAAGTCTTTAATGGGGTCACTGTGGTGAATGACGGCATTAACACTGGCATGCAGGTGCTGCAAGGCTGTTTCCTGGATTTTCGTGCACACTCTCATTTCAGAGTGATTAATTGGTACAGGGAGCATAGATACGTGTGTTAAGAAGGACTCTGAGGACTTGCCTTGGGTCAGTCGCACACAGTATTGTAATTGACTGATGATGTTCGTCACGGGCACAGGAGAGAGTGTCTTTGCAGGCCTATGAGGTCTCTAATGGCCCATCTGGAATAATTGGTCTGTAATTACCTAAAAAAGGGAACAAGTAGAGGCCCCCCCCCAAAAAAAAAACCTGAGTCTTCCCTCTTCTTTCCTGCTCAACTCCAGGTGAGATGGTCTAGTGTAGGCTCTGGATCCAGGATGCATGTCTGAGTTTGGATGATGGCTCCGCGACTGGCTAGCTTTGACACCACCAACAATTTAAAACAATTCACTTAACCACTCTGTGCAAGGGCAAGGGGGGGATGATGATCAGGCCTATCTTAGGGGATTGTTGTCTGAATGAAGTGAGTTCATACCTATATAAAGTGCTCGGAAGAGTGGCCAGATCACTGCAGGCGTTCAGTGAGTGAAAGTTACTATTTATTATTATTAGGACATGGGGCAGATTTTGTGGACCAGGGGTTGCTGGGAAGGGACCCAGGGTCTGGGCAGATGGGTTCTCTTCACATATCCTTCCAAATCTTTCCACTGCTTCCAAGTAAAGACATGCCCCCCGGGGATGGTTTCCATGAATTCCTGAGTTGCACGCGTGGGATATGTGAGGTCTGAAAATTGTGTCAGAGCAAGAAGTTTGGAATGTTCTTGACATCAGAAGTGTTCGGCTGATAGAGTTAAGTGATTCTGTTTCTTTAGTAGGAATCGTTTCATAACTCTGTTTGGAGTGGTTTTTCATTTTTGTGTTTTCCTCCCTGGGTTTTGGATTTAACCAGAACCAGAGAAACCTCAGTGGAAATAAATAAAATCAATCTTTTGATATCTAAGATCTGCTGCTGTTTCATCCAGCTGCCTGACTTCCTCTAGCAAGTGGGGGCAACTTCATGGGCTTTTTTTTTTTTTCTTTTGTCTCTCTTCCTGTTTCTTCCCTAGGGACTTCTGATTCAGCAGCGACCTAGAGTAGATCCACTACTTGCTTGTTACTTGGTGTCTGATGAATGGGGCGGTGTGGGTCAGAAATGAGCCTGAGTGATGGGCAGGAGATGGGTCCCCACTGTGAAAACAGAACCTTGGCTTGCTTAAGTGTCTTTCAAGAAATGGTGAATGATCAGTGGAACAGGATCCCAGGAGCCAGGACTCTTGGCTTTGTTCTGCAGGTTTATTTCAGATTTCCCCTAATATTAAACAGTTATAGACAGACTTGAAAGAGACATTGACATTTACTTTATTCCAACCCACTCTTCAAAAAATAAAAATAATAAAACGTAAAAGAATATCAGTGTGACAAAATCTCTAACTCTCATGTGCACATATGGTAGTAAAATTCAACGGAAATAGAGAAGGTGGGAAGGGGAGGAGGGGATGGGTAAATTCACACCTGACAGGTACAATGCACACTATCTGAGTGATGGACACACTTTCAACTTCGACTTGAACTGTATGAAAGTAATTCATGTCACAAACATGCTCGAACCCCCATAATATTCTAAAATTTAAAAAAGAACTTAAAAATATTCTTACTGCTATATGATCTCCTATAATCCTCTTGGGGTAATCAACTTTATCCATGTACAGAGGCAAAAAACTGAGGCATAGAATGCTGTAGCTATTCCCCTGGGCCAACTGATCATGGCAATGCTGGTCCATGCTTAAATAATCACCATAACCACAATCTCAGCGGCTTACTGCAACAGATATTTACTTTTTGTGTCACAGACTGATGTTGGTTAGGCAGCTTGCCAAAAGTGCTTTTCTAAGGAGTGACTCAGAGATTCAGGCGGCTTGTGATTTACAGCTGTTGTTTGCAACATGTGGTCTCCAAGTTTACCAAGGCAAGAGGAGAGAGAGTTGACAGATTGTGCAGGATATTGTAAGGAATCACATGTAGAAGCAGCTTGCATCACTTCTGCCTATATTCCATTTGCTTTAACTCATCACGCAACTCCAGTAAAACTGCAAAGGAGACCGAGAGATGAAGACGGACACGTGACTATTCGGTGAAGATGAATACTTTCTATCAGAATCTGTCCTTTGCTCACTTCTGTTCACACATAGAGAACACAATTAGCCCATCCCCAAGAGAGACAGGCCCAAGTTCCATTTAGTCGTAGTGTTGGTCTAAACGTACAGGGTCTCTTGACCAGGAGGAGCCCTCTCTTTCAGATGAGGAGATGGATCTACTTCGTCCAGTGACCTGTGAGCTAAAGTCAAATTACTTGCCCCTCACCCAGATTATCAAGCTTGAGAAGGACAGGGTGTTTGTAATCGACACCCCCACTTATGGAGGGGAAGATGGCAGACGCCCATGGCCAACACCTGGCGGCAAGCCTGCAAGCCCTCCAGGCAGAGGTGGTGACAGCCCTCCACCCTGGATAAGGCTTTCTTCCTGGGAAGCTGTCCTGTCCCTTTGATCCTGGCTCCTGGTTGTCCTCAGGAGGCCACTCCTTTTCCACTCTTCCCCCTTTGGCCTCCTCTGAAATGGGCTTTGAAGAGAGGCCTGGTCTTCTTGGGGCTCTGCAGGCTTTGAGGACTGCTTGCTGTACTGTAGGGCTTGGAGTTTGTTTTCATCTTGACCTTTCCAGGCTCACTCATGGTTTCTTTCATTGACACTATAGTACAGTTCTTTCACTGCCTTGGTAGGCTTCTGATCTCTTTGCACATTGTCAATCCCACGTGCCAGCAGCCACACCCACTTTCCTTTCTAGAACATGCTTCTCAATTTATTCTTCTGCTTTCTCTTCTCCTCTTTTATCCTCTCCTCTCCTCTTCTCTCCCCTTCTCTTTCTCTCTCTCGCTTTCTCTCCTCTTAATGAGGCTATTAGGCTTGAAGTAGTAAGGCTACAGCTTCAATCTGATTTTTGTCCTATGTCACCTCATCCAACTACGAGTTTTTTCCTTGACTTTTATCATGATTTTGTTTTTTTCATCCTTAAATACCTTTTCTTAATCTTTGGGACCTAGAAACAAACGGCTTTGCCACCAAGGTAAGGTCCTGAGTTTGGGGACTTTATTCTCTTTCATTTCTACTTTAAGTTCAGCTAATTTTTTTCCTGAGCTCATCAGGATCAGCTCATCTTGCAATACCTTAACAAATGTAGCCAAAAACAACCAACATACTACTAATGCATATTTTTCAAACTTTGTCCCTTGGAGCCACAATTTCAGCAGTTGGGACCTGAAAACATTTTGATACCTCGTAGCATGAATCTCCATCTTTTCAACCTGGGGTATCAGCTTCCTCGCTGTCTGCTACTGAATGTCTAGTCAGTGCTACACATTTCAGGTTTTTAATGCCAGTGCATGATCATGGTACCAATTCTTCTATTAATCAAGGTTAAGCTAGGCTCCAAACTTCAGTGGCTTAACACATCAAATGTTTAATTCTTTCTCACGTCACAGCTCAGGATAGGCGAGGTGGCTGTCCTGTAAGCAGTGGCCAGTGACTGGGGACATGGACTGCTTTCACCTTGCAATTGAGACATATGGAACACATTGCCCCCAAGGTAGCCACAGCAGAGGAAGAGAGGGCTGGAGGTATGAGTTATTTATAGGCACAAAGCGTGAAAGCGAATTACATCCTTTTAGTGCTCACCCGATTGGTTAGAATTCAGTCACATGGCCCTCCCAAGTGAATGCTATTTACTCTTGAGTTTCTTAGGCTGGAGGACATAGAGGAGCACTTGGATGCCTGGTGGGCATTTATAGTCCCTGCTACTTCAGGACTGGTGCATGTCCTACAGCCAAGTCTAGCAGGTGGGAAAGTTCCAGAAAAAGACACTCTTTATGTCTAAGTCAGAGGTCACAGGTCAAGCCCAGAGACTACATTGATCTGAAAAAGATAGCATTGGGGAACCTGAAAGTGTACCCACGGCTGGTCCCTAGACATGGCTGAGAGCTAGCAAAAAAGGTGGATGGATCATCCTCCCCACTCAACACCTCCATACCAAAATCTTTATCGATGATGCCTGGAAACCTGTGTTTTTTATTATTATTAGTGTCTAAATGATGTTAATGCCAATATGGGAGCCACTGATCTACTGTACATGTAAATTATATGGAGACCTCCTCAGGCAAAGTAACTTGTCCAAGTTTACTAGGCACACTAGTGGCATAACCAGTCTAATCTATGAATCCCAGTGAACTCGATGCCTGGTTATGTATCAGCTTCCCTTCCTGGTCATGAGATTTCTCTCTAATTCTCTGTGCCCATAGAGGACAAGAGCCCCCAGGCCTGCACGAAGACAAATGAATTTAGAATTCCTTGGGAGTGAAAAGACAAGGTTTGACAAAGACAGTTGGAGCAGATTCTGTTTGGGCTTGGGCACCCAGAGCCCTTCTCTCCTTGCCTGTCCTCCTGTCCGACACCCTGCTTAATATCTGCCTGTGCGGGGGGCTTGCTGTGTCTCATTAGGCTGTAACATCTATTCTTCTCCCTTCCTAATGCTGTCTGCCTCTTGGTCGTTCTCTCCTGGAATTTGAAAATACACCCCTTATTGGTGTGTGAAGTTAAATAATTCAAGCATAAAGCTGTTCAAACTTTAAATTATTCTGAGCCTTGAGAGGAATGTGGCTATGTAACCTGAGTTGCCTGACATGCAGCTACAACTTCTGCCCTTTTTTTTAAATACATATAAATAATTAGGAAAACCAAGCGACACCAGAGATAAGACCCCTCCCTCTGCAGAGAGCAATAAAGTAATAAAGTAATCTTCCTTGGAATGTATCGATCTGTAACCAAGCAAGTTGCTCTGGCATATGCACCTGGTCTTGCATGGAAAATGTTGCAATTCTACTGGAACTACTCTGTCTTCTGCCTACAGATTGAAATCTTAACTTTTCCACTTTGGAAACACAGACTCCAAATAAATAGACTCGGTTCATTTGGAGTCTGTGTTTCTCAAGTGGCTATCCTCAAGCTTTGCACTTGAATAAGCCCTAAAGGCAATCGTATTTTCTGAATCTCATTAGTTAGGGCTGGCCTTGGTGCGTGGGGATGAGGACTGTGGGCTGGAGAAGAGGGAGAAAGTGCTGTTGGACCTGGCCTGAGCAGCAGTGGTGGCAGTGAGTGGTCACTATAGATTGTCTGCTTACCTCTGAGGTGTCTGATATCACCTGACACCTTGGGATATTCAGCTGGTGCTTTGATGGAAATCCTGTCTCCTTCAAGCTCAGCTTGAAGGAATCAGGGGTTTGTCCATATCCTGTACTGGGTGCAGGACCTTCTCAATTCCCCACTGGAGAGATGGAAGTTTCTTTTTAAGGCACATGGTTTCCAGATGGGGAAGAGAACGTTCAAGGTCATCTGTTGGTCCCCAGCCTGATTTCTCAATGCAGATGATGTTTGTATTCTTCTGGGGTAGGGGGTTGATTAGAAGGGGAAAACCAGCCATTCACAAGGCTGATGTAACAGATGAGGGGAGAGACTTCTGGGTAGGGCGTGGGGTGCTGAGCAAAAGAGAGGCTTTGGTAAGGAAGAAACGGTATTTGAGCAAGTGGCTGAAGCTGCTGGCAGACCTGGAGCTGCTGGCTCAGCCTGGCCCTGGCTGTCCGTCTGTCCATGACACGCAGGCGAGTCCAGGCTAGGGGGAAGCCCCCGGGTGCCCATCACATGCTTGTTCCTCCACAGTGCCAGTCCACCCTCTGCAGCCATGCCCGCCTCCCTGTCACCCCGTTGCCTGCCCACCTCCAGCTTTATTTTATCCTTTAAAAAAACACCAAAGTCAGGTGTCATGCAAAACTATATTTTATGAATTTAATAAAAATTAAAGATTCATACATATAAATATATTTAATTCTATAATAACATGGTTTCATAGGAACATCACCTGCTAACATTAAAAAAAAAAGAACAACTAACTTTGCATCGATTCTTGCAAGGACCTACCTAAAAACATCAAGAGGTAGAGAGGGGAGTGGCATCCCACAGTGTTTATAGGTCTGAAGTGACATGATGGGTCCAAGGCTTTACAGTTAAAACTCCCCAAGATCAATGATGGATTAAATTAAAATATTAACTTTCAAACACATTGAAGAAAAACTATGGTTCACATTATTACATAATTCCTTAAATTATAATAAATTAATATCAGAACAGCCCCCAGAAAGGATGGGAGACACAGATTGCTTCTGGAGTCATGGCTTGGTTTCAGTTCAGGCATCAGTGGTCAAAGGCACTGGAGTTCGGGTTTGCTTGTCCAGATACGCCATGGCATCCTGCACCCACTTCTGCGTGGGGTCGGCGCAGACCTCCCTGGCCAGTTTGGTCGTGAAGCTGTGGGGAAAGGGGCACGGTGAGATGGAGTATCTTGAAGATTTGACCTGGGGCTAGAACCTGCTCTATGGGAAGCCTGCCTGGCCCTTTAGCCCAGAGGATGGGGGAGCCTTGGGACAGAGGAGGAAGATGACAAGACAGAGGAGGAAGATGACAAGATAGAGGAGGGAGCCTCAGGCAGGCAGTCGCTGACCCAAATGAAGCCCCCTCTTGGCTCCCGGGTGAAGGAACTGAGATCAGAACCAATGGCTGAAAAAGGAGCTAGGAGCAGAAGTCACTTTCTTTTCTTGGATTCAGTTTTTTCCACTGGTTTCAGTTTTTTCAATTCCAGAATTGAGTTAGAGATGGTCTAAGCATCTGAGTGCTTGACCCGAGCCCATTCGGATGCTAGCCCTACCCACTGCCACAGGGAGGAACTTGGGAGTGAGGGTCGAGGGTGGGCGGTCCCGGGTCACTCACATCACAGCTTCCTGGGGACACAGGGTGCTGGTGATTTGTTGGTAGCTCCTCAGCCTCTGGATTGGGATCCTCTTGTTGAACCTATAGCAGCAGGTGGTTGGGGTATTAACCGCATCTGCAATGAAACAATGACAAGGAAAGGCTCTTGAGGGTGTGTTCTGGGTCTTTCTATTTGCAAAGTAGGAAATGGTAAGAAGGTGTTAGAGAGAAAGCTGCCCACCCCACGTCCGATGTCTCTGCCCTTTGAGATGGTCCTCAAAATCCCTCTCGTTTTCATGGACTATGGAGTAGGAATGCATCACCCATAACAGGTGGAAGAGAAACTGAGAAAATGCACGGTGTTGCTAGGAAGGGCTAATAGGTCCAATGCTTTAGGGCATGGGGACCCCAGCTCTGGGTCCCTTTTAGGCTCAGAGTAGTCTGTGCCTGGTTGTGAGTTACCCCAATACCCACTCCCCCGCAGAGCCACTGCCTCTGGAAGCTGGGCTGAGTGAAGCTTACACCAGGTTCTGTGTCTCCTCTCCCCTGGCCCCTGCCTGCACACCCACCCTAGACACCCCTTCTCTTTGATCCCCCTGGTCCCCAGACTCTGCTGGAAAGCAGCCGGGCAGTAGCTGCACTGAGGGTGTTCCCAGGGCTGGGGTCCTGGGAGGAGCGGGACGTGGGGTCCCCAGCTGGACTTGTAGTTCAGGCTCTGTCTGGGAGCAGCTGTGAGATCTGACTCGGTCCTTGTCCTTCTCTGAGTTGCCTTATCTCGGAAAAGCAGCTGTGAAGGCGAGACTGTGGGTACCCCTCCTGCTAGGAGGGTCCACGATGCCCCAGAGAGGGGGCAGTGCGCTCCAAGGCGGGGGAGGAGCGCCCTTACCTGGCTGGGCAAGGCCCTGGGGGCTGAAGGCAGCGGCCACTAGCAGCAGGCACAGGAGGGCAGCAGAGACCTTCATGCTGGAGGGAGAGAGGCGAGCGGTGAGCTGTGAGCTTCCGCGGGAGAGTTGGAGGTTTCTGGGTTGATCTCAGCCTCTCTGCTCCCCGGGTGGCTCTGTCTGCTCCTCAGGTGGCTCTGTCGCTGTCTTTTATAGACAGGAGGAGAGAAGGGGGTGGGACGAGAGGCCTCTGTTATTCCAAATGAATCACTTAATGGAGTAGCAAATCTGCCCTCCCCTGGGGAAAATGATAGGAAACCGAGAGAGGAAAGCATGAGTCAAAGGTGGCTCGCTTTTCACCGAATGCCAGGGTGAGGGATCTGTCTGGGCAGATCGCAGCGTGTGATCTATGGCTATTATGTACAGCTTAGCTTCTTTGAAATGAAACACTTGTTCTGTAGAAAAAGGAAGGAAGCAGGGATGCCAAGGTCGAGGAGTTGCAAGTGATTCCCCGTCCCCCAACCCCCCCAACTTCCCTTTCAGGCAACGCCAGGACCTCAGACTCCACAAAGAGGCATGGAACCTTTGGCTGGAATCTACAATGGACTCAAAGATTTTTCACCATCGTGCATCCTGGTAACTGTCGAAAACCCAGAGAAAAATAGAACAATAGCAGAAAAATAGAGAAAAGCATTTTTAGAATAAAGGTACTTAAAACAGTAGTGTCTATTCTAATAATCTATTGCTGCATTAACAACCTTTCTGGAAAGGGTGACTTAAGACACGAACAATAATTTATTTTGCTTTTGAATATGAGGGTCAACTGGCCTCCGCTAGGCAGGGCTTGCTCAGGGTCTTTCACGTCTTTGCAGTTAGATGACGGCTAAGATTGGGGTCACCATGAGGTCTTCAACCAACACGTGGGATTTGGGCTGGGAGAACATAAACAGCTGGCAGTTAGACCAGATGGAGTTACTGGGTTGGTCTCTCTCTCTCTCCCTCCCAGTGGTCCTTCCACATGGCTAGATATTTTACATGATGCCTTAAGGATTCCAGGTGCAAGGAAAGGGAATATAGACCACATCTCTTAATGGGAGAAATATATAAAAAAAATTACAGATATGTTTTAAAACCACTGTCTCTTTCATGTGCTATCAGAACCGCATGGCATATAAAGACCTTAGGATGCTGTGGTTTTAAAAACTATCTGATTAGCTATGAAAATATTTTTTTTAAGGAAAAGAATACAAAGAAGTGAAATTCATGAACAAAATCAGAGTACCCTCAGTTTGAAACACGGACAAGAGACTTCATATCTCCCTCCCCACACACAAACTCAGAGACACAAAGTATAGATTTTGGAGACCACTAATCTAGTTTCCCATCTCACACACACACGTTACAAGATGACCAACTAATTGTTGATGGTATTAATGAAAAGGGGTTTGATGAGAGACCATGAGTGGCCTCCTCACACGTGTAACTGGACCACCCATGCTGGGCATGGGATGCAAGGGAGGAAAATTCTTCAGTGGGTGAGACTGGAACACTTTACAACCTCGAACACTACTAATTTGGAAGCAATTCGAGGCTTTGATGCAAGGCTTGAGCTTTACATCCAGTTGATTCTCACCTCTGTTGACTTTGCTCAGGCTACTCACTCTATTAGCTCTTTTTCAAATTGCTATTACCCCCAGTCCTAGAAACTGGTGAAGATTCAACCTACTTCCTTATCTATGGAGTCCCAGCCCACTCTGATGTAACACTTTATAGCGGAATATTTTCTAACCCAGTGTGTGTGTTTCATCTGTTTAGTGCTTCTAAGAAGCAGAACTCATTCTTTCCATTGATTTTTTTTTTATCTCGAAGACAGCTGTCATGGATATAACCTGCTGATGACCTACAAACTGGGAGTAGAACACCGGGGTCCTGCCCAGAAATCACATTTTCTGGATGGGCTTGGTTAGTAGGTCAAGGAAGTACTCATGGGCTACAGTTGCTGCAGCCCCTCTTCTTCATAAATCCCTAAACTCAAGTCCCCCAAGATGCCCCTGCCTAACACCCCAGAGAAATGCCTACCTGTGTTCATCATGAAAAAGGCTGTACTTGTCACATCCATGGGAGCTGGGAATGAGAAAAATAAAAGAGGCTGTCGAACTATTGCAAAATTTGCTAAAAAACTTTTTAATGATTTAAAGACCTGATGGCAAAATTAGAAACATTTAAAAAAAGAGAGGACAAAATCATCTTGCATTACCACTAACACTCAAAAATATGTGGTTAATTTTCTTTTAGATTCAAAAACATGTCAATCCTTTATCACTATGAATATTCTTCTTTGTCTCTAGTAAAATTTTTTGTCTTAAAATCTATTTCTCTGATATTAGCACAACCACTAGCTCTCTTTTGGTAACTATTTGCATGAGGTAACTTTCACTTTCAAATTATTTGAGTTTTTAAATTTACAGTATATAGCTAATAGATAGCATATAGTTGGTTTATATTTGAAATCCATTCTCCCAAGCTTTGCCTTTAGTTATAAAGTTTAATCCTTTTACATTTAGTGTAATTAATGACAAGGTAGGATTGTCATCTGATTTTTTTTTTGTTTTCCATATGCTTATATCTTTTTTGTTCCTTAATTCTTCCTTTACTGATACATAGATCTTTTTAGTGAACCATTTCATTTCCTTTATCTTTTATTATGTATTTTGAGTTTTTTCTTAGCAGTTACCCTGGGTATTACCATTAACATCATAATTTATAACAACCTATTTCAGATTAATACCATTTTAGTTTCAATAATATACAAAAACCTTGATCCTTTTATAGCTCCATTCCCTTCCTTATCTTAATGTTGTTGTGGTCACAAATTATACCTTTACATATTGTGTTCCCTGCAACATAGATTTATAAGTATTGGTTTATGCATGTGTATTTTAAATCAGATACAAGAAAGAAAAAGTAGTTATAAACAAACAAAAAACATGTGTACTGCTACCAATAATCTAGCTCTCACCAATTGGATATAAGCAGAAGTTACATACACCATCTCTGAGAGGAAGTAAATAGCCATCCTGTGGTTCCACCATGGGGCTCCCCCTTCCCCCTTAACTATGAGGATGGCATGACCCAGATGAGGTTGTCCCTTCAACCTGGATCTCATACTGAAGAAGATATATGGAACAGAGAAACAGCAAGGTTTATAAGATGTGAAGAAAGGATGATGCTAACACTGGGGGAAGCTAAATGAGGAATATACAAGACCCTCTGTACTATTTTTGCAACTTTTCTATAAGTCTACCATTTGTTCAAAATTCAAAGCTTAAAATACAACATTAAAAAAACTTACAGGATATAGAGAAATCTATGCTAAGTGGGAAGTATATAGCTGTAAATGCTTACATTAGGGAAGAAAAGATTTCAAATCAATAGTCTAGCTTGATACCTTGAGGAGCTCAGAAATAGAGCAAACTAAACCCAAAGCTAGTACAAGAAAGAAAACAATAGAGATTAGAGCAGCGATAAATGAAACAGAGAATTTCAAAAATAGAAAAAAAAAATCAATGACATGAAGAGTTGATTTTTTGAAATGATCAACAAAAATGACAAACCCTTAGCTAGATTAACTGAAAAGAAAATAGAGAAGACTCCAATAACTAAAATCCAAAATGAAAGAGCGGACATTACAACTGAGCTGCAGAAGTAAAAAGGACTATTACAGAATACTGTGAATATTGTATGCCAACAAACTGTATAACCTGGAATAAATGGATAAATTCCTAGAAACACGTAGTCATGAAGAAATAGAAAATCTGAACAGACCCATAACTAGTGAAGGGATTGCATCAGTAACAAAAAATACCTCCCAACAAAGAAGAACTCAGAACCAGATGGCTACACTGGAGAATTCTACCAAACATTTAAATAAGATTTAACACCAATACTCCTCAAACTCTTCCAAGATATCAAAGAGGAGAAAACATTTCCAAAGTTATTGTAGGAGGCCAGGAGTACCCTGATAGCAAAGCCAGATACAAAGACACTGCAAGAAAAGAAAACTACAGGTAAGTATCCTTGATAAATATCGATGCAAGAATCCTCAACAAAATGAATGGCCAGTAAGCATTTGAAAACGTGCTCAACATCACCAATCATTAGAAACATGCATAGCAAAACCACAGTGAGGTACCACCTTCCCCCATTAGGATGGCTAGTATCAAAAAGACAGAAAATAACAAATGCTGACAAGGATTGTGGAGAAACTGGAACACCTGTGCACTGTTGGTGGAAATGTCAAATGGTGCAGCCATTATGGACAACAGTATGGCATCCACAAAATATTAAAAATAAAATTACTCTATGATCCAGCTAGCAATCATACTTCTGGGTATATATCCAAAACAACTGAAAGAAGAATCTGGAGGAGATATTTGTGTATCCACATTCGTAACTGCATTATGTGCCATAGCCAAGAGATGCAAGCACCTAGTTGTCCATCGTGGAATGAATGAATAAACAAAATGTAGTGTATATATATATACAATGGAATATTATTAAGTCTTAAAAAGAAGGAAAATCCTGTTACATGCTACAACATGGATGAACATTAAGGATATTATGCTTAATGCAATAAACCAGTTACAAAAAGACACACATTGTACGATCCCACTTAGATAGGTATCTAAAGTAGATAAATTCATAGAAAAAGAAAGTAGAATGGTGGTTTCCAGGGGCTGGGCAATGGGGAAATTGTTAATACCCATTGTTTAATACCCAGTTTTGCAAGATTGAAATGTTCTAGAAATCTGTTGCACAACAATGTTAAGTATATTAAGATGAACACTACTGAAGTACACACTTAAATATAATAAATATAATAAATTTTATTATGAGTTTTTTAACCACAATTTAAAAAATAAAAATTATAAAAAAACAGAGACAATGAAGCCTCATAGGAGTGAATTTTATAGCCTCCAAATAATAGATTGATGGTACTTTGAATAAATGAAGTGTTCAATTTACACAGCCATATACAAGGTAGAATAGGAAGAAGACAACTGCAATAAACACTCTCATTGCACAAGTGGACAGGGAGACACCAGCAGTGACTGGTTATAGCAGTTCTGATACAGCGCTGGGTAGGCACTGGGGGGCCCTTTCCCCAGGGGCTCTGACCCCTCTCTCTGGAGGAGCTTCCTTGTCCAGGGCCCTAGATCCCCCTTCGGTGAGGCTCTTTCTTCTCCTTGGCCACAATGGATGTGGCATTTAGTGGCCATGCCCTCCTCTGGTGGCCACCATCCCTTGTCTCTAGCTCAGACAAGGTCTGAAAGCTTTTTTACAGTTAGAACAATCAAAGCCTTTTTCAGTCTTGGCTTCTGATGTTCTTGGCAACACATTCCCTCAAATACTTACTAGCGCTTTCCTGATCTACCAGTAAAGACAGGTAAAATCCCTCCGTGTGTGCAGTCCTTAGCTGAAGTCTCTGCTTCCTCCACACCCGAGGCATGGCTCTCTTTTAGGTGAGGCTAGGATGGGAATGCCACATTCTTAACCCACTCTCTTTCCTTAAGCCACCCTATCCCACTAAAGGGTTTTGTGGATACCTTATTGTTCAAAGCCTTTTAAAAATTCCATCTCACTGCTTGGGATGGTGAAACAATTGATATTTCAAATTCTATAATACCCTACATTTCTGGACTCTGTATTCCCTTTTGCTCCTGATTGTAAATTGGCCAAGTCTAGGTCAGAACAAAGGACACTATGGAAATCCAAGTCAGAGGCCACAGGACTGGCTGTCAGCTCCAATAACCTGAAAGTGAGAGAGCTAAGGAGCACAGGGCCTCAAACTTGTGCACCACGACCTTCTATGAAACTGGTAAAATCTACCCATGGGAGGGGGAGCCTTCCCCTGTTCTGACATTCTAAATCAGAGTCTTTGGAGACTCACTGATGTTTTGGAAGGAACTCAGGTGACTTTAATGCACAGGCAACTTAGAAAGCACTCAATGCATAAATAAAGTTCATAACCTATGGACCCACAGAGGAAAGGTGACTTGTACAGGGTTACCTGACAAACTAGTTAAATCCAGATCTAGATCTCAAAAGCCAAGTGGCAGTGCCCAGCTACCTATTGTAAATCTTCACCTGACTCCTAGCGGTGGTCGCCTGAATAATGTCCTCCTCCCAAAGATGCTCATACCCTTGTCTAATCCCTCTGACCTGGGAGTATGTCACCTGGCATGGCAAAAGGAATTTTATAGGTGTGATTAACTTAAGAATCTTGAGAAGATATTATTTTGGATTATTCAGATGGACTCAATATAATCACCTTTAAAGATAAAAGCAGGAAGCTCAGTGTCAGAGATAAGATTTGACTACAGAAACAGAGGTGAGAGATTGAGAGACAGAGAGACAGAGAGAGAGCAAGGGGGGAGGAGGGAGATTTTGAAGCTACAGGCAGAGACCATGAGTTAAGGAATGCAGGCAGCCTCTAGAAGTTGGAAAAGGCAAAAAAAAAAAAAAATGTATTTGTCCCTGGAGTCTCCAGAAGGAATACAGCCCTATTAGTAGATTTCCGACCTCTAGAACTCTAAGACCACATATTTGTGTTGTTTTAAGCCGTTAAGTTTATGATCATTTGCTACAGTAGCAATAAAAAACAATTAATAATACGGATTTCAGTATCTAGAGGTGTGGTGCTGCTGTAACAAACACCTGGAAATGTGGAAATGCCTTTGGAATTGGACAGTAGGCAGAGGCTGGAAGAATTTCGAGCATGATAGAAAAAGCCTAGATTTCCTGGAATAGGACTTGGCGGCAAACGGGAAATGAATGCATTGCTCTTGGCATTCTCTTCTAAGACAGTTTCTCAACGCTGCCAATGCTTTGTGCTCCGTGTCATCGTGTAAGGGACAGGGAATCCCATGCTTAGCTGGAAAATGTATGGATTCAAGATTTCCTGAAAATGAATAGATGAGATTTGAAAGGGGAATGTGAGCAGATTCTTTTGGGATTTGATCATATGGATGCCCCCCTCCTTCTGCCTGCCCTCCTCCCAGACCTTATGCCTCAAATCTGCCTGGCGTCAGAGGGCCTGCCGCTCGGTGACCTACGTGATCGGGTCGCATTTGTTTGCGTTCCACTTTCTTTTTGCCTGTTGGCATCCGCTGCAATTTGAGATTTCACTCCTGGTTGGTGATCAAGGCTGAGGACTGGAGGGGTGGAGGAAGGGCAGGGAGGGGGGTTTGACCTGGAATGGGGGTCAGTGAGTTTCATAAATAGCCGTCAATAAATTGTCTGCAGACTGATGATGTATCGGGGCACTTGGAGCTTTGAAGGAATCTCTTAGCGTGACTCGGGGACCCTGGATGGCTCAGGAATGCAGAAGCAGAATCCCGTCTCTCCCTGTCCAGTTCCGGAGGTTAGAAATGGAAGTTTTCCGAGAGACATGCTCCCAGATCTGGAAAGGAACCTAAGTCCCCTGTGTGTAACACATTATCACCCTGCATTATTGACGAAGATGCAGAATGCCTGACTTGCCTTGACAGAGTGAGTCAGTGGCGGCTCTGGGATTGGAGCCCACGTGTCTCTTTCTTGCAGCCAGACTTCTCCCAGGCCCTGCCTGATCTAGCCTGACACCGTGGTCATTTCCCCACCAGATTGGGACGCTGAGGACTGTGTGGTTTATTCGACAGAGTAAGATATCCATGTATTTTCCTGAATATAGCGGCTGTCTGGGTGCTCAGGTGGGTCAAATGCCTTACGGGTGCATCAAATACCATGCAGGGGAATGACATTGAGGTGGCCATTTAGGAAAAGGAGGCCCATCTGTTTAAATGGTTGATTCCAGGATGCGGGGATTGGGGATGGGGGGTGGATAGCGTTGGTGGGAAGCACATTCTGGTTTCGGGGAAGCTGCTCCCTTAAAATGTGGGTTGAAGAAGAGGCTTCCATATCTGAAATCACAGGTCCTTCTGCTCCATCGACCACATGCAGCATTTCACCCTGCCTAGCTCATTCTTCTCCAGTGCTGCCTCTTAGGCTCCATATTTAGGCCTTCACCATTGCTTGGACCATAGCAGTAGCCCCTCACTTGCCCTCCTTCTCCACATCTGCACAAAGCCAGTTAAGTTACATTTCCAGAAACTCATCTCTGAACCTCTGAAAATGGGACATCCTTCCTCACCGGAGTAAGGATTTTTAACATTTCCATTTAACCTACAAAGTTGAGCACCAACTGCCCCCACTCCCAACATTCAAAACATTGTACTCAACCTTCCTTTCTAAACTTCCCATGCCTTTGTATAGATATGGACCCTGGCTCCCATGTGATGTTTTTTTTTTTACTCTCTTTGATGTACACATCCTCATCATTTCTGCCTCCAGGTATTTCTCCTTTTCTTAATGATCCTGCAATTCTTCCAGAAAGACCTTATGCATTCCTCAAGGATAGGTTCAAGTCTCATCCTTTCTATGAAACCTTAATCTAACCATCTTAGTGGTTGATTAAGTTTTTTCTCATTTTCTCCTATCTGCAGTGCCTGTCTTGCTCCAGGTTGGAGGATTGATTGGAGAGGCACAGGTTGGGGATGGGTAGCCCAGCTAAGGGGGCAGCTGTAAAATATTATGGGAAGGATTGTGGGCAAGGGTCAGGGGCTATGAGAAAAGGAAGGAAGGTGGGGCTGTTGCTAAACAGGTGACCAGGGTTGTTGGGATCTGGGTAGCTGACGTGGAGGACCGGAACGATGGCACTAGAATTCCTCACTGGGCCCTGCCTTAAAGATTCTCCTATGGATGCTCAGATGAGACCACTCTGTGGACAAGAACAGGACCAATCCACATTCCCATTCCTCTAAAACGGGAACCCCAACCCCCCGAAACCCATGCTTCTCCATCCCCACCAAGCTCATACTCTCAGCTTTGTAACTTCCTTCAAGAAAACACCGGAAGTCAAGTTTTGTACAAAAATATATATTTTATTTAATAGTTACATCATACTCATTTCCACAATAACATTTTTAGCAAGGCCTTGGAATTTAACAAGAAGTCATTGCATTAACAATCCTTGCAAGGACCCGCAAAATATCCCACTCGGGGTTCACAGGGGAAAAGCAATTTGCCCGAGTCTCCGGATCTAAAAAAAATCACTAGTGTCACAGAAGATAAACTTAACACATCAATAACTTAAATAAGATTAACATTACTTAAGGCATTCTGTTTCATATCGACAAACATTTGTGCATTTTAAAATGATAATAAAATAAAATAGGGTATTTAGGGAGAGCTAGGGGATGATAATAAGTTAGTTGTAGATTCTTGGGTCGTGGAGGGGGTGTTTGAAGGCGTTGGAGTCTGGGTTTTCTTGTCCAGTTTGGCAATGTAATCCTTGACCCAGTTCTGCTCGGGGTTAGCGCAGATCTCCTTGGCTAGTATGGTCTTGAAGCTGCAGGGAGAGAAGACACAGTTAGATGAAGTTTCAGCCTAGACATGCAGCCCATTCTGCGCCAAGGGGCCACCATGGGAACCAGAGAAGGAAGGCAGGTGGAAAGGTGGGACCCAGAGCAAGCTGCTCCTACAGGTGACCCAGGTGAAACCATCCTGACATGAGGCTAACGAGATTGGGATGGTCTGAATAAGCTCCCACATGGAGAGGGATGTTAGGAGTCACCTTTTCCCTCTTGGCCCAATTCCCCCTTTGAGAACCTTTGGCTATAGGGTTAGATGGTACAGCTCTAACTGGGAGTTTGTGAAGCTTGTCCCCTGCTCCCCAAGGAAGATCTTCGGACCCAGGGAGGGTTGGTGTGTTCAACTCACATCACAGCTTCTTTGGGGCACTTGCTGTTGGAGACTCTTCGATAGCTCGTCAGCCTCTGCAGTGAGATCTTCCTACTCGAGAACGTATAGCAGCAGGTGACGGGGGCGTTAACTGCATCTGGAGCACAGACCACAAAGAGAAAACATTTTAGGGTGAGCTGGATTCTTTTGATCTAAACCAAAGCAGAGAAGAGTCATGAGAAGCCAAAGGGATGGCAGGAGAAGAAGTAGAGCCAACCAAATCCCAATACTTCTGCCTATACTTCAGAGCTAGAATGTGATCTTTGACACGTTGACTCAGTTTCCTGTGCTATAAAATGGGTACGCAATGTTGATAATGTACAGACAGAAAGGGGAGCTGTTAAAGCTAGGTAACATTAGAGAGGCTAATAATCCAAACTATCAGGGCCAAGGAAGATGAGCTGGGAACCCCAGCTCTGGGTCCCTTTTAGGCTCTTGGTCCTGGGTTTCCTTGATACCCACTCCCCCGCAGAGCCTCTGCCTCTGGAAGCTGGGCTGAGTGAAGCTTACACCAGGTTCTGTGTCTCCTCTCCCCTGGCCCCTGCCTGCACACCCACCCTAGACACCCCTTCTCTTTGATCCCCCTGGCCCCCAGACTCTGCCTAAAGCTGCCGGGCAGTAGCTGCACTGAGGGTGTTCCCAGGGCTGGGGTCCTGGGAGGAGCGGGATGTGGGGTCCGCAGCTGGACTTGTAGTTCAGGCTCTGTCTGGGAGCAGCTGTGAGATCGGACTCAGCCCTTGTCCTTCTCTGAGTTGCCTTATCTCGGAAAAGCAGCTGTGAAGGCGAGACTGTGGGTACCCCTCCTGCTAGGAGGGTCCACGATGCCCCAGAGAGGGGGCAGTGCGCTCCAAGGGGGGGGAGGAGCGCCCTTACCTGGCTGAGCAAGGCCCTGGGGGCTGAAGGCAGCGGCCACTAGCAGCAGGCACAGGAGGGCAGCAGAGACCTTCATGCTGGAGGGCGAGCGGTGAGCTGTGGGCTTCGGCGGGAGAGGTGGAGGCTTCTGAGTTGGTCTCGGCCTCTCTGCTCGTCTGCCTCTGGAGGCTCTGTGGCCGCCTTTTATTGAAAGCCAAGAGGGGTGGAACCGAGAGGGAGGGCTTGGCACAGGGCAGCATCTTCAATGAATGATGCAGTGGAATGTTGAATCTGCTGAGCAAGGGCAGCGCCCTGGGAGATTTCCAGGAAGTGGAAGAGGGAAGCGGTGGGTCTGGATGGGGCACGGTTTCCATTCACTGTTGAGACCAAGCACAGTGGGGGGCGGGGGGAGGACGGGGTGCCGTGAAGCGCAGACCGACCAGGGACAGATGTGGGCCGGGCGCGTTATTCTTAAGGACTCAGCTTTCTCTGAAGTGGGGACTCTGCGGAAAGGGAAGGAAGCGAGGAGACCGAGATCACCAAGCAGCACACGGGGCTTGTTGCTGGCCCACCTTCAGGCACCAGTCCAAGGGGCCTCTGAGCCAGGAAGGGCCTGAAGCCTTGGTGGGTCCCCCAAAGCACCTTATAGCCACCCGTTCGCTGAGAGGCAGGGTGATGACACGGTGGAACCCTGGCAGAGCCGTAGGGGCTTTGTAAGCATTGAACTGAATTCTGACAGTCCTGGAGTCCCAGACTTGGAGGAAGGCACACGCATCCTGTAGGGCTGAGGAAGGAATGTCCGCGTCGTACTCAGCAGGGCACTTGCTCTGTGCCAGGAACATTCTAAGCACAAATGTTAAGTCTTTAAATTCCCGAGCTCTCCCTAGTGGGTATCCTTCATTCCCATTTTATAGATCAGGCAACGGAGGCACAGACTAATGGGTTAAATGACCTGCCCAAGGTCCCCTCGAGCGGAAGCCAGGCAGCCCAGCCCCAGTGTCTGTGCCATCACCACCGTGACATGCTTCTGGAAGGGGACATGTGCAAGTCGTCCAGCTGGCTGCCTGGCCCTATATCTGGGTCTTCTCTCTGTCCCCAGCATCTTCCGGAAGAGCAGACAGCGAAAGGGGAGTGAGTGGAGGAACATTCCTCGTGGTAAAGTCACCCTGAGTTAGGAGCCTGTGGCTAGCACAGTGGTGGGTGAGAGGTGTCCCTGTGTGACAGTGGCCATTCTCCTCGTTTCTCTCTTGATTTCCAGGGAGCAGGAGTGAGCAGCGGCACGGCCTTTCGGGAACTGGAATGTCTGGCTCTGTTCTGTGGTTCTGCCTTTGGTTTCTTCAGCAACCACAGGATCATAGCAATACAATCTAGAAGACCTTAGAATTCATTTGCCTGAACTTCTTTCTCTTACAAATATGGTAGGATTCCTTGAGGCGTGTTTGTGGCTGAGCCAAGCCTAGAGTTCAAGCCTCTTGACACCCCCAAACCCCTCCACCTCTTCCTTCTGAGCCTGGTGCCTTGGCACAATGGGCACGGAAGGACCAGGGACTCTCTTTCATAAAGGGTCGCTGCGATAATGTCATAAATGTGTGCAGCTTCTTGGAAGAGAACACTTGCCAGCCACCACTGCATTTGTGATAAGAAGGGGACAAATGACTGCATTTTGTTCCCAGCGAGGGTCAGCAATGGCACGACTGGGCACTCACCGGAGCCAATGTGCCCCCCAGCAGCCCAGCTTTCTTTAGGTGGAAGTGGAAGTTAAGTACTGTGCCCAGGATCAGAGGTAATAGCAGGTGTGGCTGAGATGCCCACCCGGGACTTGCTCCTCTGGCCCCGGGCATGAGACTTGACGTCACATGATGGATATTGGCTTCCTAGAAAATCCCAGAGTAGTGCCATCCCAGACTCTCAGGTGGCATTGCAGAAAGGCAGAAGGAAGAGAGAACAGACCAACCTGAGCCCTGCTTTGCTCCCACCTCTCAGGGAGCCTCATGTTCATTCAGCCCGAGTCTCTAGCGACTCCTTGGCTCCCCGCTGTGCTATGATCTCCTGTGTTCGGCTAGTCATTCACCCATGGCTCATTCCATTCTTACCAAATGAATAGACTATTTCCAGGACAGGAGACTCTGCAACGTCATGCAGTCATTTCTCCCCAGATCTTCTCATCTGAACTTCCGAGAAGTGTCCCCTCCTAGTCATGGAAACCCCTCTCCCATCTGTGAATGCAACCTTTCATTTGCATTTATAGATGCAAATGACCCTGAGGGCGGCGCCCCCTTTCCCTGTGGAATCCAGGCTTTCTCTGGGTTTTCTCCAGGTTGACGAGGTGGAAGAGGCTGAGATCTCAATTCTCTCTGGGCTTAGTCACGTCCCCGTCACTCACAGATGCCTAGACCCATGGGACCTGTCGAGATGCTAAAGCACAACCTCCCCTTTGTGTGTGAAGAAGCCACATTCCAGAGAGGGGGGACCCACTGGCCCACGGTCGCTGACCGGGAGAAGCTTCCCGGCTTTGCCGAGCGCTCGGTCAGACCTCTGAGTGTGAAGGACCAGAGAAGGATTTTCATCCTCTGTCTGTGCTCCTGGGAGGAGTTGTCATCTTTGGAAAGTGACTCGCCAGAGGATCGAGGCGTGGAAGGTGAAAGGGTGTGAATGAGAAAAGAAAGTCCTCTGGCAGGTGACAGCTTGTCGCCCTCCCACTCTGCTCTGTCCAGCAGGAATGCTCTCCCCAGCTGGAAGGTCGGTCACAGGAAGGGACGGCGGCGTGGAAATCCCCGCTCTGAGGCAGCTCTGGAAGTTCCCGGACCGGCAGGAGACGGCGCATCTGGCCCAGCCTGCCTTCCAGATGCCGGGCCCGCTGCCAGGCCGCGCTCACCCGGGCTGCTGGGAAGCTCTGGGCGGCCGGCGCAAGCCTGGGGTGGGCCCCTGCAGGGGGGCGTTTGAAGGAAAGGCCGGGCGAGGGGGTGCAGAGGGGGAGGTGAGGATCAGTGTCTTTTTGCCCCGCAGAATCCCCAGCTCCCCTGGGGCCCCCCACCGTCAACTCATAGACCGCCAACTCATACATGAGGGATGGAAAAGTTTCTCTGCGTGAATAATACTTTCTTCCTTCCTCCCTGCGGGCTGACTCCACAATGGCCAGGGTCCTCCGGGTGTGCCTTGGTCATCGCAGCGGACTCCCACTCAGTGTCAGGGGTGAAGGAGAGAGGAAGTAAAAGTGAGCTTTCTAGAAAGATCAGAAGCCAGTGTCGGGGCCTCGTCCTGCCCACCTAGCGCAGGCCCCTTGCCTGTGCTCGCCAGGCACCCCCTCGGCTCAGGCCTTCGGGAGAGATGCGCACCCACCACGGTGTCCTTTCTAGACGCCTCCTCGGCTTTTCCTCCAGGTTAGCTCTTAGCTCCAGGGAGACCAGAGCCCCTTTTCCTGGGGCCTCTGCTCTGCAATCCCTTTCCTCTCAAGCACCCTCATCCTTCTTTATTCCTTCACAGAATGTCAGATATGAACGGGACTTTAGGGATCACCTACCGGTTTCTCTGATGGGGAAACTGAGGCCAAGGACAAAGCAAAGAGAAATCAGAGGTGCCATAGAAGAGGAATGGCCACGTTTGTGTTGGTTCGGGCATTTCTAGGCTCTCAGTATCCTGCTCTTTCTCATCTGCCACACCATCTCCTTGGGACATTCAGACAGTTAGCACCTACCCTGTGCGGCACCCCAGGCAGGGGGCCCTGGGGGGGTTGGAGAAGGCAGGGGGGATGGAGAAGGCAAGCACCACGGAGCTTACTTTCCAGAAGAGATGCTAGAGTGAGCGCTCGTGGAAAGTAGGACTGGGCAGAGAGGAACAAATCTGAGCAGTGCTCACCCCAAGCTTCCAGCATCGAGGATTCTTTGTGTTTAGGGTGGATCTGCCCCAAGTCTATTTGCAAGAAGAAGCCAAGGATATTCCTGAGGATGGGGGGGAGGGTGCAGTGACAGGAATGGCATTTGGGAAGAGAGAGGGAAGGTCCCTCTGCAGGGGGTTGGTGGGGGGAGGGAGAGGTGTCTGAGCCAAGCAAGGGGGCTTGTCTCTTAGGCTGTGCCGGGCCAGCCCGCAGGGATCAGCTCCTGGCTCCCAGGGGGAGGGGACCGCTGTGGGGGAGGGCTGGGAGCTAAGCACACTCTTAGGCTAAGGGCAGTGTGAGCTTCTCTGCAGCACCCTCGGGTTACACCTGGGGGAGAAGCTGCTCTCCTCGTGTGGGGTTTGCATTGCACAGGTGGCCTGAGCAGTGTGATGCAGGGGTCAAGGGACAGGTGAGCACATTTGAGGTGCCCCGTGAAGGCGCTGAACTGGGAGGGTATGAGGGAAACAGGGGATGTGAAAGTCATCTGGAAAAGAGATTGAAACAATGTTTTAGTAGCCTTCTGTTGACTCCTTTGACACCTGTGCTGGGGCCACCCAAGGGAAACTCAAGGGACACAGAAGAATAGCATTAAACAGAGGCATGCAGACCTGTGAGAGCCCAGCTGGGGGGCCCAGGGAAGGTTCATGGTGGTCCAGGTAAGATGGGCTCAAGGGTTGGGTAGATATTGGACCCTGGGTGACTGATTATTGGGTAGAGGAGGGGGCGGCGCAGTTTGGAGTTAACTTACAGAGATGGCAAATGTTACAATAATATGCTTACCCATCTCCTTGGGATCCCGTGAAAGCGTAGATTCTGCTCTGTAGGTTTGGGGTGGGCCCGAGAGTATGCATTGCCACCCGGCTCCCAGCTGAGGCTGCCGCTGCTGGCTCACAGCTCTGCTACAACAACCTCAGCAGAGCCGGGAGCAGGAAATGCTGGTCAGGTGCGGGGAATGGTGAGCAGCTGCTTGTGTCTAGACCAGGGCTCCTGTCTGTGGCTCTTGGATAGGCTCTGAGAACCATCTGGAGTTGTCGTCCACAGTTAAGAGATTGCACCTTTTTCTGGAGACGGGTCATTAGCTTCTATTAGATTAGCAAAGGCATTCATGACCTTCGAATAGTCAAGTACCATTGAACCTATCAGAAATAGAGAGTTCTGGGCCTCACCCCAGACCTGCTGAATCACAATGTGTATTTTTTCTATATAAACCTGAATTTTTCCTATGCTCTTCCTGCCCCGCCCTCAGATGATTGCCAGGCTGTGTTTGGGACCCCCGGAGCTGCAGAATAGGGCATACGAAGTAAGGCCTGTGCTGGCCGGGCTGGGAGGCACTAACAGCTGGTGTCATAGTAATTCCAGCACAGATAAGAGGAAAGAAACAAGAGGGGAGGGAGAAAGAAGAGGTAACCTGGACTAGCAGGAGGAGACACAGGTGATGTCAGAACCCTAGGGCCAGAGGCCTAGCTCTGCCTCTGTCTAGCTGTGTGGTCTTGAGCAAGTTCCTTGACCTCTCTGGTCCTCTTCTGTGAAAGGGGATTAGTAAGACAGCTGCTTCTAGCTTTGTCATGAGACTTGCATGAAGTAATAAACCAAGAGTGCTTTGTAAGCAACTCGTAAAGAGATGTCAGTCTAGGGACCGGCGACCTGACTCTTGGGGGACATCCCAGGGCACAAGCCAGTCCCCAAGCAGCAGATTCGTGCAGTCCCCGTGCCCAGTGCGAGCCTCCACTCTTATTTCTTGCTATGAAAATGTAACAGCTATCTTCATTATATAATGCGCAGCCAGGTTTCAATTTCCTAAGCTCTTTTTCATCCCTGGTTTCCTGTCTGCCTGTGGACAAAAAGCCTTTGGGCGCTGGTGAACAACTGAAAACCGAGGGTCAGAGAGGGCACCCCCAGAATCACATCAGCCCCAGCTGCTCATACAGCAGTGGTTCTCCCCAGAAGGTCAGGTCCTGCCAGGCTCTTCCTGGCCTCCTCACCCCATGTCACCCCCATCCTCACTCTCTGCTTCTAGAACTCTCCATACTCCATCCCATGCCAGATCCCAGCAACGGGTGCACCACCTTTCATATAGTAGGTTCTTAATAAATATTGTTTAAGTCAGTTATGAACAGTCCAAGAATCTCAGATCATTTCCCCCAGATATCCGAATTGTAGGATGATTTAACATCAGACAGGGAAATCAGCAGAGAAGCAAGACTTTTGCTTCCGTGAGTTCCCTGCTTACTTCTTCGATTTGGGGAAGAGAGAGTAGCAGGCTGAAAAGAGAGTTGGGATTGGGGAACTATTATCAGAGAGAGTGATTTCAGGGGGCAAATGGATTCTTCTTTGGGGATGATCTGTTTCTTCCTCTTGGTTGCAAAATGTTGCATGCTAAAAAAGGGAAACTTCCACTGCCCCACCCCCCAAGCTACTTCTTTGCTAAGAGTTTTAGCTGGCTAGCCGGTGGAGCCCCAAGCCACAAAGCTCCGGCTCCATTCAAAAGCTCCTCTTGCCCTTTCCTGTAGATTAAAGTCTGGAGAGAGAATCTGGATGAAAATGCAAATGGTATTTTTCTAGTCGGGGAGGCAGGTCAGGAGAAATGGTTTTCCAAAGCACACACATCTCTTCTGATATAAATGCAAGGAGTTGAAAACAAAGCACTACCGAATAATTAATTCAACTCTGCAGCTTATTTATTGCTTAAAAATGTAGCCAGGGTAATGGGAGAAACTTTGCAAGCACATTGCTCCCCTTGGAGCTGTTGGTAATGGAATGGGAACAACAGGGATGTGAGTGTCACAGTGTGAGGACAGGGTCCCCAGCATTAGCGAGTAGCCTTAGGTGCTCAATAAATACCTGATGAATGCATGAATTAGGGAAAAATCAGAGCTGGAAGGCATCATAGAAATTCCAAAGCTGAAAATCCCTGCGCTGCTTAATTTAAGATTGGGAAATAAAGTTGCCCAGGATTATAGAGAGCATCAGTGCCAGTCCAAGCTGTGTGTGTGTGTTTGTGTGTGTGTGTTTGTGTGTGTGTGTGTCTGTGTGTGTGTGTGTCTGTGTCTGTGTGTGTGTGTGTCTGTGTGTGTGTGCGCATATGTGTTGGGAGAAGTGGCTGGTGACCCGGGCCTTAACATTTTCCAGCAAGACTGCCAGTTTCTTTTTCCCCAGGGAAACACCTCCTTGGGTAGAGAAATCTTGCCCAAGTACAAGCAGGCACTTGTGTATTAATGAATAGGCACGTATTGCCCTGGAGCAAGGGAGGGAAAACACTTTGGTGGCCAAGAGGACTTCGCTTCCTAGTATCTCTTACTGTGCAAACCAGAGGAAGTGGATATATTTGCTTGAGGATCAAGAGACCCCCTAAGAAGAGAGAAACTGAGGCTCTTTCTTCTGGGTCCAAAGTTATTAGACACAAAGAGTCTGAGGACCAACTGGATTGGTCACCTGAGTTCCACACCGGTGCTGAGAAGTCGGTGGGTGAGGACTGAGGCAGCAAGACCTCCTGGAGCCACTGTGTTGATGCAGTTGTCCTGCCTTGAGAGCAATAGCCGAATCTGAGTGCGACATGAAGATGCTACAACCTTGGGAGCCCAAGAGTGACACAGTGGCCAGGGGTGGAGGAGGGCCCCTTAGAGCCAGGAACAGGACAATCTTTGGGTGGTGTGCAGCTAGTGACCCACAGCTACCCCTTGGGCAGTGACAGAAGCAATGGCAGCCAAGAGCCCTGGCCCCTGGTAGGTAGGCGGGTCAGGTTACCCAGCTCCCACTTAGCCTGAAATTTAGCAGCGGGACTTTTCATCTTGACTGAAGAGGTCCCCAAAGTTCTTGGGCACTATGAGGAACTTGGGAGGGGGTGCTTGAGCATGAGCTACTAGATTTCCACCTAATATGGACAGCCTGGGACCCTGGGGATTAATAGAACACAATAAAAGAAATAGGAATTATTTTTTTTTTGCCCTGAGGTGACAAAAAGGACTAAACCAGAGACACACACACGTTTGTTTATTGTGGCTAGTTTGCTGCACCGACACATCGCCATCCCACTCTGGTCCCTGTCCTGCTCCCAACACAGTGAGGACGTACTTATATTCTAAAATCATGCCATAAACTTTGTCATTATACAGTGCTGACTTCATGAAGCTGGGCATTAATTTTAAGTGTTTACTTAACATCTTCTAGAACTTCTAGTTAATGAGGAAAGATTTCAAAATTGCTGGTCATGGCATACCAAAACCGATGATCCCCTATGTGTGCTTTATGATTCATTAAGTCATGTGAATCTACAGGGACCTTGTAACCGAGGTGAGGCTGGTGCCACTATGCCCGATTTACAGATAGAGAAGTTGAGGTTTAGAGGTTGACTTGCCCAAGGACAGGGAGCTGGGAAGAGGAGGTGCTGGGATTCAAATCCAGGTGCTCTCACTGCAAGGCCAGGCTCCTATGGGGGGTTTCTTCCTTGAAATCCAGGCCTTTCCTTTCCGTCTGATGGTTACGCTCCATTCCCTTCACCCTAAGCCTCCCCTTTGGAGCCCACCTCCACCCCCCTCTGCACACGGAAGGCCCAGGGAGGAGGGGTAGGTTAAGGGTAGGAACCACTTAGGAATGTAAGTTTTCCAACTTCCTCTGGGGCCCTCATCAAATGAATTCATCACCACTTCATCTTAGCCCTTGCTGCGTGGTCACTCTCGGGGCCTTGTCATCTCCCTGAACTTCTCCATTTCTTGGTGCTCAACTTAGTAATCCAGTTCTTTGGCCACAGCCTTTGGCTTCCTTCCCCTTTGTGACTCTGAATTTACTGCATCAGCTCCTCCAGGGCCCCCAGCTCCTACCTGGCTTCCTCTCCTCCCGGCCCAGCCAGTGTCGGGCACTCTCTGCCCCCACGTATGAATTCTCTCACTCCTGCAGTCCTCCCTCCCCACCCTCCAGTGCCCAAGTCCAGGTCATCTGATCACCTGACCCCCCCTGATTGCTGCAAGGCCTGGCCATCCTGGACGACAAGAGAGCTACAGATGCAACAGACTACTCAATGCCGCTGCCATTCTGTAACATGGCCGTGGGTCTTTCTTGCTGCTGTGCCCCACTGTGGCACTGCACACCTTCACCACTCCCTGTGCATCTTGCACCGCAGTCTCAGGCTTTGGTGTTCTCAGGAGACAACATACTCCCCCACTGAGAGCAGAAACCATGAGACAAGATTTCCCTCAATGCTCACCCCAGGCCCACATCGAAACTGAATTCCATCTTCATGGCATGGCATCTCTTCTTTGCTGGTACAGAAGAAGAGCAGGTCACTCTTGCTGAGGGTCCCTGCTCAACCTTTATCTGTGATTTACTGCCATCTCTTCCAGAAACTGGCCCTCTGTCTTCTCCATCTTCTTTTATCCAGTCTCCCCTTCCCTTCCTCCAATGACCTGCTCAAGTCTTCTTCATTGTTTACAAAAGCTTGCGTTTCCCTTAATCCCATCTTCCCTCAAGCCACTCCCTTCTCTCTCTCTTGCTTTCCTGGAACATATTTTTGAATGATGGGTCTCTACGTTGTCACCTCCGATTAATTCCTTACCCTGTTGCCATTTATCTCCCACGTCCACTAATCAACTGAAATTCTTATTATCTCATCAGTGACATCCTCATTACCTAATGTGAAGAATTCTCCATAGCTCTGGTCCAACTTGAAATCACTGCCGTATTAATGCTGCTGATCTCCTTCCTGTGTCTGGGCTCTGCTTTGTCCTCACACTGCTCCCTGCTTCTTTCCGTGCTGTCTTCACTGGTGTCTATAGTCTGTTCATCCCCGAATGCTGGTCTTCTCTGAGGGTGTATATTTCCATTCTTGCTCTTCATAAGAGTTTGCAAACTGGTGGCCCATACCGGGTTCTCACCTGTAGGCATGCCCTATTTGGCCTGTACAGTGCTTAAAACAAATGCAATTAATTGTCAACACTTACAATTTGGAGATTTCTCATTTAAAAATATGAGTGTCTGGTTTGCCTGGATAGAATCAGACTTGGCACCACACTTCTGCTGGCAACAAGCCATGAGAGCAGAGTGGCAGGTGTCCCCCTAGGGGAAGCCATATGCTCACAGGCCATCAGAGACTCCCCCCACCCTGTCCCCAATTCCTCTGTGATCTTACGCTCTGTCCTCTTCACTCACTTAACTTACGTGCCTGGCCCCTGTTGTAATAGAGTTTAGAGTCTTTTTTCCTATAACTCTCACATTCGACACTCTTGTAATTCAGCAAATAACTCTTCAGATGAGAGCTCTATACTCGGTTTCAATATGCCCACTGGCATTTACACTCAGACGTCACTCAATGAGTGCATTCTTCCTTCTCTGCATTTCTCTGTTCCTTTGCTCTCTTTCTTCTTTCTTTCCTTTTGTCAGCCAAGGTGTAATAAGCCCCTGTGGCAGATGTAGAATTCCTACCTGAGTGTGACTTGGGAAATCAGTTTTGTTGGAAGATGTAGTGACACAGGACTGGTGTTGAGGTTACATTTGCATAGGAGGTACATTATGTTCCTTTAATTGGTATATTCATTTGAGGGGACTTTGCAGGGGAGGAGCCTACAAAGGATTTGATGCCATCCTTTGATGCCATCACTTTGAGTGTCTGCTCTTCCAGGCACCATGCTGAGGGCAAGGAAGGCAGAGAAATCCCCCATGGGTCCCGCTGTCACCGTGCCACCCCCAGATCTGCTTCCCCTACCACGAATCCACAGCCCAACCCACTCAGATAGCCACAGTAGAAAGTGAGTCTCCCTCTTTGGATTTTCCTCCCTGCCTCCTTTCACATTTACTTGATCACGTAGATCTGTGAGTGCCACTTTTGAAGTGTCTCGGCATTCATTTCCTCTTCCTTATCCCAAAAGACTTGGGCTCAGTCTGAGTTCTATGAAATCAGTTTAGTGTCATTGCTTGCCAAGAGAAGCTCTACCATCCACTCCATCCTTTTGTACTCTTGGCAAATGTATTTACCCCAAATCACCAACCTGATCTGCTTAAACTGCTCCAGCCACCCTCCCACGTCCACGCGACAGAGCGCAGTGCCTTAACACGGCCATTCGGAGGCCTGGCCGGGCCCCACTGTACCTTTCAGGCCACGTCTCACCTGTTACTTCTTTCAGATGTTCTGTGGTGCAGCGACACCAATTTTCTCATCTTTCCCAGAACACGGCCCTTTTGTTATGCATTGCCCCCCTTGCCTGGATAAGCAGCAGGCCTTTTCTGAAAAGCCTTTCCAGACTCCTCTGGACACACAAACCTTTGCTTTCCCTTAGCACGTTACACTTTCACACAGCACTTGATTGCACCCTGTATTTGGAAGGTTCTTTATGTGCACGTCTTCTTTACCTCATCTATGCCGGGACAGGCAAAATCTACCTCTTCTTTGAATCTGCCTTAGCACCCAGGACAGCGGCTGGAATTCATTTATTCATTTATTTAATCAGCGGTAATGAAGTGCCTACTCTGTGCTGGTCATGAGCTTCGTACCGGGCGTATGTTTGCTGAATGAATGAATGAATGCATGGAGAGGTTGGGGATGGTTAGATTCCAGCTAAATAAAAGAGTTAAAATCTGACAATGGCTACTGTGCTTTGACTGGGCATTGATCCAACGGACTGGCATTCCCTACGGAATTATCCTCTGGCCGTGGCCGCGTGGCTGGCTGCATTGGTCCCTCATATGCCGAAGAGAAATGAAAAATCTCTGAATTTCTTTATAATTCTTAGGTGGGCTTTTTCCGTTACCTTTTTGCTTCCAAGGCAACTGCAAAGGCAGGAAATACATCAGTTCTGGGGATTCCCCACGGGATGGGACACGCAGTTCCATGCCCTGGGGCACAGTGTTTAGCATCGTTTTGCTTCATATGCAGATCACCTTTGTAGGGCGTGGGACAGAGACTATGGTGTCATTACACAGAGAAGCCAGATGACCTGCCCCAGGTTGCAGTGCAAGAACCCGGCAGAACAAGGGTTGGAAGACAGGTCTTCTGCATCTATAGCCAGTACAGTTGGGACTCTTTGGCACTCCTCTGCCAGGCATCTGGGCGACACAGTGGGTCACAGGCTGGACCCCGCTGTGGTTCACAGTCTGGTCTGCTGTCCCATCCTGGCCCAGACCGCATCCTCCTCATTCCCATTTCTCGGATCTGTTTTGCAATGTCATTCTTTTATCTTCACAGCTCTAGACCAAACACCAAGACCCTGGTTCCCTTTTTTGGTAATCAGCTTCCGCTGCTTGTTTTTCTTATAGCTATTTTTTTTTCTAGTTCCCCATTTTTCTTTCTCTCAATTCATTTTCATCTCCTTGGAATTTGTCATGAGCCAAACTGGCAGTTTCAGTTGTGTCAGATCTCCCATTTGGAGGGATGACACAGATTTTTCCAGCGTGATGTTAGTTTTCTAGGCCTTCTAGGAAAAGTCAGAAAAGCTGCACCCCACCCTCATTATTTGCATCTTGCATTACAAACGGGTCTCCCACCTTGCTGGGGTTGCTGGGCTCCTAGAGAAGCTCTTGGAGAAATCTGACTGTAGACCCCTCACCCTTTGCTTGTGGCCTTTTCTCCAAGCCACCTAGAACTCAGGGGATAACTGACGTCCCACAAGCTAAGAGATCAGTCTAAGAGATCACTCTTCCACCAGTGGGTGCAGTCATCACGTAAGAGGGTTGCTTGCCAGGAACATTGCACAGCATTGGCATCCAGACCTTGCTTTGCAGATTGAAGATCCTAAAACACAGAGAAAGCAGTGACTTTTCCAAGGTCACACAGCAGATTGGTGACCAGGGCTTGCGCTGGGATTGGTCTCTAATTCCTTTTCTAAGAAGGGGTCTTTCCTCTGTTGCAAGGTGCTTATAGCATCAGGAACCCCTGGTAAGTGATTTTCAAAATCCCCAAGCATGCATTCTGTTTAAATCTCTTGTACTCACTCTAACTTCATACCCTTAACCCTGAAAGAAGTTGCCTGGTGGTGGGCGGGGGGGTCACACCTCTGGGTCACGTGCTCATCATGGGAAGTGCAGAGCTCTTTAAAGACATGACATCAGCCATTTGAAGCATTGATGAGGGAAACTGAGTCACAAACATGTTAACTGTTGGTCATTCAAATGCCTGCCCCAAAGCTGCAGTGACACTTGCCTGTGCTCACAAAACAGTCGTCCCCAAAGAAGAGCAATCATCAAATTGCCTTTTCTATTGTGATTAATATAAGAACAATTTTAATTCCTTAAAGGTATATTACACTTCACAGGTGATCAACCTCATTTGCATATAGTCTCTCTTTTCTGGTCTTTACAACAGCCTGCTGTAACAGGCACTCTGCTTCCCATTTAAAAGTTGAGAATCTAAGGTTCAGAAAGGTTAAACATCTTGGCCAAGGTCCCATAGATGGCAAATAACAAAACTGAATCTCCAAATCTGGGGCATTTTTGCTAAACCGCTCTCACACACGAGCTCATGGTAATTCCATGTATCCGTAGCAAGCTCCTTCAGTAGCCTCGTCTCTTTAGATGCTTACAGCGATCTTGAGATGCTGATCTCATTTTTCAGAAGAGGAAATTGAGGTTCAGATCATGCAGCAATTAAATGGCAGAACCGGACCACAAATGCAGGTCGCCTTCTACCACCGGGCCTCGCCTCCCGTGTCCAGGCCCCTAGTCCCGTGGGAAAGTCCCCGGCCGTGCCCCGGGAAACTCTGCAGGCAGACGGCCAGGCCCGGGACAGCCAGCAGCCGGGACCTTGCTTCCTGCCCAGAGCTCCCTCTCCCCACGGCCTCCGGCTGGGGCTCTGAGAGGGAAGGAGGGAACTTTCTACTCTGAGCAGAGTGGAGTTTTCTGTGATTCTTCTTTCTTTAGGGTCTCCACTGACCCTAGAAGGAAGCCAAGATGCAAAGTAATAACCAGTGTTGATTAGACATTGGTGATGCTCTAAGGGGTCTTAGAGGAAGGTTTTATTCACTCATTTATTTATTCACTTGTAGATTCATCCACCCCTCCTTTAACAAAGCTTTATCAAGGATATGTTCTGTGTGAGGCACTGTGCTAGCTTCTTGGGGTACCGGGATTGATAACACATGGTCTGTGACTCCAAGGAATTGAATTTGGATTTGGCAGATTGAATAGAAAAGGGTAGGTCTCCTGGACTCTTCCAACTACCTTACACTCCAGGTCCAGCCCCTCCTCACCCTGCTATTTGGCACTACTCTCCTTTGGGGTTCTTTTTTTTTTTTTTTTTTGAGACAGAGTCTCACTCTGTTGCCTGGGCTAGAGTGCCGTGGCGTCAGCCTAGCTTACAGCAACCTTAATCTCCTGGGCTCAGGCAATCCTCCTGCCTCAGCCTCCCGAGTAGCTGGGACTACAGGCATGTGCCACCATGCCCGGCTAATTTTTTCTATATATATTTTAGTTAGCCAGCTAATTGCTATTTTTAGTAGAGACGGGGTCTCACGCTTGCTCAGGCTGGTCTCCAAACTCCTGACCTCGAGCAATCCACCACCTCGGCCTCCCAGAGTGCTAGGATGACAAGCATGAGCCACTGCACCCAGCCTGGGTTCTTAAAACTCTTTTTCTGGACACACAAGGCTCCCTAGCGGGATCTTTGTGTACCATCTCATACCTCTAATTCGTCTCCTACCCTGCTACCAAGAGATTCTGAAAAGCCCAGCCAATTGTGCCCGTTCCCTGCTGCGAGTCCTTCAGTGGCTCCCTCTGCTCTCAGGTGCCTGCCCAGAGCTCGGGCCCCCCTCCTCTCCCTCTCCAGCCTCACGGCTCCTCTCTCCCCCCAGGGCAACCGGCCTCCAGAAAGGCTGAGCTGGGCTTTAACGACCCTCGTTCCCCTCCACCCTCCCAAAGGGACACTTCCATGTCTCTGCACAAGCTGTGTCCTTTGCCTGGTGGATCTTACTTCTCTCATTAACCAGGCTAATATCCACTCATCCCCCCAAGCCCAGCTCAGAAGGCCATTCTTGCTACCACCCAAGGCTGGGAAATACACCCCTCGTGAGATTTGATCTTAGGCGTCAACTTGACTGGGCTAAGGGATGCCCAGGTAGCTGGTAACACGTTATTTCTGGGTGCGTCTGTGAGGGTGGTTTTAAACGAGATGAGCATTTAAGTTGGTAGGCTGTGTAAAGAAGATAGGTCTCACCAGTGTGTGTGGGCATCCTTCAATCCACGGAGGGCCCAAGTAGAACAAAAGGGCAGAGGACAGGGCAAACGCCCCCTCTCTTCTGGAGCTGGGACACCCATCCTCTCCTGCGCTTGGACGTCAGTGCTCCTGGTCGCAGACCTTCGAACTTGGGCTGAAACTTACAGCATTGGCTCCTCTGGTCCTCAGGCCTGTGGGCTTGGACTAGAGCTACCTACTTCTCTGGCTTTCTTGGGGCTCCCGCTTGCAGATGAGCCTGTGGGTCTTTTTAGCTTCCCTAATCGCATGAGCCAATCTCTTGCAATACTTCTCTTTTCTACGTATCCATCTCTAACCTTTTGTGTTCTGTGTTTCTGAAGGGCCTGGACTGGTACACCCTTCTCTATTTCTACAACACTGGTGTTCTTTACCCCACACAGGTGTCGATCTGCTCTGTTGTTGGCTTTGCTCATCTCTCTGATTTATCTGTGGGCTGCTGAATCCCTGCTGCCTAGACGATGCCTGGCCCAGGAAGGTGCTTCATTGTGTTCCGTTGAATGAATGCAAGAGAAATTCCAAAGGGAGAAACTGCTCATTTTCTCTGCTCCAAAGCAGCTTGCACAATGCAGCCAACTTGGTCCACCCTCGTGGGTGGCTGGGGCTCAGGAGACAGGAATGTGTCTCGTTTTCTGGGAACAAAGGGGCCCCTTTCAGTCCCATGGAGGCTGCAGAATGCAGGAGCAGCTGTGAGTAATTGTGACTGGGAAAGTCCGCACACGCTCCTGTGGCTTTTCCCTTTATGATCTGGCCTTGGGCGGATTTCAGGAGGAAAATCACAAGCTATTTGACCTTTCTCTTTTGCTAGCCAGTGTTTCTCTCTCTGTGCTCCATGGTCAGGGTTCCATCCTGAATCTTTCTGCTCTCCCTACTCAGGGACAAACTGACAAAGCTGGAGCTTGGAGAGCCAGAGGGCTGGCCCTGCACGTGGGTCTTATTGGACCGAGGAGCTGGGACTCATCCACCTGCCAACTTCTATGTCTCTGGGGATCCACAGAGAACCCTTGAACTTGTCAACGAGCTTCCCCCATTGTTCCCTGCCATGGATTCATTCTCACTGCAGAAAGTGCTGGTGCTGAGGATGAAGGAAGGATGTAGACCTGCCAGGTTCAAGAACCTACACTAGTAGGACATTCCTGCTGGACATTTGCTTATATTAAATTCATGCAAAAAATTTAATAATTGGGAACCTACCATGGACAGGTACTGGGTCTGCATTGCCTCTACAGGAACAGGCGTGGTTCCTGCCTTGCAGAAGCTCACTTGTAATTCTCCCCAAAGCCCCTATGTGCTAAGAGATATTGCCCACCCTGTCCTTTTGCAGATGAGAAAACTGAGGTCTGGGGAGATGAGGTGACTTGCTTAAGGTCAAGTAATTGGCTGAAATCAGACCTGAAATTAGAATCTAGAGGATTCTGACTTCTATTTGTGTGGTCTTTCTATGACACAGTTTTAACAAGTGATGACCTGTGACCTGGCCATCGGACCTTCTGCCACTGGCTCAGACTTGTCTGGGAGCAGCATCCTGACTCAGACACGGCACATGCAGCTGGTCGCCACCCATGTGTGCTCAGCCTCAGACAGCCCAGTGCTCACACGACCAACAAGCCCAGACCTTGCCAGCCACCCAGTAAGCAGCAGAGACTTGGCCTGCCCACCCCTTTTCCCCTCTCCCCAGCTGTACCTCCTAGAGCCCAGACTTGGCGCAGAAGAGAACTCCCTGTTCAGCAATTTTTTTGTCTGTTAGACCCTTTTTTTTTTATTAACATGACTATTTGATGACTGCATGAATGGTTCAAGGAAGGAAGGCAGGGCTTGTTTTATGGGTATTTGATAACCTTAGAGCTGAGATTCGAGAGGACATCAAGATACTGTGTACCAAACATCTCATCCACCAACCAGTCCCGGGGCCTAGAATTCTCACTGTTTTGGTGTGTCTCTCAGTGAAAGCATATTCTTGAGTTTGGCACTGCACCTTTGTGATTTTTGACAAGTCTTTGTAACACCTGTCTCTTATATACTTGGCAGTTTACTTTAAAATGACTCATTTTTTTTTTCACCTAAATGCATTCATTTTGAAAGGAAATGTAAAACTGCTGTAAATTTTAAACAGGTATTGCCTGCCATAAATACAATCAAAACAAACCTGTTTTTCAATTCAAAGTTGATGTAGCTGCCTGCCTGGTGTACTGAGTGCTGAGCTTACTCTCTTATTAAGAAAAAAAAAAGAAAGAAAGAAAGAGAGAGATTGGCAAATACAAGCACTGAGGTTTTCTTCTTAATGGAATCAGAAAGATTAGAAGATAATTAAAAAGAGAATGCCTCTCTCTGCCAGCGATTCCTTGCTATCGAATGTCCTGGTCTGGGGTAACAGTGGGCTGGGCTGTCACGCTGTGCCTGTTTGTCGCACTGTGGGGCTTAGTGGGGCAGATGCCCTGGCAGAGAGACCGTCTGCGGACACACGCACTTGGCCGAGGGCAGCTGGGGCCGAGCCTTGCCAGGCTGGGCTGTCCAGGTAGCATTCAGGGGAAAGAAGGCCAAGGGCAGGGTGTTTTGGAGTGCCAAGGGGAAGCCCCGAGGAAGATCTGGCTGGCTCCCATTCTGCCTGGAGCCTGGAGGGTGGGGCAGGGCGTGTTAACTGCTGCCCCTGCAAGAGCTCGGATCCTCACGTGAGCCTGGGGAAAGGCCCTGGGCCCAGAGGACTTCCTCTAACTAGGGCAGGGCAGTCCCTATTTGCTGCCCCAAACAGAAAGGACACTTCTCAGAAAAACACACAAATGTGCTGATATTGGGCAGAGACGGAGATGAAAGGGAGCTTTGAGCAGCGCCTGGAGCAAGGCCTGGGGCAGGGCGTGGGGGAGGCCGGCACTCACTGCCGGGCCACCTGCCAGGCTCAGGGGCAGGGGTATGACAAGCATCTGCTGCCTTAGACCTCGCTAGGCAGCAGATGAGGAAATGGGGGCCCAGAGAGGGCAAGCACCCATAAAGATTGCACAGCCGAGGAGCTGTCAAGCCAGGAGGGGTCCTGGGCCTTGGCCTTCTGACTCCAAGCTGGGGGTGTGGACTGGCCTGGGTGCCCCTCTAGGGGACAGATGACGTGTGGGTAGGTCTGAGCCCACAGTCCGCCCTGGGCCCGGCACTGCCCTGCACACGGTCTTGCGCATCTTCCTTTAACTCCATGAAGTCACCCCTTTCTCCTCCTTTAGGGGTGCAGAAACAAAGGCCGCAGAGGTGACCCTGGAGTCACGTGGCCTCCGTCTGATTCTAGCAAGTGTCCTGCTCCACGGGAGTACCTGAAGGAATCACCCACTCCCTCTGGGTGCGGAGAATCCCTGACACATCCCAGATGCCTGCGGGCCAGGGCGGACACAGGCTGGGGGAGGCCGCGGGCAGCTGGCAGGCCCCCCTCTGGCATCAGGACAGCCCCAGAGTCTGGTGGGAAGGAGGCCAACCCTCCAGGCTCAGAGTTCAGGCCCGTTTGGGGGGGGTTCTTCCTGCCTCTGGGGACATTCAACATAACTGGGACGTTCCCGCGTTCGACCCCCCTGCGCGCAGGGCCCTGAGCCAAGCGCTGTCAATGCAGCATCTCTCCTGAGGCTCAGCATGCCTGCAAAACAGCACTGCTGCCTGCTTGTTCAAGGTCAAGGAGGTGGCTGCTCTGGAGAACACAGGGCTCTCTAGGTAAGACGTGGCCCTGTAGTCAGATGTCTCCACAGGTATGAAAAGTCTTTTGTCCGGAGACCTGTGTGAGGGACACCCCAGGAACTGAGGGTGGAAAGAGTAGGAGCTCCAGGGCGTGGCGCTCTGTGTTCCTGTCCCGGGACCAGCCCCTCCCACTGGGGCGCAGAGTGGGGTGCCAGGTGCTGGGTGCCGGGAGAGATGGTGGCCAGGTCTGGTGAGCGAAGCTGGCTGGGCACCCCCTTACCATCCCGATGCCGGGAAGAGGACAGTTCTCCTGTGTGTGAGAGACTGCAAGTGCCTGAACCTCTCCGTCTGGTCAGGGGGCTCAAAGAGCAGCCCCAAGAAACTGATTACTTGGGGGATCTGAACCCCAGCTCTGTTACTTGTGATGTTATATGACCTTGGTCGAGTTACTTACCTTTTTATTATCATTATTTTAAAAGTTTCAATAGATTGAGGTAGTAGTACGAGTGGAGTTTTGTTGCATGGATACGCTGCAGAGTAATGAAGTCTGGCTTTAGGCGCATCCATCATGGGAATAGTATATGTTGTACAAATAGGCAATTTTCTACCCCTCCCCCTCTCCCCCTCCCCCCTCCTGAGTCTCCGAAGTCCACTGTGACACTCCGAATGATCGTGACCGTGCACGCCCATAGCTTAGCTCCCACTTGTGAGGTAGAACATATGATACTCGGTTGAGCTTAGTCTTTTAGTACTTGTTTCAACATCTGTAAGATGAGAATAATATTAATAGTAATAGTCCCTACCTCCTGGGGCTGTTGTGAGGATTGTTGTAAGTTAAACAGATACTTCTCAAGCCCTTAGACTAGTGCCTGAGGCAATCCACAAATGTTAATTGTCTTTGCTATCTCTGCTGTCTTTGTCTCGGTCTGCCCTACCAGTCACCCTGCTCTGCGGGTGTGCGTCTGTCCCTACCAGACACCCGGCTCTGCGGGTGTGCATCTGTCCCTACCAGTCACCCGGCTCTGCGGGTGTGCATCTGTCCCTACCAGTCGCCCGGCTCTGCGGGTGTGCATCTGTCCCTACCAGTCGCCCGGCTCTGAGGGTGTGCATCTGTCCCTACCAGACACCCGGCTCTGCGGGTGTGCATCTGTGGGAGAGATGAGAGGGCAGATGCGCCTGGCCCTGCTGTCTCTCCACTTTATCTCCTTGGCTGGGTCTTGTTGTCTCCTGCAAAGAACCTAGCTGAGAATATGTTGGCAAGGAATGACCTGAGGAGACAAAGTCCTACTGTGTTGGTCCCGTGATCACCATGATCACCATGATCACCAGATCGTGCCCCACCACTGTTTCCACCACTGGCAGCGCCCAACGTGCAGCATGCAGAAGCTGGAGCCCAGGGGTCCTGTGCCAGTGACAGGGCCACGTGAATGCTGGCACCAGCTGCCTTGCTTTGTAGAGGAGGAAGCGGATTCCCAGGCCTGTGGGTGCGTGCGTGTGAAAGCAAAGAAGCAAAGTTGCACAGTGAGTAAGCTGCAGAGAGGACCTCACATGGCACCTGCTGGGATTTACTTCGGCAGTGGCCCTGGCACCCTGGGTGACACCCGCTGAAGTGTGTTGCTGAGTGGGAGGGAGGTGGCCGACTCTGGCGGGAAAGCAGGGGCAGGGGGAGCAAAGGTGGGAGCCGGAAGCAGGCACTGGTCCACAGCCCCTGGGAGCCGCCAGCAGCCCCGGGCAAGTGTCAAGTGCAGAGGGGAGGGCTCGGCTCCCGCCAGGGCAGACCCGTGCTGGGAGAGTGAGAGGACGCTGGCTCAGGGGAGGGGCGAGGCACGGTTCGGGGATAGGGTGCAGGGAGGCTGTCTACACGATCACACTTGGGGGTCTTTCCAGGTCAGCGTCCATGCCACGGAGCGAGGGAGAGCGGGTCAGGCCCAGCCCCCTGGCGCTGGGCACTTGTCCAGGAGACGCAAAGGTGAATGAGGAAGGAAAGACACAGACACAATTCGTTCTTCCTTTTAGTCCTCCCAGTGCCTGTAAAAAAATCCATTTTGCAAACCATGCAACTGAAGCTTGCTCAGAAAGGGTGTTTGCTGCTGTGATTGTTCAGGTTTGCACAGTCATCGAGGGGCAGACCCTGTCAGAGGGCCTGAAGCACCTGTGTTAGGGCAGTTGTTGGTGAGGGGTGAGACGGGAAGGGAGAATGAAAGAAGGAAGACGATTCGCCAGTACCCATCATCTGGCACAGGGCGGAAACAGAGGCAGGAGGGCAGCGCTGAGTTCTATATGTGTTCTGAAGGGGAAAGTTCTTGTCCGTTTGCAAGGGTCATTACGGAGAGGTAGATGGTGCCTGCCGGGAACACGTGCCCACCTCGAAAAAAGGAAGATCATACATAGAAAACACTGAGAAGTTCTGCGTGGGCCTCTCTCTCCTCCCCTAACCCCTTTCTCCAGACTGTCAGCACCGCGACAGGAACCGGGTCCCAGGGCAGAGCTGCTCTCCCTGCTCTGCAGAGCCTGGCACAGAGCGGGGCTTCGGGACACTGTCTGGACTGGACGGAACCACAGGCTTCAGCAGGACAGAGTTGACCCCAGAAATGCATTTGAACGGAAGCATTTCAATTCAGTGTTCCCTTAGCCAATGTCTACTAAATTTTCCAGCACTGGGTTGGACTCCGGGAGAGAGGTGAGATATCCAATAGCATATCAAGAAAAGAAAAGCAAGTGAGATGCGGAGTGTGTTTAGATGAAAAGAAGAGAAGGGGGTGGGACTCAAGTTCACCAGTCTGTGTGTCCTATTAGGCGTGAGGCATTTTACAGAGAGTATTTCATGCAATCCTTACAATACCCATATTAAGAGCGGAGCGTACTACTCTTCTCAGTTCACAGATGAGAGACCTGTGATTCAGTGAAGTCAAATAACTTGCCCGAGGCAATAAGGCTGACAGGGGACAGATTTGAGCTTCGATACAGGATTGTACAAATGCAAATACAGGATTGCACAAATGCAAAATCCACAGATCTGTCCCCTCTAACCACACTTCCTTCTAGAACATTCTACAGACCGTGATCCCTTAACCAGAGCACTCCATGCAGCTCAACTGTCAATTCCATTTTGACACTAGGGGCCTCAAAACTGTAGAAGCATCAATAATAATTATCTGCTTGTATTCACTATTGGACGTTGAGACTTGAACAGTGAAAGGAATGAGACAGTACCATTGGGACCGGAGGCTGGAAACATTAATGTGTGGGACCTCATCTTGTGCTTTGATTCTCACCACCCAGCCTCAGAAACGTGACTTCAGTTGAAATCCTAGATGATTGTTTTTTTTTTCTCTCTCTCTTTCTGATTTTATAATGTTAAGTTCCAAGGCCACAATAGCTTTTAATTCACTGCACACATCTGCTTCTCCATTTTTCCATTTCTTCTGAGTTTCTGGGTTTGTCTCGGCTTACTTAACTCCAGATGCCTGAGGCTACTAAAAATAATGAGGTCACAGGAGTAAATTTAACCTCAAATCAGATCATCAGGTCTGTAGGACATAACTTCTTTATACTGATGATTCACGCGTTTAGTGAAGAGTTGGAAGTTCGGGCCTTCAATGTCCATGTGGTTAATTACTGTATCTCCTCATATCATGGAGACCGTTTTTCACGATTGAGTTGGTTGGGTCTCGTGAACTGTGAAAAATTGAGCACTTGACATTCATTCCTTCCTGCATTCACTCATTTATATGGCAATTATTTTGCTGAGTGCCTACAATTCGCAATGATGAATAAGGTAAAGTCCTTGCCCTCAAGGAATTCAGGGTCTGTGAACCCCAAACAACCTGTTATATTCTAACACGGCACCTGCTGCCGTGAGAGTTTGTATAGCATAGGCATCTAGATTTTTCCAAAGCATGAAAACTTCAGTTTTGAATTTTTAGAACCTTGGTACTGCCTTTGCTCTGTACGAGGGGTTTACCTTGGGGTTCGGTTCTTTCCTTTCGAGCTGGGAAGACCTCAGGGTACCACCACATGTGCTGCTAGCCAGAAGCAGGCAGGGAGTTGGGAGTAGGGAATCATCCTTCCTCAGGTGAAATGGGACCTTGAATGTCATCTCCTTTGGTTGTGGATGGGCAGGAGAGGCCGATTTTTTCCAGTCTGAAACATCAATTACTACAGAGTTCCTGTTTGGTCTGGTTATTTGATTCTGTGATTTCAGAGCTGGACAGAGACCATCCCTTCTCCACCCTTTATTCTCCTTCTGCCAGAGCCCACTAAAGCCTCCGCAGTTCTGGAGAAAGGGTGACTCACTGCAATGACCACTGACTCGTGTAACTAAGAGAAACAGTGAATCACTAACAGAGGTGGGGCCCCTTGTAGACACCATAAAGGTGAAGAGGAAGACAAATTGCTTCTAAACAATAATGGCTCTACACCTGCAGTTTCCAGCTAACTCACAACCAAGGTGTCCAAGAGCAGAGGGAAGGGAACACTCTCTCAGTGGGCTTTGTGTGTGAGCGTGTACATACGTGTACGTGCATGAGTTGGGACTGGAGAGACCTGCCCTTCTGCTGTGCCACTAGAGTCCTACAGTAAGCAGAGAAGCAAGAGTCACTTGGAGACCAGTTCCTTGGGTTGGCAAGTGCCTGCTTTCCAGTATTGGCTGTTGGTATAAACTTCCAGACCCAAACACACTCGCCCACTCCCTAAAATAGGTATGTTGCTATGTGATTTCCCTTAACCCCAACCCCTACGCTTCTGCAAGACTTGGCGTCTCGTGTTGAATGCACAGGCAAGATGATAGCTATGCAAATAAAGATGAATCATCTTTGAGTTTTGCTGTTTTAGTAGATAAAATACTTGGTGCGTATCCAGGCTTTGGGACTTCCGTTTCAATCATCTTATCAAGGTACTCTGAGATTGAGCTCATGTTATGGAAATTAACTTTTCCTTCAGCAAGAAAGCAAGAGTGGTAGTACAATGGTCCATAAAGGACATGTTCAGTTTTCGATCTGCCATGCCACAAGAAGGAATGAGGAAGGGGTTGGTATGGGGTAATGCACAGTGGGGAAAAAAAACATTGCTATTTGTTGTCTTTTACACAATTCTTTGAGCCACACTAATACACTTCCAGCCTGTGTCCCAGGCTTTATCTAAACTTCAGTTTTTTAGAATTCCCTGAAGGCTTTCTAAAAAAAAAAAAAAAAAATACAGATTTCTGGGCTCTACCCACTGAGATTAATTTAATCTACATATTTAGTTAGGGAAAGCAAGTGGTACCAAATGACCCCACAGTTTCAATGGTTGAATGAGAACAAGATAAAGGCTTGTTTTCCATGTAAAAACCCAGTAAGGGTCAGCGGGAATCGAGTTCTCTATTTCAGTCTTGGTTATTCTGGGACACAAGCTCCCTCCGGCTAGTGGCTACATCATTCCCCATGGCCTCAGGGTTTTTTCCTGGGACCTCTGTGTCCATCCCACAAATGTTGAGATTCTCTGCTCTTAACTGCTGCAGTGTGGAGACCATGTCACTTCTATCCACATTGCACCCATCAGCAAGAACTGGTCTCAGGGTCCCAGGCAGGGGTCTGGGAGATCTACTCTAGTCATGTGCCCAGGGGGGAAAGGCAACTTGGAGAAAAATGAACCAGTCTCAGACATGATCTGGGATGAGGACACTGAGTACATTTGAAGTTTAGAGCATGATGTTACAAATATGCCTTTATTGCAAGCAGCATTGGTAACTCCAACAAAGGTGGCTTGGAGCCCATTTTGTTGAGAAACTCCCATCCACAGCAACCTGTGTGGGTAATAGCAAGTGGATGCTGATCCACTTTTGGATCAGGGAGATTGGTTTGTAGGGGCAGAAATGGAAACATGCGAGGCAAATGCCCACCAGTATCCAAGTATTCTCAGGAGGGCAGATGTTATTTGCAGCCACAGCTTCCCCAGCTGCAGCTCAAGCCCACAATTCCACAACGAATGAAAGCCCAGCAATTAAGAAGGTTCTTTCATCTCCTCGAGACTCAGGTTCTCCATCTGTAAAATGGGGGTGTGAACACATTACATAAAATGGTCCAGTCGAAGTGCCTACCACACTGAGTGACATACAGTCGGTGCACAGAAATATTAAAAAGTATTTAGCAGAGGACTGGACTTCCTAAGTTCCAGGAGGATGGCGAGATCCGTAGTTCAGAGGTACAGTGTGCCCCTGTCATTCATAGCGTGGTCCACACACCAGCACCATTTGCACCACCTGGAGTTTACGAGGAACACAGATTGTCAGATTTCTCTACAGATCTACTGACCCAGAATCCACTGTTTATGGGATCTGCAGGTGGTTCCACTACTTAACAAGATAAGCATATTAAGGTTTGAGATTCCCTGGGACAGAGGCCATCTCCAACCTCTTCAGCTCAAGTGTCTTCATTCAAGGGTGACACAGTGAGGGCAGGGTGTGAGGGTGGGGCCAGCACCGTTGGCCTGGAAGGGAACAGGTGATGACAATCATTCTGGGAAGGAGTCATTGCCATGGCCTAACAGATCTCCTTGATTGTCCTTGTCTTCCTAATAAAAGGCCCTCGGCCCCCTAAAGGTTCACTGACAATCACTGACATGAGGCAGATCGATTAATTGGAGAAAAGGCACACAAATTTATTTAACACGTGTTAAAGAATGAAAACCCAAAGATACAGGAGAAATTGTCCATTTTTATGCTAAGGTTGAACAAAGAATGGGCAGCCATGTAGAAATATGATTGCACAAAAAGGGTATGGATTGGTGTTAACAGACTGAGTGGGGAAACCCGGCAAGGTCCGTCTGTCTAGATTCTTCTTGGCCTCTCTGATCACGCCTGCCTTCCTTCCTTCCAGGAGTGGGGCAGAGCTGGAATGGGGGGTCTTATGACCCACAGTCAAACAAGGTAGGTCAGATAATTTCTTTATGGCCAGTGTTGACGCAGAATAACTTTAGGATTTATGGCTGGCTCTCAGGGGGAAAGCAATTCTGGCTTTTATGACCTGCCTTGGGGAAGAGGGCTTCTAGTTTCTCCGGCCACCTCAGGGGAGAACGGGACTGAGAGGCAGGAGGACAGGGGAAGGTCAGAGAAACACTTTCACTTCTGAGGCTGCTTCTGAGGCCCCCGTCCTAGGGTACTGTTTTCTGAGTCCCAACAACACTTCATAGGCGTTCATTTATTTAATAAACATTTGTGGAACGTATATTCCGATACTGTGCATCAGAAACCAGCACAGGCGCTGGGGTTGCAAAGGTGAAGAAAACAGACATGGGCGCTCTCTCTGTGGAATTTACACTGTAGTAGTTTAGACTGGGATGGGCTTGGCTAAAGTATTTTTACTCAGTATTTGCTACGTGCCAGTCACTGTGCCAGACACAGTAGCCTCCAAGGAAGCCTCTTGGTGATTCTCTGAGGTTGGCGCCTTTATTATCTTCTTTACCCAGGTGGGTTTGATAGGAGTGCTCGAGGTTCCACAGTTTGGGTGACATGCCCAGGGAGACTGGGATAGTTGCTAGCAGGCCAAGAAAGAACCCATGCCTTGCCTCTGAGATGCTCATTCATCGAGCGTCTTCCATACCCGGCTGCTGGTCTGCACATATTTTGACAATGACAATGGAGCCAGGGCTTGGAGGCCAAGTAGGGTTTTGGAGGCAGAGAAGAATTATAGCAGGGAGTGGGGCTTGAGTAAGCTGGGAGAAGGGGAGGAGAAGACAGAGTGCTCCTTGGGGAAGGGCTCATCTCTGGAATTAGGAGTGAGGCCTGACAGTGAAGGCTGCCTTCAGGAAATGGCAGATGTCACATGCTATGACATGAGCCTAGAGCCTGCAGGCCCAGAGTAGCATCTAGTAATGATGGCAAGGAAGCCTCAGGCCAGATGCTGGCAGGCCTTGCATGCCACTCCACGGAGTCAGTCCTTCATCCTTGTCAACATATGCAAGAACGAAGGGGCCAGAGTTCTGTTTCAGTGCGATCACCCTCGCAGGAAGGCGGAATGTGAATCTGGCGCAGTTTGGCAGGGACGGCGAGCCATGCACAAAGACGAAAGCATTGCTCGGAAAGCTGTCACCATACCTGTTCCCTGCCTCCACACCCCGCTGGGTAGAGAGGCAGCCACTGCGTGTCAGACTTTAACCTGTATTCCAATTCCCGGGGAACTTGTTAAAACGCAGATTCTGATTCAACAGGCCCAAGATCCCCTGTTTCTAGCAAGCCCTCCGTGGATGCAGATGCCACTTCTCTGGGGACCACACTGTGTGGAGCAAGATGCAGAGAAAAGTGACAGAGCACGTGGAGCAGCTACCCCACGCCAGCAGCTCTGCTGAGCCCTTCGCGTATACATTTCCATTCAATTCTCTTAGCAACCGAGGGGCAGTTAGGATTTGTTGTCCCTATTTTGCTGATAAAAAAACCCAAACAAACTGGATTTCAGAGAGGGAAGGTAACCTGTTCAAAGCTATGGATGCATTTTAGCCCCGTCTCCCTGCGTCTGTCATGCCCTGTCGCACCAACAAAATACAGTCAGAGGCCCGTAAGCTTATTAAATTCGCATGCTCTTTGCAGAAACCCTGTTGCCCCATATTAACCACAAGAAAGATTCAATCATTACTCATATCCAGAAAAGAAGGGAGAAGCACTTTCCTCTTTTTATCTTGTGACCAAGAGGGATGACTTTAAGAAACGGGCCTGCAAGACTGCGGGTGAGATCGGGAAAGCTGCAAGATCAGTGAGGCAGGCGTCTTCAGGTGCCGGCATGCAACACAGCGTCTTGGGTGACAGGGGTGAGGAGGACGCAGCCACTGTGGGCCGGGAGAGGTTTGTTTCTCCGTGTGCATTCCAGTGTGCGGGACAGGCCTGGCGGGCAGCCCGGGGAAAATCTCACTCTCACTGCCGGGGATTTCGGGATGCAGGAAGCGCTCCAGCGGTGTTGCTTAATCTGCTATTGCAACATCCATGCCTGGGATTTCCTGCTTCCTCTGGCCAGAGCAGGAAAGCAAGCCAAAGGTCCCAGAAGGAGGCAATATTTAGGGGTCCAGGCTGAAAGTATCCCCCAGGAGCAACGGGAGGCAGCGGCTAAGGAGGGCCCTCACTGTCTCCAGGAAAGGCCGGCTGTCACTCACTCAAGAATTGACTTCTGGAGCCCAGTAGCTGGGCCGGCAGGGCAGGTGTTATATGTGGACCACTAGCTTCAGAATCACTTAGCATCTCTTAAAAGCATCCGAGTCCCTCCTCGGGCCTACTGAATCAGAATTTTGACAGTGAGGGTGGACCTTCATTATTAATACATTTTCCAGGTGATTCCTATGCATGATTCGGAAGTTTGGGAGTTACTTATAGCCATGTGAAAGACCTGGTACAGACAGAGAAAAGAATATGGGGCTCTGGAGTCAGACAAACCCCCCAGACTTGTGGCCCATCCTATAGCTTATTAGCTAAGTGATCTTGTGCAAATCACTCAACCTCATTGACTCTCATCTGTAAAATGGGTTTATGGTGCCCTACACAGAGGGTTGTTGTGAGGGTCACAGTAAGACCGAGTCTGCAAATGCCTGCTGCCTATCAGGTGCTCAGTAAATACTTCTGGGATTAAATCCAGAATCTCCCAGGCCCCAGTCTTCTTTCTTGCTGAAATAGCCTCAGGTGTTCATCTACCTAGGACAGAAGCGGTTTGTGGGTGGGAGGGTGTGGGCAGCTGGGAAGAAATTGATTGGTGTGATAGGATTTATTCTCATTACATTTGCCAATTTTTAGGCTTTGAGGTGGTCATAAGGATCAGGGCCTCGGCAGCCCGGGACATTTTGCTGACTGTAACAAGGGATGGGCAAGACATTGCCCTTGCACTCCATAAATTCAGGTGCAAACTTGAGGCTTAGGGTAGCCTCACCATGTGGCATAACAGAAAAGCAAAGATGATCTGGGGCCACATTACAAGAGGTATAAGTTTGGGAATGATGGAGTGAGAGACTCACTTTTCTCCCTCCACAGGTCAGAATAGCCTGAGGACGTTTACACGCTATGAGTTGGGGGGAGAGTAAGTCTTAACTCTAGAGGAGAGGAAATTGGGTGGTGAGAGGAGTGAAGCCCCCATAGTTGAGAAGTGTTTGTAGGGAGTGGAGCAGTTCAGCCTAAATAAAAAGAAGCAATACTCCTGCTGTATGCAGTGGCCTGAAAGCATGAACTGGGGAAGTCGGCTGAAGGAGCAGAATTAGGACCGGTGGGAAGAAACTGCAGAGACGTAGACTTCAGTTTCTTGCAGGAAAGAACGTCCGTGACAGCTAGCATTACTGCATTCCCCTACAAGTGGTTGCATGGCTTTATGTCATCAGTCCCCTAATAGCCTTGCCAAGTAAGTACTTTTTATCCATTTTTCAGATGGGGAAAATGGGTTCAGAGAGGGGAAGTGACTTGGCAATGCCACGCAGATCAGAAGGGGTGGCACCAAGAGCTAAAAGTCAGGATTCCGAACACTCTGCTCACCATGTTGGATTCTTTATCGGTAAGCAGAGGAGCCTGGAGAAGAAATGTGTTGCATGAAAAGTCATGAGCCCCCTGCCATTGAAGGCGGCCGCCTGTCAAAGCTCCTGGATGAGATTCGAGAAAAGCAGTGTAGTAGATCCTAGGAGTTAAGATCTTAGACTCCGAAACCATATGTCACCTCAGTATCTCCTGTGCGGAGTTTTGTTTGTTTGTTTCTTTATTTGCTTTGTGCTGCTTCATAGACCCTCCATAGTCTAAGTGTCTGTCGTGGGGCCAGGTACCTGTAAGGAGTGCCCAACAAATGACAGCTCTTAAAAAGGGCCAGAGTCATCTTCGATGGCCTCATGGTCCTCCCAGTCCTGAGAGTGTATGAACAGTTGTCCCCTGCTCCCTACACACGGGGTGGGCCTTCCTTTCTCCTTCCTTTGAATCAGCTATTTTTTTTTTTTTTTTTTTTTTGAGACAGAGTCTCACTCTGTAGCCCAGGCTAGAGTGAGTGCCATGGCGTCAGCCTAGCTCACAGCAACCTCAGACTCCTGGGCTCAAGCAATCCTGCTGCCTCAGCCTCCCAAGTAGCTGGGACTACAGGCATGGGCCACCATGCCCGGCTAATTTTTTCTATATTTATTAGTTGGCCAATTAATTTGTTTCTATTTATAGTAGAGACGGGGTCTCGCTCTTGCTCAGGCTGGTCTCGAACTCCTGACCTCGAGCAATCCGCCCGCCTCGGCCTCCCAGAGTGCTGGGATTACAGGCGTGAGCCACCGCACCCAACTTGGAATCAGCTTTGACCTTAAGTCTCTGCTCCAGACACTTGCCTACCCCCAAGAGTTCACCCTTCAATCCCAAACTTGGTGTGGAGGAATTCCACACTCTGTTAAAGCCAGGATCACCAACGAGCACAGAAGAGGAACAGTCATGGAAGTTGTAGAGTCCTTACTTCTTGGAGCAGAAGGAGCTTGACTTTGGATTTGAATCTAGTGCCTCTCACTGCTTGATGGAGAGTTTAAGTCATTTAACATCTTTCAGCCTCAGTTTGAATATCATTGAGTGGGATTATCAACACCCCCCCAAAGCTATGCAAAATCTGGAAGGCCACTCCCATACGTCGGACTGTGTACATGCTTAGGGCTGTCTGCATGCTCCAGAAAGACTTGAAAAGACCCTAAACTCTCGCCTCTGACTAATCTTGCAGCATGGAGCCAAGCAGAAAGTCCAGGCTAAGGCAGAGTTGTAAACAGCACAGCTGATGTTGAAGGTGATTGCAACACACAGAGCTCCCCGGCAAAGACCAGGAGACCTATTGGTTGCAGGCATTTGAGGAAATTTCTGTCCAATCACTAGCTGACCACTAAGCTGATTGAGAAGAAACTTCAGTGGCTACATGTGACCAAAAAAATGTAAACTTCATACAATTATCTCAGAAAGGTCATTAAGTAAACATATAAAAAACAAGAGCAAAACATGGGTAGAGAATTTGATTTTCAGAATTGCCACATTATATTATTTAAAATGTTTAGTTTCCAGCCAAAATTATGAACATGCACAGAAACAAGAAACTAGGGCATAGACATAAGATAAAATCAAAATAAAAACAAAAGAAGTCAATATAAACTGCCCCTGAGGAAGTCCAGATGTTGAATTTACTAGATCTCAAAAAATCTAAACTTCCACTTTACGAGCTAGAAAATCAAGAGCAAACTAAACCGAAAACTAGCAGAAAGAAGGAAATAATAAACAGTAAAGTAAAAATAAACAAACTAGAGAAAATAAGCAAAATAAATTAGTTCTTTTAAAAGATCAACAGAGGTGACAAATATTAACTAGAATAATTAAGACAAAAGAAACAACCCCCAAATTACTAGAATTGGGAATAAAAGAAGTGATTTTACTATAACCTTACAGAAATGAAAAAGATTTTTTAAAAGATACGATGAATGACAGCATAAACAGCTAACAGATAACATCATACATAAATAATGGAAGAATGAAATCTTTCTCTGTAAGATCAGGAACAAGATAAGGATGTCTGTTCTCAACACTTGTGTTAAACATGTGCTGGAGGTTCTCTTCAGGGCAATTAATCAAATAAAATAAAATAAATATAAGACATCCAGCTTGGAAAGGAAGAAGTAAAAATATATTTGCAGATGACACGATCTTATATATGGAAAACCCTAAGGAATACACACACACACACACAAAACCCTCGTCGTCTATTATTATAGAACTAGCAAATGAGTTCAGCAAGATTGCAGGATTTACAAGCTCTGTCTGTAAAAATCAATTGAATTTCCATACACTGGCAATTTAAAATGAAATTAAGAAAGTAATTCCACTTATTATTATAAGTACCCAAAAGAATAAAATACTTAGGAATAAATTTAATAAAAGTAGTGTAAGATTTGTGCATTGCAGACTACAAAACATCATTGAAAGAAATTAAAAAGGACTTAAGCATATAGAAAAAACATCTCGGGTTCATGGAATAGAAAACGTAATATTGTTAAGATGGCAACAGCTGTGATGCTTAATTTTAGGCATCAACATGACTGGATTAAGGAATCCCTAGAAATCTGGTAAAGCATTATGTTTGGGCGTACATGTGAAGGTGCATCCAGAGGAGATCGGTGCGTGATTCTAAGTGGACTAAGTGGGAAAGATCTACCATCAATGTGCAAAGTCACAATCCAATCAGCTGGGAGCCCGGAGAGAACAAAGACAGAACAAAGTAAATGTGTTGATCTATCTGCTGAAGCTGGGGTACACTCTTCCTCTGCTGTCCTTGGCCATCAGAACTCCAGGCCCCCCACCATTAGGACTCCAGGACCAACACCGGCAGCTCTCCTGGTTCTCAGGCCTTTGGACTTGGACTGAGTCATGCTACCAGCATCCCAGGGTCTCCAGCTTACAGATAGCTTATCTTGGGCCTTCTCAGCCCCCATAATTGTGTAGCCAATTCCCCTAACAAATCCCCTCTCATATAATTACATTTCTCTATATCTCCTATTGGTTTTTGTCTCTCTGAAGAACCCTAACATATTTCCTAAATTATTTGGCAGAACAAACACAATCACTATCAAAATATCACTGCCACTTTTGTAGAAACTGACAAGCTGATCCCAAAATTTATATTGAAATTCAAACAACCAGAACACTCAATAGTCCTGAGAAAGAGGAACTAAGCTGGAATACTCACAACTTCAATATGTACTACGAAGCTACAGTAATCTTACTAGCATAAGAATAGACATGTGTATCAATACAATAGAATTGGAAGTTTAGAAACAAACCCATACATTTATGGTCAATTGTTTTTGACAAGGGTGCTGAGATAATTCAATGGGGAAAGAGTAGACATTCACTGACTATTACTGGGAAAACTGGATAGCCACATACCAAAAAATGGAGCAGACCCCTACCTCATACCATATGCAAAAATTAACTCAAAATGAACTAAAGACCTGAATGTAAGGAATAAAAGCATTAAATTCCTAGAAGACAACAAAGGAATAAATCTTCATGACCTGGGATTAGGCGATGTTTTTTTTTAAAATGACACCAAAAGCACAAGCAACGATAAAAAACAACAACAACAGATAAATTGAGCTTCATCAATACAAAAAAAGACTTTTATACTTCACAGGACACTATTAAGAAAGTGAAAAATCAATCTGCAGAATAGGAGACTATAATTGCAAATCATATTACTATTACGGGTTTAGTATCCAGAATATATAAAGAACTCTTACAGTGCAACAATAAAAAGACAAAGAATCCCATTTAAAAAACAGCTCTATGACTTGAGTAGACATTTATTCAAGGAAGCTATACAAATGACCAATGAGCACGTGAAAAAAATGCTCAACATCATTAGTCACCAGGAAAATGCAATCAAAACCACTATGATATACCACTTTATACCCACAAGAACAGCTACAATAAAAAAGATGGACAGTTGCAAATCTTGGTGAGGACATGGAGGGATTGGAACCCTCAGATGTTGTTGGTGAGAGTGTAAAATGGATGGACATGCTTGAAGCTCTTATTCGAGGGGGGAGGGGGGCATGGGCAATATAAGTAACCTTAACACTTGTATCCCCAATACGCTAAAATAAAAAAAAAATAATAAAAAAGAAAAAGAAAAAAAAAGAAAACACTATAGAAAGCAATTTGACAATTTCTCACAAAGTCAGAGATAGAGTTACCATATGATCCTGCAATTCTACCCTAGGTATCGATCGACCCAAGAGAAGCTGAAAGAATTATTCATACAAAAAAATCATACATGTGTGTTCATAGTGTTATTTATCCACAGTAGAAACAATTCAAATGTCTATCAACTAATGACTAGATAAATGTCATACATCCATACAATGGGTTATCATCCAGCCATAAAAATGAATAAAGTATTGACATATACTACAACACAGATGAAACTTGAAAACATTATGCTAAGTGAAAGATGACATCACAAAATGCCATATATTATATGTGAACTATACAGAAGAGTTCTTATGGGTATGAGTGGTATATCATTGTGGTTCTGATTTGCATTTTTCTAGTGACTAATTACATTAAGTATTTTTTCATGTGCTCATTGATCATTTGTACAGCTTCCTTGAATAAATGTCTACTCAAGTCATGTACCTGTTTTTTAAATTGGGTTATTTTGTCTTTTTATTGTTGCACTTTTGGGAGAGACAAAAGTAGATTAGTGGCTGCCAAGGGGGTAGGAACCACTAAAGGGTATGGGATTTCTTTTCTAGGTATTGAGAACATTCTGGAATTAAATAGTGGTAATGGTTGCATGACTATTTAAATGTACTAAAACCACTGAATTTTATGCTTTAAAAGGATAAACAATTATTATATCTCAATTTTAAAGAGCTACGCTATAAAAGACATAGATCACTGAATATTACTTGGCACATGAGTGATGTACAGTAACTGTTTATTTTATTTTATTTTTTTTCTTCTTCCACTGTGCTCCTTAGATGACCAGTGTAGATTCCTTGCCACTGAGAGTCCCTGCCAGGGACAACATCATCTTATTGGACTGGGAAGTCAAGTTTATGATCAATCCCACGTCAAGCCTCGACTCCCTGAAGGCCTGGTGTCTCTTTGGCCCCAGATTCATTTTCATGACTTAGAGGCAAATCTCAGATTACCTGAGTTGGAAATCAGACATATTTGGTGGACTCTCCCCACTCCTCAACTAGCAGGTATGAGGATGCTGAACTCAGAGAGGGTATGACGTGCCCAGGCCAGACCTGGAGGCCAGCTCCCGCCCGGCCTCGGGGCTCTGCATTCCACCGTCCTCGCTGCCTTCCCGCCTCCCCTTCCAGGATCCCTCGTGGCCCTGTCCAGAGGGGGAACAGGTAGGTGGCCAGGGAACAAATGATGCCGGGAGGGGCAGTGAGGCCTGTGTCTTTGAGAAGGTGTGCGTAGTGAGCCAAAGGAAAAAGAGAGGCCACTAAAACTAAACCTCCACCGCGCTGCAGCCCGCTGCTTGGGGAAGGAAGCTGCTACTCCACGCGGAAAACGCTCACGGAGCCGCTGCTCAGCAGTTTTGGATCTCCAGGCCTCACGAGGAAGGGAAGGCTGAGAAATAAAGAGCTCATTTCTCGATAAGAAAGTGGAAAGGGAACTTCCTTGCTCTGAGGTCACTTTTACTAGAAAGGCATTTTCAGTTTCCATGAGTGGGCGTATGTGCTGGGGCAGGGACCCCTGGGGGTAGGAGAGAGAGGACGGAAGAAGGGGGCTCGGGCCTGAGGGTGCTCTCCGTGGTGTGGTGGCAGCTGGGGGTTGACCCCAGAGTGGAACCTGGTATTTAGCACCCGGTTGTTTCTCTCCTGCATGGGGATTCCTGAAGCCTTCACAAAGCAGGTCACATCACCGGCCTCGGGGCAGCTGCGCAGTAGGGAACGGTCCAGAGAGGGGCGGGGTGAATGCCGGGTTTGTGGTGGAGGTGCAGAAGTGGTCAGAGGCGAGAGGAGGGAAAGCCCAGAGAAGTGGAAACAGCCACAGGCAGAACGTAGCACCTGGGGAACCCTCGGGCACTCTGGGAGGCAGCCAGACTGCTGTCATCAGGGTGCGGGGGAACCAGGAGTCCCTGCAGAGAGGAGAGGAAAGGCGGCTCCCGCAGGCTAGAGGACTTGGGGACACTAGAGAAGGGATGGTTGGAGGGGCCTTTCCTGAAACTTCAGAGGCTCCGTGGGGAGAAGGGGCCGGAGGGGGCGTTGTGGGGCCTGTGGTAGACAGGAAGGGCATAGCCTGGCCCGTGGCTTTAATGAGATCTTGGAAGGGAACGTCACTGCCACATGGAACCACTCAGCAGGTGCTAGACATGTTGGACGGAGGAGCCAGATGACATGCCAGGAGGGGCAGCGGGCTCGGAGCCAAAGCCTGGCAAAGGACGGGGAAGGACAGGGACAAGGGGTGTGCTGACTGTGAACTTCGAGGTGCTGTGAGTTAGGACGAGTGCAGGTGGCCCAGCGTCAGGGGCCCGGACAGTGCGTCACAGCGTGGACAGTGCTTAGTGCCAGGCGTGCAGACAGGGTTTAGTCCCGAGTGCAGGCTCATGCCGGGGGCTGGGAAGGTGAAGGCCAGCATCGGGGAGCATTCTAGTGACACGAGTGCTAGAGAGATGACTAACTCCCAGGGTGAGGGTCAAACTTCTGGGGAGCTCAGGGATAGGGACAGTGGGGGCTAGGGTCAGGGCTGGCCAAGAATGGCCTTCTAGGAGCCCGCAGAACTCCCTCGAGATCTGGCCTCACGTTCCCACCCTTGGCCTCGTCCTCCCCATCTGCCCCAGCGGCCTCTCCCCACCGGCCAGGCTGCCTGTCAGGGCCAGGCCCCCATGTGTGGCAGGGCGGGTCCCCGGGCAGGGACACGCAGGTGTGGGCACAAAGCCTCTCGGAGGCTGTAGCTCCTGACGGCTGAGCCCGGGGCCGGGGCAGGTGGCGGGCCCGGCCGTCCTCTGCTGCAGCCTGCCCTGCCCTTCTCCAGCCCCCCAATAACGCCCTCACTGGTGCAGGAGCTTGTGACAGCAGGCTTAGAGGTGTGAGGCCACGGGCCCTGTCCTCCTAGTCTCAAACTCCCAGTCCAGACACCCAACCCCTCCGCCACCACTCAGCCGTCAGCGTGACCTGGGCCACTGCAACGGGCCCTCAGTAGAAATGGAAAGGACTTGGAGACATCTTGTCCGGAGGTCTCTCTTTACCAATAGCAACACAGAGAGGCCCTGAGATAGCGTGTCCAAGGTCACGGAGGAAGCTGGTGGCAAGGCCAAGAGCAGGGCCAGAACGCAGGCGTGCCGGCTGCCTCCAGGTCACGGCCTCCCCACTCACCGCCTGCTCCCAGACGGTGCACGACTTCCAGACCGTGCAACAGGACCAACAAGTTCTGCCTCTGCCGCTCATTAACTAGTTGACTTTGGAAAGTCAACAGGCGCCTTCGAACATTCAGTGCCCACATCTGCATGTGATGTGGGCGTAAGGTAATGCGAGTGTCACCGGCCTCACCAGACTCAGCCGGAGGGCACCTCTCCAGCTCTCGCCCTCCACGTGCAGGACAAAGGGTCTCAGCCTCCCGAAACAGTCCCCCAGGCACAACTGGACCCAGGGGGACTCTCACGTGGTGTCGCCAAAGTTCAAACAGACACATGCATTTGCGCCAGGCTCTGCCTCTGTTTTGAGAAGCCTGGTGGCCTTCTGTTGGGGACCATGGCACGGCGGCTCCTGGTATGCTGAGCCCCTGCCGTGCAGTGGTTTCTGGGGACACGGGAGCATGTGTCTGTCCTCCCTGTGTGAGGGCTGTCCAGAGGAGCAGTGTCCAGGCAGTGTGGCTGTGCCTCAGTGCTCTACAGAATCTTTAGTAAAATAATTGTTTTTGTTTTTATCTGGTGTTCTCCAAGGGGTCCATGAGTTGTAGATCATTAGGAGCTGGGTCGAGGGATTTCTCTGAATGACAGACACCAGACTCTGCTAAGTGCGCCAGAGATGTCTGGTGGCACTCACCAGACATCCCATCTGCTCCTCGGCACTCCCCAGCTCCCCTTGCGTCCCAGGGCCCCTGTGACCAGCTATGACCAACGGCTGGAAGTGATGTCGCTCTGGGCTAAGGCACTGGAGATCTAGTCCGTTCTTGCCCTGACTCAGGAACTGGTGACATTCCACACGCCAGGTCCCTGATTAAATACGTGAAACAGACCCCTCTCTCTGCAATGGGCTCTGCGGGGGTGAGAAAGAAACTTTTATGGTTAGAGCTGCTGAGATTTAGAGATTGCTTATTACTGCAGCACAACCCAGCCCATCCTGACTAATGCGTTAAAAAGACGAAGTTGGCCTCCCCGAACCAAGATGCCCTTACCTGCCTACTCGTAGGGGGCCAGGTCTCTTCTTCCCTTCAAGTGTGGTCTTCTGAGCAGATGGCTCGATGCCACAACCACCAAGCTTCTTGCGGACATTCTCCGAGCGTTTGTCACAGCTGCCCACACCCACCAGAGCTTCACTCAGACTGGGGCTACGCTCTCCATCCCTGTGTTGTCCACCGTCCCTCCCTCCCTGCAGCCCCCGTTCCCCGGTCTCTTTTGTCAACAAGAGATTTCACCCAGGACTCCGACCTTCTGAAACTCTGAAAGCTAAAGAATACGGAACTGTGTATGTGGCAGTTTCCCCTAAATTCTCACGAACTACACATTCTCATGAGCCACTGGCTTTGCTCCTCGCCTTCTCCCACGAGGACCTGGCACGCCCGCCCCTCCCCCAACGTTGCCATCTCTTCCTGCAGCGGTGCTGAGACTCCACGGGGTGCTTGCTGTGTGCCGCTGCTGTGCACCGCTGGGCTACTGCCGCTCTGGGCAGGGCTCCGCTTGCTTCTGGGGAAACCCCGGGGGGATTCAGCCTAGAGTGCAGGTGGAGATTGTCCTGCGCCTGGCCAGATGGGCCAGCTGCATCTGCAGTCCCCGTCTCAAACCACACTGAAAGGACTGCGGGGAGTTTCCGCCTCCTTTCAGGAATCTCCCTGCCTGCCCATGCTACCCCCGGGCGTTCTTGAGCACCTCAAGCGTGGCAGCAGGGTGTCCATCCCCTCCCTCCCCTCCAGGGCACAGACGATTGTACTGAGGAACAGAATATTAAGGCCTGCTTGGGGTCATATGAATTTATAAGGCTTGAGGGATGCACCCATTTCCTGGAGAAGGTGGCCACTTCTTGAGGAAGTGGGAGTTGACAGCTCTGAGCTATGGGCCTGAGGAGGTTCATCCCGGACTTCCTGGGCTGCCTGGGATTGTTTGTTTATCCTGGGCTGCCCAGGGACGTCTACCCTAGGCTCATGCCCGGAACTGATATGTGAGACCAGTCACTACAGGCCCCGGTTCCTGGCCAGATCCGGGACCTCGGTGACCAGAGCATACGCCTTTTTGGCTCCAAAAGCCTTCCTCTGTTCAAACCACTATATAAACAGTATGAGAAAGTCCCCGAGCTGCTTTCCAGCCACTTCTCAGACACTTCTTCCCTGCTGCTTCTCTAACATCTCCGTGCTGCTGCCCTACCTGGATGAGCCTCCGGTGCTGATAATGGGATTCTAGTGGTATGATTACTCTTTTGTGTTCTTCCCCTGTAGTACTATTCTCCTACTTTCTCTCTTTTTCTCTTCTCCCTTAATAAATGTAAGTAAAAACTGGTGTGGCTTGCGGTGGTGTGTCCTGCAGATCGAGCTTAGATTAGAAAAGGTCTGTGCACAGCAATTGATAAAATCGGTTATCAACACAACGATAGAGGTGCATCGCATTGGCACCCCTGCTGCATTTCTCTGATGGCTCTTGTCCCTGGGGCGGGGAGGGACTGTGATTCCCATGAACTTCTGAGAAGAACAGACACCCTCAAGTATCCATTGCTCTAGCTTCTGAATTCACAAGCCAGGCATGGGCCGAGGCTCCCCACACACCTGAAATTCTGGGACTGTATCGTCAATTATTTGCTTAGAGACATTGGCTATTGTGAGCACAAGGACGAGCCCTAAATGTTTTCTGACCTGGTAGGTGTCTCAGATGAGGCTATGTATCTCTGCGACTTAGCCAGCCTGGACTCTGCTAGACCCAGGATATAAAGGCGATATAGCATAGTGGTTAAGAATGTGAGCTTTGGCTCACATTTGCCTGGCTGCGTGAGCGTGAACATCAGCTTTGTTGGTTTTAGGCCAGGTACCCTTGGGAGCTTTCTTAACGTCACTGTCTTCTTTAAGTCATCCATAACCCAGAGCCCTTGGGGGCATTAGACGTCATAATGTATATTGAGTGCTGAGTGCTGAGTACTCGGTGCCAGCCATATAGGGAACATTCCACATGACACAGGCGTTCCCTCCTTCCCGCCTGCGGGATCCTCAGTTCCATGTTGCACAGACTTGCCCATGTTAATTTCCCCAAAACTGGTTTCTTCTTGCCACTCTCTTCCTACTCACCTTGGGTGACATCGAGCCAGCATACACCATCAATTTATAAAACACAGTCAAAGGCCCTCATCCGGGCCTTCAAGACCCCCCACAATGTGCCCCCGGTTGACCCCTCCAGACTTGTGTCCATCCATTCCCCCCAGGAGCCTCGGTCTCCTCCTGCCGACCTCCCTATTCTCACTAAAGCTCCCCACTCCGGCCAAGACGGGATCCAGGCCTCTTCCTCCGTCTCTTCAAGCCTAACTCACTCTGTAAGGCTCACTGGAAGGAAGTCCTCCCTGAACTAGGCAGGAATTCTCTGTCATCCATATGGAAATTAGTCACCTGCAGAACTGTTCCTCTGTGGTTTTGCTTTTGCACGTGATCTTCCCCCAGTATTCAAGCTCTCTGAGAGCAGGCACTGTTTCCATAATTGATGTTTGGCATTCAGTTGGTACTCAATAAAGACTGGCTGGCTAGATGGATGGATAGTCATGGGTCTTAGAAGACTCCTAAGGGCTGGAGGCACCAGGCAGGGGTTACAGTCAATCCCCGAATTCCCCTGGGGGCCCTTGGGGACACAGAGAAGGGAGAAGCTATTCTTTGCCACCCACGGCAGTTTGGGTGGAGCCGGGAGAAATGCACTGGCAATCCCTCTGCAGCCAACAGCCGCTGTCACCTCTCCTGAAAGGCTTGTCAAAGCTATCACTTAGTAAATAGGTCCTCAGTCAAGGGTCAAAGTTCAGGGTCAGACCGTCGACCTCCAGTGGCAGATTTAGCTTTTACTAATGACATGGGCTTTGCAAATTCATTACTCTCTCAGCACCTTGGTGTCACCACCTGTCTTTAAAATGGGGATAGCAGCCATCCCTACCTCACCTGGGTGTGAAGATGGAATGATCAGTCACATGAGCTGTGGGCTCCGGCAAACACCAACAAACATTCTCCACGGTGACCCTCTTGACCTGTGGGTTTGGTCGGTGTTATGTGGAAAGAAAAATCAGACTCCAATCCCATCTCTACCACTTCCAGCTCCATGATTAGGGACATATTCTCCCTCTCTGAGCCTATGTTTAATTGCCTTTAAAACAAAAGCATGCCCATGATAAAAGGTGGAAGGGAAAATGAGATCTTGCTTATTTAGCCCGGTGAACAGTGCCTGTCCTATATGGGCATCGTGGGTGCGTTCCCACTCTCTTCCATTTAAGTCTCCCTTTTCTGCCTCGCAGAGTGGGGGCACCGAGATAGTAGCAAGTGAGGGAAACAGGTGCACGGAGGAGAATATTCAACTTGGTGTCTTCAACGCTGAGGTCGGCGTGGGCCTGCTGCCACCTGCTGGAAAAAGCTGGTATGACACCGCTGGGTGCTCTCTGCTGCCACCTTATGGTGGAAGCGGTTTGCGACAGGAGAGCCGGTTTGCCTGCTCCTCTTCCTCCCTACTCCTCTAAGAGGGGCTTTTGCTCTTCCACCCTACTCTCTCTCCAACGCTACCTGTGGAGCAGGTACCAAATGAGGGATACTGTATGAACTGCAACGAAAAGATAATGTATCGCAACCCTTAATCATGTTCATTTCATAACTTTTGAACCAGTAATTCTGTTTCTAGGGGTTTATACCAATGAAATAATCAAAGATGCAAACGTGCATACAAGGATATTTATGTACCATGTTATTTTTCCTAACTAGAATTCGAAGCAATCTATATGTTCAACAAGGCCAATAGGTCCATAAATTATATTACATTTGTAGAATGGAATATTGTGCAAGCATCAGAATAATATTATTGAAAAACTGATAGATAACAAGGAGAGCATAAGTTTAGATGTAAAAGACCCAGATCTTTTGAGCTCAGGAGTTCGAGACCAACCTGAGCAAGAGTGAGACCCTGTCTCTACTAAAAAATGGAAAGAAATTAGCTGGACAACTTAAAAAGAAAAGTATATATATATATATATAATTGGCTGGGCATGGTGGTGCATGCCTATAGTCCCAGCTACTCGGGAGGTTGAGGCAGGAGGATTGCTTGAGCCCAGGAGTTTGAGGTTGCTGTGAGCCAGGCTGACGCCACGGCACTCACTCTAGCCTGGGCAACAAAGTGAGACTCTGTCTCAAAAAAAAAAAAATTGTGTTTACAGGTGATCCATAGTTAAGTCTACTGCATAGTTTTAATTTGATTACAATAAATTAAAAGTGTTTTATTTGAAAGAAAAGATAAAGAGGACAGAAGCAGCCTAGTATAGATAAGCCATGCTCATCCTTTAATGGACCTAAGAAATATGTGGGGGACTTTATTATAATATTTTTAAAGCAATTTTATTAGCATACAATATATTTACATACAGTAAAGTGCATGCATCTTAAATGTATATTTTGATGCATTTTGACAAATGTATATACACCTAAAACCACTGCCCCATCCAAAGTATAGAACATTCCTATTTTCCCAGAAAGTTTTCATGTGGCTCTTGGTAGTTGATCTTCACCACCCTCTACTCCAGGTAATCCATGATCCAATTTCTGTTGCCATAGTTCACTTTTGCCTTTTCAAGAACTTTATATAAATGGAATTGTACAGCATATTCTCTTTCCTGTTTGGCTTCTCTGGCACAACAAAGTGTTTTTGAGATTTATCCATGCTTTTGTACATACGGGCAATTTGTTTCTTTAATAGTTAAGTGGTATGCCAATGTATAAATATACAGCAATTTGTTTACCCATTCTCTTGTTGATAGACATCTGGGCTGCTTCCAGTTTCATACTATGGTGCAAAAAAACTGCAGAAACTTTTGTGTACAAGTCATTGTGTGGTTTTCATTTCTCTTGAGTAAATTTCTAGAAGTGAAATTGATAGGTCATAGGGTAAATACATGTTTATAAGAAATTGGCAAACTAATTTCCAAAGTAGTTATGCCATTTTGAACCCCTAGTATAGGAATTCCAATTGTCCACATGGTCACCAGAGCTTGATAATTTTCACTTGTTTTGAACTTTTAGCTATTCTATAACATGTGTGAAGTTATATTACCTTGTGGTTTGAATTTGCAGTTCTTTGATGATTAGCAATGTTGAAAATATGTCCAGGTGCCTATTGAACATTTATTTGTCTTTTTGAGAAATGACGATTAAGTCATTTGGCCATTTTTATTACTGACTTGTAAGAATTCCTTTTATATTTTGTATATAAGTTATTTGTCAGATATATGTATTTTGTGCATTATGTGGCATGCCATTTTAGTTTCTTAATGATATCTTCTAAGGAGCAAAAGTCTTCAAATTTGTTGAAGTTTAATTTAGCAATATCTTTTTTGTTCTCTCTCTCTCCCTTCCTTCCTTCCTTTCTTCTTGTTAGTGCTTTTTGTGTCCTCTTCAAGAAATCTCTGTCTACTCCAAAGTTGCCAAGATAATCTTCTATGTTTTCTTTTTAAAAAGTCCATACAATCGTGTGTCGCTTAACAGTGGGGCCACATTCTGAGAAATGCATTGTTAAGTGATATTGTCGCTATGCAAACACCACAGAGTCTACTTACACAAACCTAGATGGCTATATGGCATAGCCTACTGCTCCTAGGCTACAAACCAGTACAGCATATTACTGTACTGGATGCTGTAGGCAATTATAACACAAATATAACACAATGGTAATAGTATTTATGCATCTAAAAATATCTAAACAGAAACGGTACAGTAAAATACAGTATTATAATCTTATGGGATCATCTTATGGCACCACTGTCATATATATAGTCTGTCATTGACTAAAATGTAGTCATGCAGTACATGATCATAATAGTAAACTTTCACTTGATGGTCTATCTTGAATTGGTTTTTGTATATGATGTAAGGTAGGATGTGAGCCTTTTTAAAAAATAGATATTCATTAAGCCAGCACCATTCATTGAAAAGACTGTATTTTCCCATTGAATTAATTACCTTCCATAAGGTCAACTAACCATTCACTTAAGGGCCTATTTCTGGATTCTGTTTTATTTCATTGCTATAATTGACTATGCCAATGCTACACTGTTTTGATTTCTGTAATTTTATAGTAAATCCTGAATTGGGTTTAAAGTATCTAACTTCATTCTTTTTTCATAAGTATTTTGACAATCATAGGTCCTTTGCATTTCCAAATACATTATACAGCTTATCAGTTTCTATAAAAAGATCAGCTGGAATTTTGACTGTATTGCTTTGACAATACTTTGTATTTGCTGATACATTTTGACAGAAATGGTGTTTAAGCTTCTATTCCATGAACATAGTATAACTTTCCATTTATTTAGGTTTTCTTTAATATTTCCTTACAATCTCTTATAGTTTTCACTGTAGATGTCTAGCAGATATTTTGTAAAATTTATCTCTAAGTATTTTATGCCTTCAGATGCTATTAAAAATGGTATTCCTTTTATTTAATTTTTTATTTGTTTAATTTGTCATTAGGAAACAGAATTACAATTGATTTTTATATATTGATCTTGTATCCTGAGTCCTTGCTAAATTCACATATTAGTTGTAGTATTTTTATAGATTGCTTAGGATTTTATTCGTTAGAGATTATGTTATCTGTGAACAAAGAGAGCTTTATTTCTTCCTTTACAATCTGTATATCTTTCATTTCTTTATCTTGCTTTATTTTGCTGGCTAGATAGCCAATGAAATATAAAAATAGTTAGAGTTGCTATCCTTGCTTTGGTACCAGTCTTTGATGGAAAGTATTTACTATATTACTATTATGTATTTTGTTACCTGCAAAGTTTTCAATTATTATAACTTTTTATCAGATTGAGGACATGCTTTTTTATTCTTTGTTTACTGATATGTTTGTTTTTCAGTTATGGATTGGTTTTGAATTTATCAAATTATTTTTTTTCTGTATGTTTTGAGATGTTCATCACAAGATTTTTCTCCTTTTTTTGTTCATATGGGGAATTATGTAATTTACTTTTAAATGTTGAAACATTTAAAAAGATCCTTGCATTTCTAGCATAAACCTCACTTGGTTGCAATATATTATAATTTTTATATATTGCTAGTTTTAATTTGCTTTTATTTGGGGGGACTTTTTTTTTTTTTTGGTAGAGATAGGATCTCACTATGTTGCCCAGGCTGGTCTCAAACTCCTGGGCTCAAGCTATCCTCCTGTCTCAGTCTCTTGGAGTGCTAAGATTACAGATAGCTATCACACTCAGTGAGAATTTTTGTGCCTATGTTCATGGGTAATATTGACCTATAATTTTCACTGCTCGTAATGCTCTTGACAGGATTTTGTATCAAGGTCTTACTGGACTCATGAAATGAGCTAGGAAGTGTTTCCTCTTTCTTTTCTGAAAGAATTTGAGAAATACTATTGTAGAAGGGCATGTCCTGGACTGAGAAGGTTCTCAGCCATATGACTTTGAACAATTAACTTAAACTCTCTGGGGTTTTGTCTCCTCATCCATAAGGTGGGGTTGATAATGTCTACCTAGCCAGTGGTGGTGAAGAGTAGATGACGTGGTGTCTGACAAACTGGCTAGCAGTGCACTCAGTGGGCCCACTACATATGGGAGGTGTCCTGTTACCAGCAAAACATGACTGCCGGTAACTACTAATTACTAGTCACCAGAGACACCAGAAATCTAGCACAAGATGGTTCTCAAGGTTCTTTGTGCCATAAAATTCCAACACCCTTTTTTCTTGCAAAGGGCTTGCTATTGAATAATTGTGTCACATTTGCAGAACTTTAAAAACTGAAGCTGTTATTGCATGTAATGCCCCAGTAGCCTCCAGACAGTACCATCCTTGATCTCATTCCTTCCTTTAACAACAGAGGAAACTGAGGCTGGCGAGTCAGGTGACTTGCCTGAGGCAACCTGGTGCATTGGTTGCTGTCACTTATGGTAAAGCCAGAGTTACAAGCAAGGGAGCAAGAGGGTTGGAGGGGCGCTGATTCTCCCATGTTGTGGCCACTGTAGGACCATGCTCACACCCTTTGGGGGGCCCCTCTAGAGAGAAGGCACCTTTAGAAGTCTCCAACATGAAGAGTCAGGACATGCAGCCAGCTGCGTCCTCAGCCCAGCAGTGGGACATTAAGCAAGTTTCTAACCTCACTGAGTCCCAGGTTCCCTGTTTGGAAAAAGATGGGACTCACAGCAACAGCCATTATTTATCGGGTGCTGGTGTATGGCAGAGTTGCATGCATAATTTATTTAGTCCTCCCAACAATTCTGCAAGGAAAGTATCTGAGCCATAGGTGAGAAAAGTGAGTTTCGCAGAGATTAAATAATTTATCTAAGGTCAAGAAAGTTCCACATCCAGGATTGAAGCACAGGAATAGCTGACCCTGCTTTCCATGTTAAAACCGATCACATTGTATGCTTTAAATATATATTGTTTATTGCAAATCAGTTACACCTCAGTAAAGCTAGCTTTTTAAAAGCATCATCCAGAATCGATTATAAAAGTTAAAGAGAGGAACAACAACAACAAAAAGTAATCACATTCTCCGGAATATATGTGTGCCGAAATGCATCCAGCCGCACGCTCAGGATTTGAGAATTTTACTGCATGTAAAATATGCCTGAATAAAGTACTGCTGGTTTTAAAAAAAAAAAAAAGTAATTAGACCTAAAATCAGAATTCTCATCTCAAATGTCACCTGGATCTCTTATTGGCAGAAAAATAACACTAGACTGTATCTCAAATAAATCATTCTCTCGACTCCTGTTCACCTTTTAAAATGCATTTTCTTTCTTATTATAAAAGCAATACCTGTTCCGTGTCGGAAAATTAGAAAATACAGATGAGCAAAAATATAAAAATAAGAGACAGCCATGGTTCTGCTATAACAAGATTTTACACTCTGGTGTATTTCTTTTTAATAACTTCCAGTGTCTGCATGTTTATTTGGGTGTACATATAATTATATAATACATGGGGAGTTCCAAAACAGAGGATCTTATCTTACAAATTATTTTATAAGACACTTTTAACACTTAGGGACTCTACCATGGAAAGCTTACCATGCCAATGAATGTTCATCTAGAATAAGAATTGTAAAATTAAATTCCATGATGCTCTGTAGTTCTTGGGAAATGTCTCAGGGGTAAGAGGGCAGGATGGGGGAGAGGGTGAAGGTCAGATGAAGGGCAGGAAGAACCGAGGCAGTTGAGGTCTACCTCTGTCATTCTTACTCAACAGAGCTGCCTTAATTTGTTCATATGCCCAGTTTCCATGTAAGATATCGCTGGAAAAGGAATTCTATTACCAAAAACAAAACAAATAAAGGAAATCATGACCTGTAATGTCATTCTTATTTCTGCTTAATTCCTTTTCAAAATGAAAACAGTTTTGTTGCTGTATACTTGTCAAAGTAACAGCTATAGGTTTTTCAAGATTGAAATTATCCAAAAATACAGAAATAAAACTTTGAGAGTCACCCATTAATCTCATTGTTCTTTAGCCATTTTGGAGTGCACGTGCATATCAAAATGAGACTGCGCATACATTATGTCCTGTCATTTTTTTCCTGAAAACAGACCATTCCCCATGTCACTTGGCCTTTCAAAACATGATTCTTGACAATTTACTATTTGTATTATTTTATTAAGCTTATTACTATAATAGAAAAAAAAGACAAGTTAAACTTAAAGCTTACAGAGAATTTTATTTTTTCTAAAATGCGTACCTTTAACACATTGAATATCCGTGTAAACTTTGCAAATGGAACAATCTGCACATGAACAACTCCCCCAGGACTAAAGAGTAATGAGATTAATGGGCGATTTTCGAAGTTTTATTTCTAATATTGTTGGATAATTTAAATCTTGAAAACATTTAGCTGTTACTTGAACAAGTATACAACACCAAAACTGTTTTCATTTTGAAAGGAAATTAAGCAGAAATATGAACGACGTTACGGTTCGTGATTTCCTTTATCTTATTTTTGGCAATGGAATTCCTTTTCATGGGAACAGCCCTTCATCGGACCTTCATCTTCTCCCCCATCCTGCCCCCCTACCCCCAAGACACTTCCCAAGAACTCCAGAGCATCATGGAACTTAGCTTTAAAATTCTTATTTTGGACGAACACGCGTTGGCATAGTAAGCTTTCCATGGCAGAGTCCCCAAGTGTTGGCAGATCGTCATGACAAGAAATGCTTCTCAACTCTCCTACTGAAATGCCCCCTAACGGCAAAGGAGGGTGTGATCCAGACTCCCCAAAGGTTTGGGGGAAGTTCTGGTGGCCTCTTCTAGACCCCTGACATTTTTTTGTTTGTCCTTAAACATAGTTGGCTGCATATTTTCCCTTCCTATGGTCATTTAACTTACCCCCCCTCACTGCCCATTTAGTTTGTCTCAACTCTTTTTTTTTTTTTTTTTTTTTTTTAATCACCGTAAGCAGCGCTGCAATGTATTTTCTTTTACAGGACTCTGCATCTCTGATTATTTCCTTAGGGATAAATCCCAGAAGTGGAATTATCAGGCCGGCCGGTTACAGGTATTTTATGGCTTTTCATATACATGCCAAATTATCTTTCAGAAAGGAAGTACTAATCAATAATCTCATTATTTCACCTCATCCTCACCAACATCGGTTGGTATCATAAAAAATGCAATTGGTATATGAAAAATGATATCCTATTATTGTCTTTATTAGTACTTTACTACTGAGATGAAAGAATTTTATGACTTTGTTAGACATTTTTGTCTCTTACTTTGTAATATGTATGCTTTTAAGACTTTGTATATATTTCTATTGGAGTGCATTTATTTTATTATTAATATATTTTTTCAAACTATTAAGGGGATACAGACGTTTTTGTACATGGATATCTTGTATAGTGCTTAAATTTGGGACTTTTAGCGTGCCCATCATGAGAATAGTGTTCGTTGTACCTGATATGTCAGATTTTACTTCTCACTTCCTCCCCCCTCTCCCCTACTTGGTTTCTAGTGCCCTTTACATCTCTTTGTGCCCACGTGTGCCTATTGTTTAGCTCCCAATTATTACAGAGTATATGTGGTGTTCGTTTTTCCATTCATGAGATACTGCACTAAGCATAATGGTCTCTAGTTCCACCCAAGTTGCTGCAAAAGACATTATTTCATTCATAAGTAGTGCTCCATGGTATGTATGTGTGTACACACACACACACACACATCACATTTTCTTTATCTACTTATAAATTGACGGGCACTTAGGTTGATCCCACCTCTTTGCAATTGCGAATTGTGCTGTGATAAACATTTGAGTGCAGGTGTCTTTTTGATAAAATAACTTCTTTTCCTTCAGGTAGATGCTCAGTAGTGGGATTGCTGGATTGAATGGTAGGTCTACTTTTGTTTCTTTGAGGCATCTCCATACTGTTTTCCATAGAGATTGTACTAATTTGCAGTCCCACCAACAGTGTATAAGCATTCCTTTCTCTCTGCATCCACACCAGTATCTATTTTTGTTGTTGTTGTTGTTGTTGTTGTTGAGACAGTCTTGCTTTGTTGCCCAGGCTAGAGTGCCATGGCATCAGCCTAGCTCACAGCAACCTCAAACTCCTGGGCTCAAGCAATCCTCTTGCCTCAGCTACCCCAGTAGCTGGGACTACAGGCATGCGTCACCATGCCCGGCTAATTTTTCTATTTTTAGTAGAGACTTTGCTTTTGCTCAGGATGGTCTAGAACTCCTGACCTCAAGTGATCCTCCTGTCTCAGCCTCCCAGAGTGCTAGGATTACAGGCATGAGCCGCTGAGCTCAGAAAATTTTTTTACTTTTTAATAATGGCCATACTGACAGGGATAAAGTAGTGTCTCATTGCGGCTTTAATTTGTAATTCCCTGAAGATGAGTGGTGTTGAGTTGGAGTTCCCCATAGGAAGAGTGCACGTGTCATAAGTGAATGGCCTGATACATTTTTCACAAACTGACCACATCTGCCTAATCCAACAGTCCCCAACGTTTTGGGCAGCAGGGGTTGGTTTCATGGAAGACAGTTTTTCCATGGATGGGGGAGAGGTGGGTAGGTGGCAGGTGGTGCTTGGGCAGCGTCGCAGGGCCCAGTTCCTAACAGGCTACAGTCTGATAGCAGGCTGAGGTTTGGGGACGGCTGGCCTCATCAACAGCCAGATGAGGAAACAGAACATGACCAGCACCCCAGAAGCAACAGCCCGCCATCAAATTCTCTTCCAGCTGCTGCCCACTCCAAGGGTGACTACTATCTTGACTTCGATTAGACTGGTTTTGCCTGTTTTTGAACTTTATATAATAAGAATCCTATTGCCCCCCCCTTGCATCTGTCTTCTTATAGTGAATTTTATGTCTTTGAGAGTCACCCATATTGTTGAGTGTAGTTTTAAATTGTTCATGCTCGTTGCTGAGTAATATTCCTGAGTGTAACTATATCAGGATTTATTTATTCATTCTACTATTCATTTGCATTTGAGTTAGTTTCCAGGTTTGGAGCTGCTAAAATAATGCTGTTATGAATGTCCCAGTACCATATGTGAACATGTACATGGAATTCATTGGTGAGCATATGTATACATTTTTGTTCAGTACATCCCTTGGGGTGGAATTAACTGGGTCATAAAGTATGTGCATGTTCCTTTCAGTAGACAATGACAAATCGTTTTCCAGAGTGGTTGTGGTAATTTACAATCTCACCAGCAGTTACCTACGCCCATGCCGACACTTAGTATTTTCTGTGTTATTCATTTAGCCATTTTGTTGTGAATAGCATTGAAGTTTGGATTTCCATTCTCACGATGACTCACGAGGCCAAAAACATTTTTGTAGCTTTGTTGGTCATTTGTATATCCCTTCTATTTAATTGTCTCTTCAAGTCCTTTGATTTCTTTTTATTGAGATTTTTTTAAAGTGATTTGTGGGAGGTCTTCATATATTTGGGATTTGTATTCATTGTTAGATATGTATATTGCAAATATCATTTATTACTCTACAGGCTGCCTTTTTGCTCTTTTGTGTTGTCTGATGATTTAGTATATTTTAATATAATCTAATACATTACTTTTTCTTTTATGGTTGGCATTTTATGTAACACGTTTAAGAAACCTTTGCCTTCCCCAGCATCACAAATATGTTTTTTATACAGATTAATGATTTTAATCTTTATATTTAGATGAGTAATCCATCTGCAGTTGTTTTTTGTGTATAATATGGAACAAAATACATTTTCCATATGAATATACAGTTGACCCAGAACAATTTATTGAAATAACTGTCATTTCTCCACTGCATTAGAGATGCACACTGAACGAAGGAATACTATACAGCAATGAACATGAATTATTTAAAACTATATTCAACAGTATGGGTGAATCTCACAAACATAAAGTTGAATGGGAAGAAGATAGATACACAAAAAAAACAGGCAGTGTGATTTTGCCTGTCATCAGTCAAGCAACTATATATGTGGAAGACTGTTTGTGACCTCTCTGTTTTGTCCCATTCATCAGTTTATCTATTCTTATTTAAAGATCACAATGCCTTAATTACTAAAACTTTAAAACAGATCTTACTAACTGCTGATATAAGCCCTATAGCTTTATTATTCTCCAAGATTGCTTTGGCTATTCTTGGTCCCTTCCATTTCATATAATATAAATTTTAGTGTCAGATTATCAATTACCACACAAATATCTGCTGGGATTTTCGTCAAAATTGCTCTTGTCTGTTTCTGATCTTCCAAATTAACTTTATTCCGTCAATATTTTTAAAAAATTCCCTTGGAGTTTTGATTCAGATTTTATTAATCTTATAATTTAATTTGTGGTATATTGAATTCTTTTTTATTTCATGGCTGTGAATACTGATTTCCCCACCAGGCCATCAGCAACTTTTAGAGAAGTTCTCTGCTACATAATTCTTTTGTTTTCTGCATAATTTTTTGTCAACCTGTGTCTAAACAGCCCTTACTATGGGTTTCCCAAATATACCTTATAAACTCTTACAAAATGACCTTACTGAATATTGTTCTCAAATATTCTGAGGCGGGTGCTCCTTGGCTCTTAACTTCATTCATGTGTTTATTGAAGTATTTACTAATTCACCTAGCAAAGCCGCTAGCACATTTTAGTCTTAGACAGGTATTGATGTACACACACAGTGTGTTGTACCATCAGTTAAGTATTTAGATATCTTCCTTTTCCCTAGAAAGCTTTCAGACCAGTTAAGGCAAAGACAATGAATGCAAAACCAACTGTCTCAAATGTTGTCTTTGAGGCTGGGCGCAGTGGCTCATGCCTGTTATCCTAGCGCTCTGGGAGGCCAAGGTGGGAGGTTCGCTTGAGCCCAGGAGTTCGAGACCAGCCTGAGCAAGAGCGAGACCCCGTCTCTACTAAAAAGAGAAAAAATTAGCCAGGCGTGGTGGCACATGCCTGTGGTCCCAGCTACCCAGGAGACTGCGGCAGGAGGATGGCTTGAGCCCAGGAGTTTGAGGTTGCTGTGAGCTAGGCTGACATCGCGGCATTCTAGACTGGGCAACAGAGTAGGACTCTGTCAATAAAATAAAATAAAAGTCTCTGGGTGCCATGAGAGAGATTAACACTAGCTGAAAAACCACAGTACAATTGATAAATCCTAGCGAAGCCGATCGTTGAGTGGAGTCTTGGCACGTGCATAGACATTCTCCAGGCAGTAGAGCCCATGAGTGGTAAAGGGAATAGGGAACGTTCTGGGTGAGAAGAAAAAAAGACATGAAAGCATGGGAATATTTCCACATCTAAGAAGTATGGATGTAAGTCCAGTAAGAGGGAGGGATACGGGGGCTGAATGAGAGATAGGCGAAACTAGGTGTGTGAGTTAGGGTTAGGCTATGAATGGCTTTTTAAGTTTTTTTTTTTTTTTTTTTTTTTTACTTTATTACTTAAGACGGTTAGTATAAGAGAGTGTCGTGATCAAATTTGTGCTTGAAAAATATTACTCTAATGGCACGGTGGAGGGTGGGCAGTAGTGTGCAGAGGCAGTTGAGAGGTTGCTACTGTAGTCCGGCTAAGAGACGGGAGCCTGTGCAAAGGCACTGGGGTCGGGCATGGGGGTTGGAAGCTATTCCAGAGGTGAAAACAGTGTGACTTGGCGATTGGCTCGGTGCACGCAGGTAGGGGAGGGCATGCTGGAAGTGTGGCCACAGGCTATGGGATGTCATGTGCTAAGCTCTGAATTGTTCCCTCTGAGTCACTGGGCTGAATAGAGCAGCTATTCTGACAGTATGCCAGAATGTTCCTTTGATTGGCAGCCGTGTGAGAAGGTACAGCAAAAATGCTGCTTTATTCTCTTGCCCGGAATAACCACATTCTTGCCACATGATTTCATTTTGCAGGATTTGTAGGTTCTTTTGCGCCCCTATCCATCTGTATGTTTACTGCTGGTCTCCCGGGAAGAGAGAAGACAGGTTATTTCAGAAATACGAACCCCAACCGAAAACATTCCCCTCCATGCGGCGGCTCTGAAATTAGATTAGTTTGTCAGATGAGATTGGAAAGGAATCTTAAATCATTTAGTACAAACTGCTCATTTTGTAGATGAGGAGGCTACATCCAAGAGAGGGAAAAAAAAATGATTTGTTAGCCGGGAAATGGAACCACAGGCTCTCTCTGGAAATGGGGAGAAGCAGTAGATAGACATGGATAAGAGTAAGGAAATCAGAGAGCGCTGGGCCCTGCAGCTCTCCCGGTGTGCGATCTGGGAGATGTTGTTATGTAGGTTCTCGTGAGCACCCGTTTGCTTGACTGCAGGATGACGGAGTTGTTGTAAAGATTAAACGAAGCGATTGCACATTACGGTGACGACACATCTGAGAGCTCGCTGCCTGTCAGGGATGATGAAGATGAAGATGCCGTTGAGAGTGGTGATGATGATGATGATGATGATGATGATGATGATGATGATGTTGATGATGTAATTGAAGGGGCCTGGGTTTCGCCATCAGAACACCTGAGCGAAAATGTCTAATGTTAGCTGTCCGACCTTGTTAGAATGATCTAACCTCTGTAACTGTCAACTTGATTATACATAAGATAGAGCGGATAATCTTTATCTTGCAGCGTGGTGAGGATGAAGTAGACTAATACATATATTTAAGGTGCCTAGCACAGTGCCCGGCAGGAAGAAGAGAGCCGACCGAAGTGTGCTGTCTATCCCTGAATCCAGACTTCCTTCTTCATCTCCTTCTTCTCCTTCCCTTCCCCTCTCCTCTTCCTCTCTAATAACATCATTTTTTAAAATAATACACTTTTTTTTAGAGCGGTTTGATTTCACAGCAAAATTGAGTGGAAAAGAAAGAGATTTCCCATCTATCTCCTGCCCCACGCGTGTGCAGCCCCCCTCGTTATCAACACCACCCCTGCTACCAGAGGGGTACACTTGTGACAACTGCTGAATCTGCATTGACACATCCTTGTCACCTGAAGTCCACGGTTTGCCTGAGGGCTCATTCTTGGTGGCGCACATTCTATGGGTCTGGGCAAATGCATGACGACACGTATCCACCATTCTAGCATCAGACAGAATAGCTTTACCGCCCTAAAAACCTTCTGTGCTCTGCCCATTCGTCCTATTTGCCCCTCTTTCCCCCCCCAATCCCTGGCAACTAGTGATCTTTTTACTGTCTCCATGGGACGCATGCCCAGAAAGTCATATAGTTGGAATCATACAGTATGTAGCCTTTTGAGATTGGTTCCTTTCACTTAGCAGTAGGCATTTAAGTTTCCTTCCTGTCTTTTCATGGCTCGATAGCTTATTTCTTTTAAGTGCTGAATAATGTCTCATTGGCTGATGTACCATAATTGATTTATCCGTTCACTGGCTAAAGGACAGGTTGGTTGCTTCAATTAGGAATAAAGCTACTATCAGCATATGTGTGCAGGTTTTTATGTGGACATAGGTTTTCAACTCCTTGGGGTAAATACCGAGGAACGCAATTGCGGGATGATGTAAGAAGGGTATATTCAGTTGTTTTCACAAAACTGCATCCCACAGTGGCTGTGCCATCTTGCATTCCCACCAGCAATGACTGGGAGTTCCTGTTGGTCCTCATTCTTGTCAGCACTTGGTGTTGTCTGTGTTTTGGATTTTGGCCATCCTGACAAGTGTATAGTGTATCACATTGTTGTTTTCATTTGTAGTCCCCTGAGGCCATAGGACATGGAGCACCTTTTCATATGATCATTTGTCATCCCTATATCTTTGATGAGGTGCCAGTTAAGGCCTTTGGCCCATTTTAAAAATCAAGTTTTGCTTTTATTGTTGAGTTTTAAGAGTTCTTTGTCTATTCTTGATGACAGTCCTTTATGAAATAGATATGCCTTTTGCAAATATTTTCTCCCAGTATGTGGTTTGTCCTTTTATTCTCTCCACAGTGTCTTTTGTAGAGGAAAAGTTTTATTTTTAATGAAGTCCACCTTATCAATTCTTTCCTTTCCTGGATCATGCCCTTGATGTGTATCTAAAAAGTCACCACCAAACGCCAGGTCATCTAAATTTTCTCCTGTGTTATCTTCTAGGAGTTTTGCAGTTTTACATTTTACATTTATGTCTGTGATCCATTTTGAGTTAATTTTTATGAAGGTTAAGTACTGTCTAGATTCATTTTTTTTTTTTTTTTTTGCATGTGGATGTCCTGTTGTTCCATAACCATTAGTTGAAAAGACTTTTCTCCATTGGATTGCCTTTGCTTCCCTGCTAAAGTTTAGGTGGCTGTGTTTTCATAGGTCTATTTCTGGGCCCTCTGTTCTGTTCCATTGATCTATTTGTCTATTCCTTTCCCAATACCACACTGTCTTAATTACTGCAGCTCGATGGTGTATCTTAAAGTCGGGTGATTCTCCAACTTTACTCTCTTTCAATATTGTACAACCTTATTTTTTATTTTAATGCCATGTTGTCATTTGTCCATTGTCTGGAAATATATGTGGTAGTCATTGATCCTGAAACTCTTCTGTTTCTCTGTTCTGCATACATTTGTTTTCTACAGTGTCTGTACATCTCTCCTGTAGCTTGTAGACCCCAGGTATGGCCATTCTACTCAGAACATTCCTGGGTATTAACTTTAAGACAAGGATAGTGACTCGTAGGAAATCTTCACCCTACCAGAGATTGGAGGCAGTCTGTGTGGTTTTCTACCAGGTCCTCTCATCTCCAGCCAGGCAGTATTCGGTAAATATAATTAATAATGTGTTGTTTGGAGACTTTCAGTAGCTTATTTGCTTCACCAATCAAAATAATATTTTATCCAGGCCGGGCGCGGTGGCTCACGCCTGTAATCCTAGCACTCTGGGAGGCCGAGGCAGGCGGATTGCTCAAGGTCAGGAGTTCGAAACCAGCCTGAGCAAGAGCGAGACCCCCGTCTCTACTATAAATAGAAAGAAATTAATTGGCCAACTAATATATAGAGAAAAAATCAGCCGGGCATGGTGGCGCATGCCTGTAGTCCCAGCTACTCAGGAAGCTGAGGCAGCAGGATTGCTCGAGCCCAGGAGTTTGAGGTTGCTGTGAGCTAGGCTGACGCCACGGCACTCACTCTAGCCTGGGCAACAGAGCGAGACTCTGTCTCAAAAAAGCCCCCAATATTTTATTCTTTTGGTTGTTTTTTGGTGGGGTGCAGGGAATGAGAGTAGAATCCTTTCTACTGAGCCAGTAGTATCATTTCCTTCAGGTACTGGGAATAAAAAACTTGAATAGCTACACATTCGGGGATCTTTTGTAAAAGCAGCAGGTCTCCTGGCTCTAATGCAGACAGACCAGCTTGACAGCTCACTGTGGCTGAACATGACTGAAAATCAGGTCAGGGACTGTCACATGAGGAGGACAAAAAGGTCGGTACCCAGTGACGGGAACGTCCCTGCTGGCTGCGGGTAGCGGCGCATCACAGGACTGGCAACTGCCAGCCTGGGGCCCCATCTTTCCTGGAACTGCAGCATCCCATCTGTTTGCTTTTATGCCTTAATATCCCCAAAGTTACTCGCGCCAAATGCTACAGAGCACATATTTATCGTTTTAATTAAAGTGAATAGGTTTGAGGACTTCCAAAGAGAAATTTGAAGCTATCCAAGGGGGTTCCAAAACTGGAGATGGGAAAGCTTACACCCCAAAGTGTCAGGGTGACATAGTTCCACCCAGGTTCCCCTGATTTATGCAGGAAACGAGCACAGAAGTTATCTCAGGGAGGGAGGGGGGGAGGGAGGGCACTCGGTCCCAGAGAGGTTGGGACTTGCTGCCCAAATGTTTTCTTATAGAAAAAAAAAAAAGGAAAGGAGAAAAGAAGAAAGGAAGAAGAAAACAAGACACACTGAGGGTCGTGTCTCTATTTGTTCCCAAACGGATTCCATTAGACTCACTCTGTCACTGTGCGCACACCTGGATATAGTTGCGGATTTAGATAACTTCCCTCTGCCCTTTATTATGACTGCAAAAATTCTGTGTGTGAGGGATAAATAATGCATGCCCTCAGCCAAGACAGGAAAGAAGACCTAAGGAAATATTGCAGAATAGAGTAAGCAGCATCTCTTTCTCAGGTATATTTTTATTTCCGACCCACGTGCTCCCACTCCCCCCCTCTCCCCGCCCCCTTTTCTCCAACCATGCCATTGGGACCTGCAAACCCGGATGCAGCATGCTAGAGAGCACAGGTTTGGGAGTCAAGCTTGCATTTAAAATACTTGCAGCTGAGACACGCTTGTGTGATCCTAGGCAAGTCCCTTCTCTTCTCTCTGTAAAACGAGGATACCCATCACCGGTGGGGATGAGGACTCGGGTTCCGCACCGTGTTGAGAAGCCAGAACCCTTTGCTTCTTGCGCTCATAACAGAGACAGATGAAAGGAGGAACATGGAACTCTATGCTCAATGCTTAAATGACATCCAAAGTCGAAACTCACACGGGAACCACTTATATGTCTGCACGTGTGTTTGTTCCTTACTCGTGCCTATATTTTGCCGAGGTGCAGGGGACAAGGATGGTTTTCCAGGTGGTGGTTTAAATAAGGCCCCAGCTGCTGCCCCCTCCAACATTTGGATTAGAAAACCAGGTGGGAAAGGAGATGATTGCAGAGCAAAACAATCCAGTTTGGCTACTTAACGTCTGTGCGAGGAAGTTGGAGGCAATAACAGAAATGGAGTTTGGGGACCGTTTGCTCATTTATACGTTGTCTCCGTCTCCCCAATTACACACCTAATTAAGAGTTGGACAGTTAGGCAAACAGTTTCAATGCATAATAAGGGAGATTGGGATTAGCGCACAGTGCACAGAGAGGCACGCCTGGTCTTTAGGAAATCGTGGGAAAAGTTTCCTCGAGGTGTGTCTTTCAGACCCCAACCCCCTGCGGCTCTGAGGGGGTTTCTGATATGTCTGAGGCTTCTTCAGCTTCCTGTGCCTTTGCCACTCTGTCCCCAAAGACCTTCAGTGTCAGAGGCAAGAGCCGAGGTCTGAGAAAGGGGGCAGGTTGTTCCAGGACACAGGGAATGGGAGACCCGGGGGCTGTCCTCCTGCCCCCTTCACTGAGACTCCCTGCCCATCTCGTCCCAGTCATTCCCCCTTTCCTGCTCTCTCTGTGCTCGTCTTCTCCAGACTTTCCCTCTACCCCCTCGCCAAGGAGTCTCCTCCATCCTCAATGAGGTTGACAGGTCTGGGTAGAAATGGGCCGTGTCTGCTGGCTACACGCCACCATCCGCCCATGATGGAATGATGTTGGTTTACCTGGGTGCTGGTCCCCACCACACCTGCTCTTTAGATCTCTGGGAAGGGGACAGGGCCAAGCCCCTGGAGGACTCTCTCTCTCCATGCCCTGTCCGTGGGTGCACCAACGTGAGTTTGCGACAGACAGCAAATGGCTTTGTATAATCACTGGAGAAACCCCTTTCTTGTTCCTGTTCCAGTTTCACCAGGTGTTTCAGAGTTACTGTCTCACATGAGGATCGAGCTGGAAGAGGGGGACTGACTTGCTCTGTGTAGCCGGCCCCGCTGGCCCTGCTGAGGGTGCTGAAAGCCTCAGGGTTGCTCCTGTAACCCAGAGACATCTTCGACTGTGGATGCAAAGGGTGATTGGGGAACTTCTTCTGGAGTTGCCTGAGGAAGCTGCACAGTCAGCTTCTTCTGTTCTTACTTCCTATAGATGCATCCTTGCCCCATTTCCATGGCAACTGGGAAGCTTCCTGGGTGTCATTGGACCATTGCTCGTGGAGATACGGAAGGCAATCGGAAGGGGTAGGCAGGCACAGAGGCTGAGAAGTGCACGTCCTCCCATTTTATTCTCACCTGGAATTTTTCACAGGGGGAGCCCCAACAGCAGGTGCAGGAATGTAAGGGCCACTGTTCATTCTGTGACCTCAAGGCCCTGGATGCCAATCCTGAGTCACAGAGATGCACAAGGTGACTAGAGTTCTGCAGCTTCCATAGCAGCCTTGTCTACCCTTAGGTCTCCCCTCCTCTCTGCCCATCTTTTTCTCCCTTGAACTTCTGCCCCAAGCTTCTGGCAGAAGACGAGCCTTAGGGCCAGAGTCAGGGAAAAGCCATAGGTTCCTTTTGCTGGAGGCTGGGTGACTGGGGGCAGCGAGTGGAAAATACAGCGTAGAGGCTAAGAGCAGCGTCTGCTTTCTGGCTCTGTGATCTTGACTTTCAGCTTCTTCATCGGTAACATGGAGATGATGATAGTGACTCCTTCACAGGACTGCCATGATGACTAAGGGGGCTAATGCATGTGCAGCACACGTATGTTACGTGCCTGTCATGTCGACGGTCCTATAGAAGTAGGATGACCTTACATCTGGGTGTGTCTAGGATAGACTCACTCTGTGTCTATCTCCCCAGCATAATTGTTCACAGTGGCCCGTTCACGTTTCAAAAGCATCCAACGTTTGGACATTAGTAGTGCATACGGTGTTAGCTACTTTACTATGGGCAGCGAGCTAGCTTCGTAAGGATTTACAGGGTTGGATGACTCGGGTTAGGAAGTGAGGCAAGCCCGAGGTTGGCTTCAGGGCATCTGCAATCAACCAATCCAGGTTAGTCTGCACTTATCCTGGGAGAGAAAGAAAGCCCTGTAACACGGACGTTTTGCTTTTCCCCATACACTCCCACCTCCCTGGCGAAATGTACCAAGAGCTAATAAGGAGGCAGCCCCACCGGGGTCTCGTTCAGAAACGCACGTGCAGAAAGCGAGCCCTAAGAGAGATCAGCACAGCGGCTGCTTCTTCTCCGGCACAGGCCAGATAGCTAGGGTCGGGGTAGAGGGTCACCAAGGGCATCCAGCAGTTCCACGTGTTCCTAGATAAATGACAAATATCTAGAGATGCCCACGGATGTCCAGTGTCTTCCCATGCCGGAGTGGCAGGCTCAGAGCCCCACTGCAGCCAGGTTCTTGGACTCCTCTTCCTCTCCTAGACCCTGAGGTCCTGCATGCCTCAAATTATTGTCTGTCTGTCTAACTACCTATCTATCTACGGCTGCCTCTCATTCTAATAGCTCAGACCCCGGTGTCAAATCCCAGCTTCACCACTTACTCGCTGTGTAATTTTAAGCAAGTTCTTTAACCTTTCTGTGCCTCAGTTTCCTCATCTGTAAAGTGAAGATGATACTGCATCCATGCCATAGTGTTGTTTTTTTGAGGATTGAAAGCCGTTCATGTCTCCCTCATAGCACGTCCTTGGTACTACATATACACAGATTGCTCTGTGATAACTATTGCTCTTATTAGCACCTTCTGTCCTCACCCTTGTCCTTCAGAAGGGATTCTCGCTTTCTCATCCCATCCTTCTGATTGTCTTAATATAATTCTGAATTAAAATAAAACTCTTTTCGCATCATTAGGAAGAGAACTGTGACTTGCCCAGGCCCGACTAACATTTGCATTGGCATGTTGCTACACAGATGGGCAGACCAGGAAAGCAGAGCTCGGTGCAGAAGGGAGTGGAACAATCTCTATTCCTGTTTGGCTCTGCCCTTGGAGAAAGTGCTAAGAAGTGCACAGATTTTGGAATTAGACAGATCATACTTTGAGTTCTGAGTTTTCCGACTTTAACCAAGTGACCTTGGGTAAATTACCTAACCTCTCTGAGCCTCAGTTTACTAATATATAAAACTAGGAAAACTGTGTGGTTTTTGCCAGGGTTAATGGGTGCAAAAACTCTTGATACAGTGCCCGGGCGTGCAGCAGTATTCCATAAATGCCGATGCCTTGTCCCCTCCCATTGTTAGACTGCCAGTTCCCTGGGGGTTGGGGGCGGCTATGTTTTGCTCCTTGTTCTTTCTCTCCATGCTCATCCAAGTGCCTGTAACCCAGCGAGCCGTCAGTAAGCGCTCACTAAGTGAGTACAGGATGAACAGATTTTTCATGCATTACATGCCTTCTTCCAAATAAATATATTAACTTCCTGCTTACTGCATCATGGCTAATCACTGCTGGAGAGGAAGGCTTTGGGGATTTAATGATTTTTGAAAACTATATTCAAGGTTAAATTATGAGTCAAGCCAAGGCTCTAAACCACTGGAAACAATTTCCTCATATTTCAACCGTTGCTCAACCTCCTTTGCTTTATTTATTCAAAGCCTGCAAACCCCTGTTCCTGGCATTTCCCCCGAGTCCAGAGTGTGTATGCTGTGGCTACATCCTGGCTGAGCTTCCCTGGAAAGAAAGCAAAGGACAGAACAGAGTTTAAGGCTGAAGTGCTTCAGGCCTTGTGTTCTCAAAGGGAATTAGCTAGAAGATGAGGGATGTTTGTCCTTAGCACTGGTCATTTCACTTCCTAAATTCTGCATTTACTCAGGAACAATGTGTGGGGGGGGTGGGAAAGGGAGATAGATTTTGAAATAGGCTCTTCTCCTGCCTGTCTGCAGCCTAGTTCACTCACCAGCCTCAGGCCTCCCTAAGACTCTATAAAGACCCATCCCAGTATGGTGGCAGGGTGGGGACCACAGGTTAGGTACTTAGAATGGTCTTTGGCTGCTCAAGGTCACTGTGCCCTTCATATGTCTCCTTGCTCATCTTCTTCTCATGGTTCTCGGTACCTAGGATCTCTTTGTCTCCTTCAAGGCATCCCTGATGGAACAAGAATTGATCAAACAGGGCAGTTCTATCACGCCCGGAGTGATCTGGGAGTTACTAGACTTCTTACCTGGATGGCAAACTTCTCCAGGCCAGCGTTTTGTTTGTTTTGTATTGTATTTCTAACAACGAAAACTGAGCATCCCACCAGATACAACTGCAAGTGTTTAGGGGAAAAAACCTGTAGCCCTTCTCTGTGAAGGACAACATTGAAACAACCATGGACCAAATCTTCTTTCAATGGGAGCCACTCATTTTCCTGAGAGAAGGTGGTAAGAAGGACTTCATGAATGTATTTGGTCGGGGGGGGGAGTAGAGGGTGGACCCTGTTGGAGGATTTCTGAGAACTAGCAGGAGCTGTCTCTCTTTGCTGTGCAGGGGCCTGGAAGGGTATGGACCAATCAGCAAAGGGATCCTGTAGACCCACAAGGCGGAAAGGAGACAGGATGGCAACCCTGATGCTAGAGACATTTGATGACATTTGAAATCAGCAGGGTGCAGAGTGGTGGCCCTCACCTAGGTTCACGGGCTGCACACAAGGGTCAGGTAGACTGGCCAGGGAGACCTGGATGAAACTCAGTGGATGAATGAGTCTGGAAGTCTCAGCACCTCGTTCCCTTCATACGGTGTCCAGACCTGAGTGAGAGCAGTTGAACATGTGTGCTTGTGAACTAAGGGAACTGTAAGCTTGGCTTCTAAATGCAGCTCCCCATGGTGGCTTGTGCAATGATGGAGCCAGCACCAGCGGCATTGGCATGGCTATGGTGAGCAGGTGTCTCTGGACCTGCAGGGCATCATTCTTCAACAGTGCCTCTGGTGGCGAGTGGGAGCATTGCACTTGCTGTTGGAGAAGACAGCACTGATTGGTATTCAAAGGCAGGGGGCGCAGAGGAAGCCCGGGAGTTATTGGATAAGTAGTGGGAATGAGCACAGAAAAAATAAAATAACATCAAGAAAGAGGGAGATTCCAGGCCGGGCGCGGTGGCTCACGCATTTAATTCTAGCACTTTGGGAGGTCGAAGCGGGTGGATCGTTGGAGCTCTGGAGTTCGAGACCAGCCTGAGCAAGAGCGAGACCCTGTCTCTACCCAAAATAGAAAGAAGTTAATTGGACAGCTAAAAATATACAGAAAAAATTAGCCGGGCATGGTGGCACATGCCTGTAGTCCCAGCTACTCGGGAGGCTGAGGCAGAAGGACTGCTTGAGCCCAGGAGTTTGAGGTTGCTGTGAGCTAGGCTGACTCCATGGCATTCACTCTAGCCTGAGCAACAGAGTGAGACTCTGTCTCAAAAAAAAAAAAAGAAAGAGGGAGATTCTGGATTTCATGCTGATTAGTGGAAATGGCTTGAGTGATTGATTTAATAACAACAAAAATATGACTACAATTATACCTCCAATTGGTGAAAGAGCTCATACAAGTTACGAAGCTCACAGAGTGCACATGATTTCGCATAGAATTGGATTTCAGTACGTGTTTGTCCAATGAAAGAGGATGGATGAGGGAATGGAATGAAGGCTCATTGAAACCCACACTCTGATGGAAGCATCACATATTTATCCAATTTATTTTTCACAACCTGGTAAACACTGTTATGCTCGTTCTACAGATGAGCCGTTCCAGGGCCCATCCCCAGCAGCAAATGGCAGAAGCAGTATTTAAACCCAGGGCTGATTCCCAAACCAGCGCTGGCCCTACTCTGTGGTCCCCTTGGCCAGACAGGATGCTGCAGGGGTGTCTGCGGCGGCTTCAGGCACTGAATGGTAAAACAGATGATTGGGCTGTGACAATGGTTAACCGAGTCTCGGGACTGGTGAAAGTGATTCATTTGAAACAAAACCAAGCAAAGCTTTTACAAAGGGACAGATTCTGGTTTTATCCTGAGAGTTACGATCTGGTGTGAGGATTATGGTACCGAGAGTCCTAACAAAGCCATCACCAGCAATACCCATGAGTCCCATGAGTTATGACCATTCGCCATTGGGGATAGGAAGGGAGAGGGGAATAAAGGAAAGTAAGTCAAAGATATATGGACTGAGAGTCAAAAAAAACAAAAAGTCAGTAGGGTGGGAAAAGAGAAAACTTTTGCTAAAACGGATGCATCGAGATCATTCATCTGAAAGAAACATTAAGTGCATCTGGGTGACTTTGCAAGGAGTCCTGGCTGAATCACGTGAGGTTAATTATTTTGACCCCCATTTTCTGCCATCACACTTGACTGAGGGCATCCCAGACTGGAAATGACACCGCTGCCCTCAATAACGTGTCTACAGCAACTAATGATCTCTCTGGAGTGTAACTCGAGTTCCTGGAGTGCAACTGTAACTCTGGAAGCAAATTGGCTTTGCAGTAATGGCTTCGACATAATTGCTAGTAGTTTCTGGTCCATTCTGGCAAGAAACACAAAGAATGCAATTGTTAAGTTTTCTTTTTTAAGGACCTATGGTTCATCTTGCAATATCAGAGACTGTGTGACTGTTAGAAGCTCATTTGTGCAGAAGCACTAGTTAGACCAAGCACCGGGAGGGTGGGGACCCCGAATGCCTTGTGCACACTGTACTCAAGAGCCTGGCACATGGGAGTAAAGCAGTGAGTATTTGAATACAAGGATAAACATGAGCTGAAGCCTGGTTTCTTTGAGGCCATCTTTTTCTTTCTTTACCTTTGAGCCTCTCTGATGTATCAAGATGCCTGCTACTCTTTGAGGGTATAATGCTCAAAAAGACATGTTCCCTGTCCTCAAAGAGCTTATAGTTAATGGGCCAATTCTCCTGTTTTGAGAGCGAGGGGGGAAAAATGTTGTGTTGCAACAAGCCATTTAGACACTGTTGGCTGGGCCTGCCTTTGTTACTTTTTAAAGAAATTTGTCCACTCCTGGTTGTATGTCCTTGTATGTACAGGAGACTACGAGACTCAGGAGCACCTTTGGAAAATCAGGAAGTGCAACAGTTTGTTTTAAGACTCATTCATTAATTTGACAAATACTGACTGCGCCTCTGCCATGTGTTAGGATCTGTTTGGGGTGCTAGGAAACTGGCATGGATAAGACAGTTCCATGTCCTTGTCTTCTGGGGGCTCATATTCTAGATGGGGAGGCAGATAGTATGTGAGAGAAATAAGTAATATAAGAAATAGCTGGGACGTTGCATTGTAACAGGTGCAGGGATCATAAGGACTTTAGATTTTACTCCGAGATGGGCATGAAAATAATTCTTCCCCATGTTTCTCCCATTTTCTGTTCATGCAAACAAGCCCCTCAAACCTTCTCCATCTTCCCAACCACCTATGGCATCCCTTAGGGCAGGTTTTGACGTGCAAATTTCTGAGAGCAGAAAACAACCCCCTACCATGTCCCAATGCTCAAGATTCCATCAAAACCATAAACCGATGAATTTACTTCCGTGTTCCTCCAGTGCCTCACTTATCAGATGAGGATCACAAGGTCTGCAGGGCAGTTGCATTTCCAAATAAAATGGATGTGAAAACAGCTGAAGCCCAGTGAGCCCTTGATAAATGCTGCTCCTGAAAGCAAAATAAGATTCTTTTATGAGGTAACAGGCTCTTTCTGGGCTTAAGAAGAAATGAGGTTTAAAGTGTAGATTTCTTATGCTCTGGCCTCCCCCAAAGGGAGGGGTTGCAGGCCCCTGGCACTGCTGTGTAGGGAGGACCTTCAGGCAGTGCTTTGCAAGGTGCAAATGACCTTAGCAGAGTTTCCCCACCCATCATGGGGAAAAGGACTTGAAATCAATTGTGAGGGTCCTCTCCTGTCCCCTGGGACCTAGGTGGACCATGGATCATGAATATTTAGATGGCACTACTTATTGACATTCATACTCAAACCCTGATTTAAGATCAAGTCCACAGAATATAGCTCCATGTCCCCTGGGTCTCCTTTACACAATAGTAGCAATGATAACAATGGTATTAATAATAGCATCTTGTAGTTACCGAGATTTTACTAGACATTTATTAGTGCTTTACACATTTTAGCTCATCAGATGCTCCCATCAGCCCTATGAGGTGGACACCATTACTGTCCCCATTTTACAGATGAGCAAAGCAAGGTATAGGCTAGTTCAACAGCATGTTTTAATGAACATGGCTGGTGTGGGCTGGGTCCAGGATTTAAACTCAGCACTCCACGGCCTCACAGGCACCTGAGCAGCAGCCTGCTTCAGTGACCCGGATTTTTCTCTCCAATGCCAAAAGTGGCTGTGTGGGCAAGTCACTTACCCTCTTGAAGCCTTAGTCTCCTTGTCTGTCAAATGGGTAGAATAGCCACACAGCACTGAATGGGATGTTGGCTCCCCATACATGTTAATTTCCTTCCCTTCATGGAGATCCAATCTGTATGGACAACTGGGTGGGATGGTTCAAGGTCAGTGGGCATGTAGTTCACAGAGCCCACAATGTGTGCCCGGCTACCCTGTACACACGTGAGAACTGGGATTGCCCATCAAAGTATTCGGGTACTGACATTATTTTATTCAAGGATATCAATCTTTATCGGATAATAACTCCTCCCGATAGGACTACATGTATTGTGACTTTAAGTGAAGCCTTCGAATGTTTTGGTTTCAGGTGGGAGCTTCAGAACATTTTCCCAGCGAAGTTAATTAAATGCACCCAGTGCTCTCTCCATGCACCTTCTCTGTCTCTCACACAGTCAGGCTTGCGTTTTCATGTGCTTCCCCTTGATCTATTTTTATACTATCACACAATGGTTTATCCCCTAAATATATCCATCATCGTGGGTTTGCATTTTTTATTTTTTAATAAAGTTACCTATCAGCCTCCCATAGTTTCATCAGTGTTAACTCTGAGTATTAGATAGTACAGAATTAGAAGATGTGGGCTCAAGTCCAGCCTCTAGTGGCTTCTCTCCTCTGTGACTTGGGGCGATTCCATCCTGTTAATCCAAGTCTCAGTGTGCTCACTTATAAATTGGGAGCAAGAGTGACACTGAAGAGCTGTCGTATGGCTTATGGGAAGGTGAGGTTATGAATGCAGTATAAATAGAAGGGATTGCCATTAGAAATGGGCCACCTTAGGCCAGGCACGGTGGCTCACGCCTGTAATTCTAGCACTCTGGGAGGCCGAGGCAGGAGGATCGCTCGAGGTCAGGAGTTTGAAACCAGCCTGAGCAAGAGCAAGACCCCGCCTCTACTAAAAATCAAAAGAAATTAACTGGCCAACTAGAAATATATAGAAAAAATTAGCCGGGCATGGTGGCACATGCCTGTAGTCCCAGCTACTCGGGAGGCTGAGGCAGGAGGATCGCTTGAGCCCAGGAGTTTGAGGTTGCTGTGAGCTAGGCTGGCGCAACGGCACTCTAGCCCAGGCAACAGAGTGAGACTCTGTCGAAAGAAAGAAAGAAAGAAAGAAAGAAAGAAAGAAAGAAAGAAAGAAAGAAAGAAAGAAAGAAAGGAAGGAAGGAAGGAAGGAAGGAAGGAAGGAAGGAAGGAAGGAAGGAAGGAAGGAAGGAAGGAAGGAAGGAAGGAAGGAAGGACCCACCTTTGCATGGGCTTATTGAACAGTACGGAGTCCCACCATATAGGCAGAGATAGGCATTGCAGTAAGTAGCTTGTGGGCTGTGGAAACCAATTAGCTCTGCTCCCGGCTCTTCCTAGCTGTATGACCTGGGTCACATGATTTAATGTGCCTCACTGTGCCTCAGTTTACAGAACGAACAGCTGTAAGGTGGAGATGATAATTGTACCCACATCGCTGGTCTATATTAGGATTCACTCAGTGGTGCTCAACCCAGTGGAGGGTGATTTTGCCCCCAGGGGACATTTGACAATGTCTGGAAACATTCTTGGTTGTCACAGCTGGGTACTGGGGCATTGCTGATGGCATCTGGTGGAAGAGGCCAGGGACACTGCTAAACATCCTGCAGTGGAGCTCCCCTCAGCATAGAATCATCCAGCTCAAAACGTCAACAGTGCTGAGGTTGAGAGCCTCCCATTAACTAATATAAATGCATATCAATTCTTGGCACAGTTATTGGCACTTAATAAATGTCTACCTTGAGGAATAAAGTTGGCTGTGTCTGGAGAGAATGATGGAATGCCTCAGTGTCAGCTCCAGCACTAGGATGGGAACCCGGGTGCTGATTCCATTCCCAGTCCACTCCCGGTGCCCTGCACCCGCCAGCTCCCCCGCAGACCTGTTCCCCCACGCGGGGCGTGTGCGTGTCTGTCTGGCTCATCCATCGGCCAGCTCCATGCATGAAAGGCCTTAGCCTGATTCCTCTTTGAATGACTCCTGATGTTTAGTGCTGTGACTACACACAGAACAGGCTCCATTATGGTCAGTAAAATCAATAGCTGCTTTAGAAGTGGTTGGCAGTTCGGCTGCAGGGCTTGTAGAGATATACAGATGAACAATTGACAGTATAGTCGATTGTTCAGGAAGGAAGGTGGGGCTCTTGCAGGAGGCACTGATGAGTGGCTGGGGTAAGGAGCTTGTCCTCCAAGACCACCTGGCCCTGGCTGGAGATGTCCATGCCCCCAGTCCTCACAGAGGAGCACACTTAGAATGAACGAGTGGGAGTCTTGGGATCTCCCAACCTGGGAAGACTGCTCACTTTTCTCCGGGACAGATCTTGGGAGAGTGACTGTTCACAGAACCACCAAGGACTAAGTCTACAAGGGACCGCAGGAGTCATCTGGCTTCTGTGCTTGTCTTAGGAGAAAACAGAGGTCCAGCTAAATCCTGGTAGGAGCTGGACCAGAGCTCGGGGAAACATGAGTATTATATCCTTACAAGCTAGCAGAAAGCTTGATACATGACAGATGCTTAGTAAGGTGTAAATGACTATAGCAAAGTTTCCCTACCCATCTCGGGGAAAAGGATCCTGAACTCATTGGTGAGAGTCCCTTCCTCATCTCATGAGACCTAGATGAACCCTGGCTCATGAATACTTAAATGCCACTGCATGTTGACACTCATGCTCAAACCCTGATTCAAGAGCACAAATCCACAAGTTGTAGCTTCATGTCACCTGGGTCTCCTTTAGACAATAGTAACAATTATAACAATGCTATTAATAATGGCATCTTATAGTTATCAAGCTTTTATTAGACACTTATTAGTCCTTCACACATTTTAACATATCAGATGCTCCCATCAGCCCTATGAGGTGGACACCGTTACTGTTCCCATTTTACAGATGAGCAAAGCAAGGTGTAGGCAAGTTGAACAGCATGCTTCAATGAACACAGCTGGTGTGGGCTGGGTCCAGGATTTAAACTCAGCACTCCACGGCCTCACAGGCACCTGAGCAGCAGCCTGCTTCAGTGACTTTTTCCTGAAGCTGGTTCCCACAACAAGAGTGGCAGTGTGGGCAAGTCACTTACCCTCTTGAAGCCTTAGTCTCCTTGTCTGTGAAATGGGTAGAATATCCACACAACACTGAATGGAATGTTGGCTCCCAATATATGCTGATGTCCTTCCCTCCATGAAGATCCAATCTGTACGGAGAACTGAGTGGGACATTCCAATGTCATCTCTCCTGATGTCCCCAACCCAGTGCTCTCTCTGCAGTATGCACAGACACCTTGCCCTGCCTGCCCTCAGGAATCTCTGGGGGCAATGAGGTGACGTCCCTTACTTATTGGTATCCTCCCACATTGCTTTAGCAAAGTGTGAAGACCAAAATTAGGAAATAAATCTTTGCTAAATTGCATGCATAATGAGACAGAGAAAAAAGGGACTCATATACATATGTATACGCAGTATTTATACTTACACAGAGACAGGGAAAGACATTTACCTTATTCTCACGCCTTCAACCATAAGCTCTTGAAACCTGGCCTCTGGTGTCTCATTTTTGGTCCTTTCAATGGACACATGCAAGGACACTTGGGGGCTGAAGGGATCTCCCTGTTGGCACCATGTGGCCAAGTCCTGTAGCTTCCTGCAGGCTCCAGTTCCACCCCCAGCCCTTCCCTGATGCTCTGTCTGCTCTCTCCGGCCCTCTGGAATTCCTCTTCCCTAAAGCCAGATCTTCTCACCATGACCAGGGCATGGCGTCACCACGCTGCTTCACGTGTTGTGCCCCTGGGAGCTGTCTGCGGAGAAGCTTGATTAGAATAACGGCAGAATGGAAAGAATGTAAAATCTTGAGTCAGAAAACCAGGATTTGAGGCCCAGTTCCACATATTATGTCATCAAGATCTTCCACCCTCTGAACCTCAGTTTCCGCTTTCATGACATGGAAAGAGTGGCCCCTCCTCTGCTTATGGAAATCAAATGGGATCGTGCCTGCTGAAGAGTTTCACATCAAATGGGACAGAGATTCAAGACATTATTAGTGTCTCTGCATGAGATGCAAAGACTATGTTTTCTATGTTCTGTATATCCTGCCGTAGTGCCTACCACCATATAGGTGGCATGTAGACGCCGTTCCCATGCAGCGCCTACACGTTAAGATACCTGTAATGAGTCTGTAACAGAATGCATATCGATGCACGAGAAAAGATGAACATGCTTACAAACATAGATGCACGTCTCCTTTTCCCTCCTCAGTCCTGTTTTTCTCTTTCTTATTTCTATTTTCTTACTTATATTTCATTCTGTTTTATGAAAGAGCTAGGGACTAGAGAAACTGAATTAAAATGGATACACAACTACTTGCACAGGAGGTAGAGAAAAGTCATCGAATGCGAATGGGTGCACAAAGGAAGTACACTGAGATCTGTACACACGTAAGCAGTTTTTAAAGAGCAGAGAGATGGACAGAGGGGGAGCAGGTGCGGGGCACGGCTAGAAGAAGGTGGGGGGGGGTCACGAGTGAAGGAGGTTGTTTGTTAAGCACAGTGATCAAAGCATGCTAAAACGCCACCACGGCCAACCACAGGTCCCTAAACAGCAAAAGCAGCTGTAACCGCACGTGTAGAACACAAGGGGGAGAGGAAGTTCCACTCAGAAGCCAGGCAGGGACCAACTTCTTCAGGACCAGCCCTCCCTCCCTGTTTTCTATGGAGTGCCGGCTCACCTGTGGCCAGGGTGGTGCTAATAAAGTTCTTGTTGAAAGCCTGTCTGTGGGCGGTGGGCTTCAGCCACTCCGTGCGTTCCTCCTTGTTTGTGGAGCGCTTGCCTCCAGAGAGTGAGTGACAGAGCGAAAACAAACAGAGACGGTTTCTTTCTTCTACTTCTCTCCCAAGGGAAAGAGGGGCAGAAGCAGACAAAGGAAGACATATATAGAGAGACAAAAATAAAAAACGATTTAGAGAAAGAAAACATCCAACAGAGGGCGGACAGGACAGGGGTTGGTGGGGTGGACTTTGACATCCTTGAGGAAGGGAAATGACATGAAATAAAATCAGAAATCAGGGTCTCTTGGTCTTGGGTAACTTCTTATAGCCACGGGGGAAGATTTGAGGCAGGTCTGCTTTGTTTACAGAAGAGAGAACGTCTGTGTCTTCATACACAGGTACTGGCTTAAAGGCCTTTGGGGATAAAATGGATGTGGCCAGGCATGATCCAGAAGCCTCCTCCTTTTAGCCTACAGGGAGGGAGTCAGCTCTTACATGACTAAGGAACTGTAGGTCTCATCAAAGCAAACAAACTAAGAGCACATTAAAAGCTACTGATTTCATACTAAACGGTGAGGGCTCATTAGAAACTAATTTCTGCTTGTGAAAAAAAATGCATTGAGGGTAAGGGACTGTTTGGAGTTCCTCTTGTAGATTGTATTGCTTATTTCACACCAGCAAGTGTTTATTAAAATACCCACTATTTAAGTTATAATAATGCTTTATGACATCCTTACCCTATTAGATTAGGAAAGTGGGGAGAAGCCAGTATGGGAAGTGCCAAGATCAGCTGGCCACGCAAAGAAGTGAAGAAAAATTACTCTTTAATAGGATAGGTAAGCAGCCCTCAGTTCATACCTAACCTGAATTTTCACCTGCACTCGTGTTTTTGTAGAGTATGAAGCTAAGGGGTGCTTAGTCAACAGCCCCCAAGTCAGGGTTTTCCAGTCCAATAACCTAAAGCTGAGATTCTCTAGGTGCGCACACCCCTACTGTTAGGGCTTCTCCAGGTGCTGGGGTGACAATGGGACAAGGGTGAGAGGCTGGAGGTATCCTTCACCTTCTTCTGGAACTTGGCTTAGCCCAGGCCCCAGGTTCCCCAGGGTGAGATGAGGGTCTCCACTCTTGCATCTCAGAGACTCAGCCTCAGCATTAGAGATGAGTGAATCCATTCATGTGTTCATTTATTCATTAATTTTTGTATTACTCAGCATCTCTCAACTGGCTCAGGCTGGGGACACAGCCTCCAACGAGCCAGGCAGGGTCTCTGCCCCGAGGGTGGGGGCTTCCGTTCCATTAAGACCAATACATACGGCACAAGGAGAAGAGGCGAATTGCAGAAAATGATTAGTACTGAAAAGAAAAGGCAACATATAATAGGGCAGTGAGTGGGGTGGAGACAGGTAGGCCAGCCAAGGGCTCTCAGGGGAGGTGACGTGGAAGTGGAAGAAGACTGTTGGGAACTCCTTCCAGGCAGAGGGAAATGCAAATGCAAAGCTCCACAAACCAACCTGGCATGGCTGATAATGGGAAGAGCTCCTGATCAGACTTGGGGCATGTCTGGTCCTCCATAAACCCATTGAGGAAAAGATCCTGCCCAGGCCCCACCCCTAGAGAAGCTGAGTCATAGGGGGTGCAGGAAGGGGAAATGGAGCAGGAATCTGCATGTTTAACAAGTGTTGGGTGATTAGAATTCACCTGGCCCTGTCATCAAACTGCTCCAGCAGATGGTGACATGGGGTTAATGACCAGAATCCCAGATTCTAACTCATTTTTATCCCATTAAACCTGCATTTATGATTTGGTCAAGGCCCGTGTCAAACTTCAGCAGCAGGAGGAGGCCTCAGGAATGACTTAGCACGGAGGAGGAAATGCTGACGTTGCAGAGATGTTGCATGCTTTCCTGAAGCCACACAGCAAGGTAAGTCCACTCCAGGGCTCAGATCAGCTGGCACATGAACCCCAAAAAGGTCCACTGGGGGTAGACCGGCTTCTGCAGTTTTCCCTTAGAAAGAAAAGCAGCAACTTTAGGTGGAATCCCAGTGCAGCACCCACAAAATGCCTGGCCTTGCTTCAGCCCCCTCCCTGATATTTCTTTCACGACAAATTATTTGCTAAGTGTTTGCCGAGATAACCAAACAGAAATAGTTGTTATGTGAAGTGTTCTTTTCAACACTAAGCAACAGCAGAAAAGTGGTTTGGTTTTACAGTAGTTGATCTTTAACCCCCCATTTATGGTAATGATGAGCCAGGAGGAACCCTTGTTTATGAGGCCACCAAGTCTGAAATAACAATGTCATCTGTATATTACAAAAGAATGTTGGTCTTCTTTTTTTTTTTTTTTTTTTTCCCCTAATTAGGAGGTGGTGGTGTGGCAGCACCTAGCATATGCTAAGTAGCAAATTAGCATTTGAGCCGAGTTTACCTTAGATCTCAGCTTCCTTATCTCTCCTGCCTGTTGCTGCTTGCAGAGGCAGGAAGCTGCACTCTTGACCTGCTGCAGCAATCCGGCTCGGGGCAGGCCCCAGGTCACCGGAGCTGGAGGAGGAGCCCCCTCTTTGCTTCTCAGAGCTGCAGCCTCAGTGTCACAGACAATGAATTGGTCCCTGAGTCCACTGATTTATTCATAGGCGAATAAATCTATCACGGCAAAAATCTGGGCATGTGGTCTAATAGGTGGTTAAATGGCCTGATTTGCAAATAAGTTTATCTGGAAAGTTCTTTAACGTTCAGTCATACATACACTTCACCCAAAAGACCATAATGATACTTAATTAGGGCAGTGCCTAAAAATCTGGGCTGAATAGACCCACTCTAAACCCAATCTCTGATACCCACTACACATACCCACAGTGCTAAGCAAATAGGTATCGTAAATCTGATTGAAGAGGGGAATGTTTAATCAACTGAGTAACATAAAAGCATTTTTGAGGACCATGGAATATCTAATATTTGTATGTAAGCCATACTGCTAATTGCAAATGAGTCTTACCAGTTAAAGAGGGCCCTTAAGAAGAGCTATGTAGAAACATTTTATTAACCACCAGGTTGAATTGCTATGTATGTTAGAAAATGATACAGCAGTATTTCTTGGAGAATATTCTATAACTGAAATGTTTCGTGTTCAAAGTGGATGCCACAATGGTCTGTGCTGTTGAGACCTTGTTGGAACGTTTGTAGTAAGGCTGTGGACCGTATCCTCCGGATTCAGACATGCCTGGGTCTGACTATCAGCTCTGCTACTTTTTTTAGCTGTGGGACCTTGGGCAAAGTAGCTCTCCCTTCTGCACTCTGTTTTCCCATCTGTCAAATGGGCTTGGGAGTAGCCTCCTCTGAGGGTTACTGATAACGTCCTGTCAAAAACGTCAAGCACAGAGCCAAGTGCCCAGGAATGAAATTCACCATTAGGGCCATTCTCTTCTGGTCTCCCAACCTCACCCCAAAGTGCCTAGCCCATTTGGAAAAGATTTAATCAAGAGCCACTTCAGAAGACCTTAAGGCCGTGGACAGGAAGCAGAGCAGAGTGAGGAGTGTGCTTGATGCTGGCCTACGGGAGGGGATGGTAACACTTCTGGGCATACAGTGACGTCCTCCAGAGCTTTCAGTGGCTTCCCAGTCACCTGGAAGAGAACACCAGCATCGCAAAAGAACATTCTCTGAGTAGTCATCAAGAAAAAGTGTCAATCGCTAGGTGTCTAAATCGTATCAGACGCTTTATAATCTACAGCTCATGTCATTTGCTCAGCAGCTCTATGAGTTGGGCATTATCAGCCCCACCATGAATACGAGGAACCCACGACCATGCTGCTTCTCTGGCTGTCTGTGCAGAGGTGCAGGGACCGGTGTGCGTGCCTGTCTCTCTGCCTCCACCCCGCTGAACCCTGAGGTTCAAAGGCAGGCCATGTATTCCCTCCACCTTTGTTTCTGAAAAACCAACACAGCTCCTGGTACAGAGCTAGAGGTCAACGTGCTTATTGAACAGGCGGATGAGCCAAAGATTTGTGAGGTTAATCTGGGAAGTCTTCCTGTACGAGGGGGCCTTGAGCTGTGAAAGAAATGGACAACAGGGATGTGGCTTGGTGGGGAGAAGGTGTAGAGCTGCTTTATTCGAGTGAGGAACTGGGGTGTGTGTGCATGTGTGTAATGGGGAACGAGGCATGGAAATGCTTGCTCCCTTCTTAGATTTGGAAAGCAGTGTTTCGGATCTGCTTTTTCCACCTGCGTTTGGGAGGCAAACGTGCCTGAGTTCAAGTCCCAGCTCCGACACCACTACTAGCCGTGTGACCTGGGCATAGCACTTTCCTTTCCTGAGTCCCAGTTTCCTCGTCCATACAATAGGGGTAATAACAAGAACATAGACCTGTCAAAAAGGTGGGAGAGGGATAAGTGAGATGATATGACACCCTCACACAGCTCCTGACACATGGTAGACCCTTTAGCTAATTTTGGTCCCTCTGCATCAAAAACCTGAGTCTCATCTAAGCAGCCCTGCAGGCAGGGGTCTGGGCCCTCCAGGCTAGCAGGTGAGTGAGGTCGATGGGCCTGTGCCATTTGTGCCTACTCGTGATGTTTCTGCTATTTGAGCTCCCGGGATCAATACACCACTGATTTAATGCTACAGGTTGGCTCAGAGTGCATCTGCACACTACTCTCAGTGGGTCTGGCTTAGCAGGAGGCCAGATGGGATAGAAAAATATTTCGGAGTAGATCTAAACCTAGAGGGACATGCTGCTTGCTCTGGGATTCCTTCTTTCCAACCCTGTTCCAAGGAGCGTTATTTAAGCCTGGCATGCCCTGGAGACGTGAGGTTGGCTCGTCAGGGAGTCTCCATGTGGCTCTGCCCCAGCTTGGCACTGTGGCTTGGGTTGGCCACTGCGACTTTCTGTTCCTTTCCTCCTGATGGAGATGGAGTGTCACTGATGCACTAGGTTCCAGCTATTGGAGCCCTGGCAAGGGGCAAGGGGCAAGCCACCCCCACCTGCCAGCAGGGGCTGACTTCCAGGGGATTTTCAGGAAAAAAGGAGGTAGGCAGCTGAAAGCCTAATTCTTTGGCTTCCACCTATAGTTCCAGCTGTGCTTCCATCTGGTAAATGCAGGGACAGAAACACACACACACACACACACACATACACACACACACACACACTCTGCCCAAATGGAACGAGCTGCAGCCTGCCCTACCTGGAATCCCACTTGCCTTTATTTTTCAAATACAGAATCTCCTAATAGCTATGTGGGGATGGGGGCTACTTGTTGCTCTTTCTCTGGGGGGTCCAAGGGGCAACCTGGCTTTTCTGTCTAGGAGGAGGGGCTCCCCGCTGCTCCCCAATGTCCCCTCCCTGCCCACAGCAGAGGCGCTCTGCTCCCTGCCTCCCCCATTTCCAGCATTTTCCCCGCTGGAGACCCCAAGCTGCGTCTGACCTGGGGGGTCCCCTCTGAGGCTGAGGAACGCTGCCCCCCCCCCACACACACTTGGCTCATGGGAGTTTAGCAAGGGCCTTCCTGCCATGGTAGGGGTTGGGGGGGGTCCTGCAACTTCCAGGGCTGGTCGTCCACCTGGAGGGAGAAGCCCCCTCACCGCCCCCCTCCCCCGCTGTCTCCCCCCCAAAAAAACGGCCAAAAAGAAACTTTCTCCAGGTCCCCAGCCCCCGCCAGCCCCTTCTCTCCCGCCCCGCCCTTCCCCCCACAGCAGCCTGGTGGGGGCGGGGACGAGGGAGCAGGGCTGGCCGGGCGCCCTGGAGGGGTCCCTTTCCTCCCGGGAGGCGGGGAGCCCAGAGCCCCCGGTGACCCCCGCTTCCGTCCCCGCCCAGTCTCGGGGGCCGGTCCTCGCCTCGCGGCGGCGGCAGCGCTCCCTCCGCTCCGGGGCGCTCGCCGCGGCCGCCGGCATTTGGAATTCTGCCCGAAACTGGGGGCTGGAGCAGGAGGGGCGGAGGGACGGAGGCCGGCGGCGAGCACGGCAGCCGGAGTCCAGGCCGGCTCGGAGAGCGGGGAGCGGCGGCGGCGGCGGCTCGCGGGGCCGTGCGACCGCAGTGCATCAGCCAGCCCGCCCGGCGTCCCCAGGGTGGTTAACACGGGGCATTATGCACTGGTTAACAGGCTGCGAGCTGCTCGGCGACTTGTTTTAAGCATTTTCTCCCTCGCTCTCGCTTTTAATCTTGTCTCTAGTGGCGTGTGTAGGGGGGAGGACTTTATTTCCATTGGCTAAGCCCTCCCTTCCCACCCACATCTCTTCCACATCACCTTGGTGTCTCCCTAAATAAAACCAGCCCTCCTTATCGCCTGGAAAAAATCAGGAGCTAGAGTTTGAATGGGTTTTATATAAACACTCACCCCTGTCAGCGTGCGGCTGGGCTCCCGGGATGAACTCCCAGCGTCGGGCCTGATGCTTGCCTGGCTTTCTCTGCCTTGAACGCCAAGGTCTGGGCAGAGCCGGAGGGAGGACGGAGGAGAACTCTTCTCTGAAATCTGATTAACCTGAAGCCAGTTGCGGAACTGCACAGGGTCCCGATGGACCTCAAGGAGAGCCCCAGCGAGGGCAGCCTGCAACCTTCTAGCATCCAGATCTTTGCCAACACCTCCACCCTCCATGGCATCCGCCACATCTTCGTGTACGGGCCGCTGACCCTCCGGCGCGTGCTCTGGGCAGTGGCCTTCGTGGGCTCCCTGGGCCTGCTGCTGGTGGAGAGCTCCGAGAGGGTGTCCTACTACTTCTCCTACCAGCACGTCACCAAAGTGGATGAGGTGGTGGCCCAAAGCCTGGTCTTCCCGGCCGTGACCCTCTGCAACCTCAATGGCTTCCGCTTCTCCAGGCTCACCACCAATGACCTGTACCACGCCGGGGAGCTGCTGGCCTTGCTGGACGTCAACCTGCAGATCCCGGACCCACACCTGGCCGACCCCAATGTGCTGGAGGCCCTGAGGCAGAAGGCCAACTTCAAACACTACAAGCCCAAGCAGTTCAGCATGCTGGAGTTCCTGCACCGGGTGGGCCACGACCTCAAGGATATGATGCTCTACTGCAAGTTCAAAGGGCAGGAGTGCGGCCACCAAGACTTCACCACCGTGAGTACTTGGTTTTCAGCTCACTCTCGTGCTTGGTCCTCTGGAGAGGTGATGCGCCGGCGGTCTCCTGCTGGGTTTGGGGTCTCCTTGTGCTTTGGAACAGGAGAGAGAGCAGGACCTCAGCTGCAGGCCAAGAGGGTAGTTGGCCGGAGTTGTGGGAGCTGGTGGTGGCAAAGGCTGCCTGCCACACTTGGAGCACTGTTGTCAGCTCAGACACGGAGGGCGAGTGGGGGGCTTGCCGTGGGGGCTCACGTCCCTAGACGTGCCTAGCTGGCTTCCTCCCAGCCAGGGGGAGGAGGCCTGGGTTGTCCGTTGTCTGGGGCGCTTGGTGTCCGAGCTGTGTGATTGGAACAGCTTGTCATTGACGAGCTGGCATTCTCTCTCTCTGCCTGTGTCTCTCTCTGCTCGGAAGTGGCATCAGGCACTGCATCCTGTGGGCTGGGCTGGAGCTAAAGCCGTCAGAGAAGGGGGTGTGGGGCCCCAGGCAGCCTGCATGGCTCCAGCGGCTTTGGTTGCTGGCTGGAGCAGCGGATGCTGCGAAGGTGTGGAAGTCTCTTTGCTTCCTTTTCCCGGGTGGATTCTGAGCTCCATGTGGGGAGAGGAGAGGCCGGGGACCCCAGGGCTCCATCTGAGCTGCTGACAGGTTGGAGCAAAGAGATGTCCAGAGTGCTCGGGTAGAGAGGAGGGTCCGGGTGAGGGCGCGCGTGCAGGACCGTCAGTGAGATGCCCGGGAGGGCGAGGCGGTCCTGGCTGCCGTGTCTGGGAGCTTTAAGCTGGAAAGTCAGAGGCTCAGTTTTCTCTCTGTGTAATTGCTTAACGACGTGGATGCAGGAGGAGTGGTGTGGGGAGGGGGCGCACAGCTGTGGGATTGGGAAGCCCGGAGGAGGAGTGTGGAGCAGAGTAAAGAGGAAAAGCGCAGGGGGCTGAGGCTCACGCTGGGGAAGGGGCTGGCTGGAGGGGCAGAGAGGGAAGGATGGGAGGAGAGCCCTTGCTGCCGGGTTCTCTGCCCAATTAGTGGGCTGCTCGGCATAACTCGGCGTAACAGGTCAGACAGCAGCTGCCACTCTTCCTTGCTGCTGGGAAAGTCCAAGGCATCAGGGGTCATGGCCCCCCCCCCAGAAGTCCAGGGTGGCTGCTGCTCCCATAGTTGCTGTAGGGTGAATTGAGAGCTTTTGAGTCTCAGAGCCTTGAGCCAAAATGCAATTCCAAGTTCGGGATGGCAGGTGCAGCAGTTGCGAAGGGACAGGGCTGTGACATCAGCACTCGTCTGGGGACCTCTGCCTAATTAAGACATTCCTTACCTTTCCCGTGGTGCATCCATTCCCCACCCCCTCTCAGACTCACCAGCCTCTTGCTCTGAGGTTCTTTTAAATCGACAAGCAGTGCCTGCCTGCAGCCTCTGTGATTGCTGCTGGCTGTCTCTGATTCTGGAACAGCCCAGAGTGCCGGGGCATTGCCTCCCACAGCCTGTGTGCCAGAGCTCTGTTTCTTGGGGGAGCTGTTTTGTATCTTCCCTTTTAAACATCGTGAGGAAGAGCACGGCAAAATCAGCAGTAGTGTGTGCTAAAGAGCAAAGCAGACTGAGCCGGGGGAAGGGACTGGCAGCATTGGAAGCCCTTCTAAACGGAGCAAACAGGATCCTGAACCATGTCACACATGCATGATGACTTAGGTGGCTTGGGGAGAGATGGGGAAAATGCTGAAAGCATCACTATATTCCACCTGTGCTTCCTAGCGCCCGGCGGTGCTCGGCCTCACCACTGTACCATGCAGCTTGGGGGTGCGCTCAGCTGTTCCTCTGTCTGCCAGAACATGCATAGAACACGCAGACAACAGAGAGAGGGTGACACACCGGGAAACTGTAATGGGTGGCAGACCTGGGACTGACTTCTCTAGCGTCCTCCTTATTGCATGACCAACTGGTGGCTTCCTCTGAGTTCATGTCCAAGTTCCATTTAGAAGTAAAGGTGTTTTGACCCCAGGCTGCTGTTTTATTCTCGGCCCATCATTTGAGTGGCTGGGGGGCCCAAGAAGCCAAAGATCAGGACTTAAAGCCTTACCTGAGCTTTGATCTCTCTAGGATGTCTCCAAAATAGGGACGTTGCCTCTGGATAAGGTTTATTTTTCAGTCAGTGGCGTATACTCATCAAGTTCAAGACTGATCTATTTGAGCACTGGACTGTCCCTCTATGCATGACTTTCCCAAGTATTGAAAAGGAGCCTTGGGGCTGCTCTCCAAGTTGCTCCGGGAGTGTCAGAAAGGAGACCCACTCCAGGAAAGCCCAAGGAGGCCCCAGAGGGGAGGCTGGTCTTTGCACCTAATTGGTCACGGTGAGCAGCAATGCTGAGCCTCGGCTAGAGGAGTCACGATGCCAAGTTTGTTGGAGACCTTGCGGTGAGCAGTAATCCTCCTGACTCACCCTTTGACCCCTCTCCCTTTGGCCTGGGATGTAGGCACGCTTATTCCTGGGCTCCCACACCAAAGGAGAGCAGAGAGCCTGGGCAGGTGGTTGTCGAGAAGCCAGCCACCGGCCTCCTCTCTCATTCATTCTCTCTGCTGCACATCCCTCTCCAGTTGGCTTATTTATGAGGCTCTGCCTGAGGTTGTACTATGCTGGGTGGCTTCTTCCTCTGAGTGCTGTGGCTGACTTATTAGTGAAGTTGACTATGGGGGAGGGGATGTCACAAGTGGATGGCTTTTTTTCTGTGTTTCTGTCTCTATAAATCATACCTAGCGGCATCTCCAGGGCTAATGTTTTCAGCATAAGCTTCCTTATTCCAAGTTCTTAGCTGGTGTGCAATGAAGTGCGTAATACCCTTTAATTAGTGAACGAGCCATGATTCTAGCAGAGTGAGAGAAGGCTGTTTATGAAGGCTAAGAGTCTCCAGGAAGCCAGGCGTGGAATGCCTACTGTCATGTAAACAGGTGTGCTCCGTGTTCATGCAGGTACACTCTTATCCCCCACCTGGGATGATCTGACCTCAGAAAAAGCTTACAATTTTTCTTCCTGGGAAAGCAGAAGAGGGCTTTGATTCTTCCCTGGAAGGAAAGGAGAAAGGGGAGTTGAACCGGGGTTGTGTCTCTGGCCGTGATGTTGGATGATCTGGGTTCACGATTAAGGGTAGGAAGACGTAGGTGTGCTGCCAGCCACATCATTTTCCTCCATATTCCCTGGGCTGTGTCTTGCACCCTCGATTTGCTCATCTGCTGTACAATAGGAATGCATGACTTTCTAGCACACAGTGTTCTTGGGAGGATGAAACACGTGAGGCACTGTATGTGAAAGTCCCTCCGTACACTGTTCCAGCCGTACAGATGTGAGGCAAGTTAGTATCAGCGTCGGTAGGAGGGCTCTTGCTGTCCAGCCTACTGGCCCTGTTTGCAGGAGTCAGACTGGATGAGCAATGCTATCAGGGATGCAGCCAGCAGGGGAGCGGTGGCTGCTGCTTTCTCTGTTTGGAGCAGCAGGTGAAATAAAGCCCAGCCTCACTGAAGTGGGCTTTCTTAGAATGGAAGTCACAGCTGGGTTCAATGGCTAACTCTTGCTGGGAGGTGGCAGCCCCGCTGTGTGTGACTAGCACATGACTGTCTCATGTTGTTTCTGTGGTCATCACCTTGGGGCTCTTCTGCCTCCCAGGCCGGGAATGCCAATGACACTTCAGTTTGCACGTTTAACCTGATTTCCATAGTTGTGTGTGTTTGTGCTTTAAATTTGGGATTTCTGGCCGGGCGCGGTGGCTCACGCCTGTAATCCTAGCACTCTGGGAGGCCGAGGTGGGCGGATTGCTTGAGGTCAGGAGTTCGAGACCAGCCTGAGCAAGACCCCGTCTCTACTAAAAATAGAAAGAAATTAATTGGACAACTAAAAATATATATACAAAAAAAATTAGCCAGGCATGGTGGCGCATGCCTGTAGTCTCAGCGACCCGAGAGGCTGAGACAGGAGGATCGCCTGAGCCCAGGAGTTTGAGGTTGCTGTGAGCTAGGCTGACGCCACGGCACTCACTCTAGCCTGGGCAATAAAGTGGGATTCTGTCTCAAAAGAATAAATAAATAAATTTGGGATTTATTAAGAAAGATATTTCGTTCTTTTCTTACCAGAAGAAAGGTCTCTCTGCTAAGATATTTTGTTAGAGGCACCGTGTGGATCTTAATAACTGACATCACCTAGCATTATAGAGACGGTGGAGGGGAAGGTTTAGGATGATCTTGCACAAGAACCAATGGGTCCCTAGCTCATCGAGTCTAATTAGTTCTTAGTACTCAGGGAACATGTATGTGCGGAATGTGGGTTTTAGAGACAGATCTGATTTGCCGTGTAATTGTGGACAAGTTTCTTATCCTCAGTTTCCCCATCTCTAATAAATAGGCAGCATGATACCTACCACTCTGAGCTGCTGTGCCGACTCAATGAGGTGGCGTTTGGAAGACTCAGTGTGTGGCAGGTGCCGGGCACAGGGCGGGTCCCCACTTTGCCTGGTGTCCACAGAAGCTTGTGATAGAGCCAGGCTAGATTCTAGCTCACCCGACTCCCAATCCAGTGCTCTTCCCACTGGTCCCTGCTCTGACTTCAGCAACAGTGTTAGCACAGGCAACTGCTGTGTTTGTGGGATTCTCAATTCTCATCATAGATTAAGCTCTCACTTTTCCCCATGCTGCCTTTATATCAGTTCCGCTGCCTAACATCCCCTCCTCGCCCCTTGCTGGGCTTCCACGTTCCATCTCACGCTTCCGTACTCACCTCCCGGAAGCTTGTCCTGCCCCAGCCCCTGACAGGAGTGGCTGCCCTGTGTACTGTGTGCACAGCTTTTACCACTGTGTCATAGTTGTTCACGCAGGGTCACTCCTTTGTGATCAAACACAGCACCAGCTGTCCAGCTTGGTGACAATAGACTTAGATCCTTGCCATTGTAGAGCTCCAGGCCATCTCCCCCACCCCTTCTAGATTAGGGGCTGGCTGAGTGCAGGAATCTAGTCTCATTAAACACAGACTCTGCACACATCATGCCAAATACAGGACCTGCCCACAGTAAATACCCAGCCGTGGTTTGTTGACTGAATAGTTATTTGCTGTTTACTTAGTGGACCCAGAACCCTTTGCTCATGGGCCTTTCCTACCTTACCTTGTTACTCCTCTCTCCCTGTCTATTTATTTAAATCCTACTCATCTTTCAAAATCCAGCTCTCTGATCACTGTAGCCTTCTCTGGGAAACCATTGCCCATCCCCTCCCTGTTATCATAATCTAAATTAATCTTTTCCTCTTCTGTCTTCCAAACAGCATTTCGGATTACTCCTCTTACAAAAGTTGTGATGCTTTTTTTTTGCATTAAAATCATGAAATGTTTGGGCCAAAGGTAACCTTAGGGATAATTCAATTCAATGTTTGAGTTTTTTAGCTATTGATAATTTTAAAATTGTTTCATTTATAAGGAAAAATTATATGTACGCATGGTATATGACATATTTTGATATATATATACATTGTGGAAAAGCTAAATCAAGCTGTTTAACATATGCATTACCTCGCATACTTATCTTTTTGGGTGTGTGTGTGTGTTGAGAACACTTAAAATCTACTCTCCCAGCATTTTCAAATATACAATATGTTGTTATTAACTGCAGTCCCCATGATGCACAACGTTATCTCCTGACCATATTCCTCCTGTCTAACCAAAATTTTGTGTCTTTTGACCAACATCTTCCCAATCGCCTCATCCCCCAGTCTCTGGTAATCACCATTGTCCTCTCTGTTTCTGTGAGTTTCACTTTTTTAGATTCCACATATCTAAGTGAGATTATGCCGTATTTGTCTTTCTACGCCTGGCTTATTTCATTTAACATGATGTCCTTCCGGTTCATCTATTATATGTTGTTGCAAATGATGGGATTTCCTTCTTTTGTAAGACTGAATAGTATTCCAGTGTGTGTGTGTGTGTGTGTGTGTGTGTGTGTGTGTGTTGCACTGTCATTATCCATTCATCTGTCAATGGGCACTTAGGTTGATTCTGTATCTTGATTACTGTGAATAGTGCCACGATAAACATAGGAGTGTACAAGGGCTCCCCTTTCTGCACAATCCTCGCCAGCACTTGTTATCTTTTGTCTTTGTGACTATGGCTGCTCTGACATGGGCGAGGCGGTATCTCATTGCTAACCACTGACACCTCGTGTCTTCTCCCCTTCTTATAAGACCCGATGTCTTCACTCATCCTTCTGTTCTCAGCACCTACGACTTCTTAGCACATAGTTCTCAAACTGTGTCTTCAGAGTTTGGGTTAAGTGGGCTTGAAGTTTTTTCAACGTAAGGCAGGTCTAGCTGATGAAAGTGAAATAGCTGTTTTTTCAGCTTCCCCTTTTCAACATGAGTACCTAGGATCCTACCTGCATAGGGATGACTTGTCCCATTATTGTCATTATTTTAATAACACACTTTCTGATTGTAGAAGCAATCTGTGCTCATTGGGGAAAACTTGGAGAGTGTAGGAAATAATAAAGAAGGAAGAAAAATTGCCCAGAATAGCACCCTGGATAGAATCACATGTATTATTTTGGCATTTGGGTAGTCAGCTATGTAATGCATGTGTGTGTGTGCACGTGTGTGTGTGTGTGTGTGTGTGTGTTACCAGGCCTGGGTTCTCACCTTCCGTACATCTAGTGCCATGTAAGCACCCAGTCAATGTCAGCTTGCTCTCTTCTTCTTGGGTCCCCTGGGTGGTCTCCAGGGTGTTAGGGGATTCCTTGATTACAGGCTGGCAACTGAGCACCAGTCACTCTCCTTTGATGGCACCTTATCTATAGCATAGGTATGTGTTTATCTGACGCCACCTCGATTCTACTATATTTTGGATGTTTGCTAGGATACTCCAGAGATGTGTTCCTTACACCAAGCCAGACATCCTGATTGAGGCCCAACCCTGGGTCAACTCTGGTCTCCTCGAATGACCTTCCCCACTGCACGCCTCAGCACACTGGTGTGGCCCTGACTCTCCCCCATCTGTGAAGTCTCTAGGCTCTATGTAAAAATGGACTAAATTGCAATTAATGCAAATTAGATGATTTTTCATACTCCTTAAGATGCTCCGAGCCTTTGACGTGCCCTGGCAAAGGCAGCTTTTGCCAAACTGGGCAAGTAGTTTTCCATGATGCCAACCTCTGGTTGGGATCATCTAGTTTGCAAAATCTTAGGTTGTGGGGTCTCTGGAAGTAAAGCTTTCAGGAGTATGTTGAATTCCTTGTGATGTAGTGCAGGGTAAGACAACGAGTGGGAAATGGTGATTTTGATGGGCCACATAATCTACCTGCAAAGAAAAACTGGAGCTACTGCACAGCTTCTGAGCAGGTGCTCAGTTGCTCATTGGGACAATCTGTGTCTGTGCCTCCTTCCCTGGGAGTTCTTAGACCTCCGGGATTGCTTAGGAAAGAAGGCCACCTGGGAATTAGTCCCTTTCTCCCTCTCCGTAGTGGTTCTCTTTTCCTCTCTACAGAAAGTCCTTCCCTTAATGAAGAGATGAGTTCTAGACAACTTTCCGTAAAATGAATCCCACTTTGCTGCTCCAGCAAGAGCTGAAATGTGGTTCCCACTTTAAAAAAAAAATCCCTGAACCACTGAATTGATAGCATTTAGCACTAAATTTGCCGATAAAGGTGGTGCTCTGTAGAGCAGCTCATGTTTCAAAATACCAAGTATCTGTCCCCTTCATCAGACTAAAAAAAAAAAAAAAAAAATACCACCAGAGTCTAGAGATACCTGCAAGTTTTCGGTGTGCTTTCTTTTTTTTTGTCTCAGTGTTTACATGGGCTGGAGCTGGGTTAAAATATGAAACTTGACCAGCGGGGCCATTTGACCCATGATCTATTACAAGATCTATCACAACCTGAAACCAATGGTTGACATCACTCCGGCCAGTTTGAAATTCCACAAATCATATTTCTCCCATGCGTCTGACTTAAAACCAACCCGTACAGACTGGGCGTAGTGGTTACTGGAAAGCAACTGCCCCCGACACTCAGAGATGCAGCATGTTTATTATTTGATAAATTTGATAGAAACCTGTTTATCAAGTTGGGCTTTATTTGGGAACAGCGTTCCCCAGAGTGTCATTCTGTGGATGATAAAGCACCTTTCCATCTCCCAATACTTATTTTCTCATGATTTAGGTACATTTTTTTATTGATTACCTCAGTGGCTACTGAAATTTATGCTCAGAAGAAATTAAGGATGTAACAGAAAAGGAACATATTTGCCTGGATTTATTGACCTCTGTCGATTGAGTTGTACTACCTTGGGCAAGGTAATTAGCCTCTGTGGACCTCAGTTTCCCCATCTGTGAAATGAGGAGGTTGAACTAGGAGGTTCCCAAGGACTTGCCAACCTGTCCAACTCTAATGCAATAGAACATAACCAAAATTTATTTTTTGATTGCATATTTGTTTGATGAAGGTAAAACTTTAACTTATGTTGTGGGCTGGGGAGGGGGAGGAGTTGATGTTTTCTTTTTTAACCAGATCCATTTATTTGCTTGTTGAATTAATTTTATTTAGATAGACATGTACAGTGGAAGCAAAAACACCCAGAGACACTGAGTGACTGCAGTGGGGGAAGGGAGTCACAGAATCCTGCTCTCAAAACCTTGTCCAGGAACCTTGGTGTGCCTGGCTGAAGTACATTGGTCTATTGAAAGTTTTTTTTTGAGAGAGAGAGTCTCACTTTGTTGCCTGGGTTAGAGTGCTGTGGCATCAGCCTAGCTCACAGCAACCTCAAACTCCTGGGCTTAAGCGATCCTTCTGCCTCAGCCTCCCGAGTAGCTGGGACTACAGGCATGATCCACCAAGCCTGGCTAATATATATATTTTAGTTGTCCAGATAATTTCTTTCTATTTTTAGTAGAGGTGGGATCTCGCTCTTGCTCAGGCTGGTCTCGAACTCTGGAGCTCAAACTATCCTCCCGCCTCGGCCTCCCAGAGTGCTAGGATTACAGGCGTGAGCCACCACAACCAGCCTATTGAAAGTTTTGACAGTGGTCCAGCAGCTGCGAGTGGTGATCCAGTCCGGGTTTTACATGTATGAATTAGCAAGGGCATCTGTGGAAGATGCTGTTGGTCCGCCCAGACCCTCTTTAGGGCTGTTGTGGGTGGAGCACCTAACAGCTCACCTCTGCCCCCCTTGCAGGAAGTTGCCCTTAGCTGACTGGCACTTCCTCTCTGGAAATATCTGGGGAGCTATGCACGTCCCCACCACCTGAGGGCAGCCCGTGGCTGTAGGAACGACTGACGGAGGCATCCAAGACACCGGCCATCTTGCCTCAAGATGAAGAATAGCGTGGCTCTGTCTACACTCCAGTGCTTCCCATAGGTCAGGCTGAGCTAGACGTCTCCTGAAACCACATCCCCATTTAGCATCTCCCCCGCCCTGCCCTGCCCGCCTCCCTGCCTTCCAGACTTTTCCTGAAAGCACCCTCTCAATAAATCACCTGTACAAGGCACTCCATCTCAGCCTCGCTGGGGAACCTGACCTACGTGTTGATCAGCTTCAGCATCTCCGTCTGGTTGGTAACGCGGACAGTAGCCTGGCTGTATGGACCCGAGTCTGGCTTAGAAAGAAGGGCAGGCCTGTTTTGAAAATCTTTTAATCCTTGGACTTTATAGATCTGTGTCTTCAACTCTGGACCTCTAACAGTTTCCAAGGGCGGTTTTTCATAACCCAAGTGAGCATCTCTCTGATTAGGACTCACTCCTCTAAGCACAGCTGGTCTGTTCCTCTTTGGAGTTGTTTTGCCCAGGGAAAGCTCTTCCTCAGGTTGCCCGTCTCCTAAGAGCTGAGCTGTCCCTATTCTCCCTGGTACACCCCCCTCGGCTGCTCACATCCTAGGGGACGCCTTCATCAGCACCTGCGTCCTCATCGTCTCCCAAGTCTGCTGTCTCTGGAAACTGCCCTTTCCCGCCTTCCCACCAGCCTCCACGGCCATCTCTTCCTGGATGTGCGCCAGTCTGGCGCCAAGCCACGAGGGGGAGGCTGCTGCCTCTGCCGCTGGCCGTGGCGTGGGCCCATCTGCAAAGCAGGAGGCAGTGAGAGATGTGTGGCCGACCAGAGGTGGTGACCCTCATGTGTCACTGAAACCATGAGTGAGGAGGAGCACATGAGAGGACCAGGACCGGTTGGCCTGAAAAGCAAAGTGGGTGACTCCAGGGCAGTGTGAGTGCTGTCTTCAAACACTGAGACGGCGGTCGCAGAGAAGAGGGATGTGGCCTTCTCGGGGTGAGGCCAGGGGGCAGAGTTAGCACCCACGGGTGGGTAGAAGTTCAGAGAGGCGGACGTCAGTGGGTTGGAAGGAATTGTCTTGGGAGTTTAGACTCCCGGTGCCCCGCGCTAGGCCGAGCAGTTGCTTATTGGCAGGCCTGCAGACGTGGATCGAAGTTAGGTAAAGGGTTGGATTGAATGACCTCTAACGTTACTGGCAAGCCCGAGATTCTTTGATTTATTGCCTTCCTGGACGGATAGTTGAGGTCAGAAGCGAGGGCCATTGGCAGGCGGCATTGGAGAGAGCTGATAACAGATGCAAGCCAGCACATCCAGACTGCAGAACCGCTGCGTTTCCCAGTGCTGCGTTGTCTTGAGGCTGAGTGCTTCAGAAGCCAGGAACAGGCATGGTGCCACATGAGAATGTCTGGAGACAAAAGAGTGAATGCTTCTGCTCGTCCAGAGAGAGTGCAGGAAGTGTGTGTGTGTGTGTGTGTGTGTCGGGGTCTGGGGGTGGCCCAGGATCAGACGGACTATCAATGACCTGGGTATGCATGGCTCCCCTAAAGGCAATTCCCAGAGGAATTTGGTATAAATTCTGGGAGCGAGATCCAACCCTAGAGAGCAAATCTTGGGTGGTGGTTGAGCATGGCCTGGTTCTGTGTGGAGGGCTGGAAAGACTGCCAGGTCTGGGGACCAGAGGTAACCCTGGGGTTGGTGGAGCCAGAGATAGATCCAGCTACAGGACTTTGGAAGGAGGCTAACCTGGCAAGGAAAATGCCCTGCCCAGGAGTGCTGATGGAGGAGAACAAGGTGACATCCTGGCTCGGGGAGCTCGATAAGGATGAAGGGGCTCTGGCACCTGAGATAACAATAAGGTATTTTAGCCTTGTGGTACCATTATGGAATTCAGTGCTGGACAGGTATGGATTTGTGACTTTGCATGACTTTGTGCAAATTACTTAACCCCTCCAGGCCTCAATGTCCTCATCTGTTAAACAGTAATAATACTGGTACTTCATAAGATTGTTTGCAGCAATTGAATGAAATACCGTAAGTAAAATATTTAGCTTTAGTGCTACCCAGATGTAGAATGTCAGCTATTTTGTTACTGTTGTTACTTTTATTATTATAATACTAAGATGAGCTGTGGATAAAACATAGTGACGGGGGGGGGGTGTCTAGGAGCAAAAGGATTTTTTTGAAATCTGTATTGACAGGGTAGCATCTGAAAGTCCCAAGAAAGTGTGGGGAATGAGGCTCTGATCAAGCCAGAGTCCCAGCTCCTCCTATTACAGCTGGGAGTCATTACTGCAGACACCCAGACTCTGTGAAAAATATAGTTCCTTCCATTTGCTCAGCACGGCGTAGCTTACAAAACCTGTTAATAATTGCTAACATTTATGAGCACATATTGTATCCCAGGCACTGTTCTAAGCACGTTCCATAGAATACCTCATTCAGTCTTCCCGACAGCCCTGTAAAATATGGAAAATTTGTAGCTCTGGTTTTTTTGGTACAGAAGACATGGAGGCCTTAGCAAGTTAAAGGACTGGACACACCTATAGTCCCTTAGCTAGTAATTGGTAGGGGTGGGATTAGAAGCAGGTAGTCTGGTTCCATATCCTAAATGCTTTCTAAGATGCTCTTGGACCAATAAATTTGCCCTAGAGATGGGGTGCTTATGATATGCAGACATGGCTTATAGGATCCAAAGCCCATCTTCCCCTTAAAAAGGAAAGCTTAATTCACGAAGTTGATGCACAGTGTCCTGGCTGTGTTCCCGGCTGGAACCCACTGCCCCCAAGATGCATGACATCAGCCCAGAAACCCCGTCTCTTGGAGCTGGGCGTGTGCCTGTGGTACTCACGACCTTCCAGAAGCCGCCAGAGGTGGCTGCCTAGTCTTGAACTTCCCAGCCTGCTGAACCATGAGCCGAATAAACTTCTTCCTGTTTTTGTTTTTGTTTTTAATAAATTGTCCAGCCTCAGGGACTCTTTTATGGCAACACAAAATGCACTCAAATCCCACTCCCACCAATTACTAGCTAAGTAACCTAGGCCTGCCCATCATCCTGCACGTTCGTCAAAGGAAAAGGTCTGGTGAGGGCCTTCTGCTTTTTCAAAACAAGGCAGAGAGATGGAAGAGCAACTGGGTGCATGCAAAAAGGGCAAAACATGAGAGGCAAACCTAGCTTTATAACAACCTGCTCTTGAGGGAACTCATCCATTCCTGCAAAAAGTAACCCAGTCTCAAAAGAAAGACATTGATCCATCTTAATGACCTAATCACTCCCTGAAGGGATCACCTTCCAATACCGCTACATTGGGGACCAAGCCTCAGCATGACTTCTGGTGGGGACAAACTATGTCCCAGCCACAGCATGTACCAATATATTTGTTTCGCAGTGAGCATAGGTAAGGCTCAGAGAGGTTTAGTGGGTAGTACAAGGTCACTCAGCAAGAAAATAACACCACTGGGGACTAGTGTTCATGCCTTCTGATTCCCTTTGAGGGTTCTTCTGTAAAGACATTCTGCTTTTTTATGCAGGTGAAGTCAGGCCATTCATCAGCAAATCTTCAGGTCTTAGGTCAAAAGGGTTGGAATTTGGGGCCAAGGTCCTTCAGTGTATGTGTATCCTCCCCCTTGGGAGCAGGAGCTGGCAGCTGCTGGAGCCGAGGAAGAGCAGGAGACCCAAGTGGAGGGGAGGCTGCGGCTTAACGCTGTTGAGCTCAGCTGTCCAGGCAGCCTCTCACTCTTACCTGTCTCTCTTACCCTCATGCATGTAAACAGAGAAGGCAAAGGCAGCCTCAGCTCTTGGTGGCCAAAGGCCCAATGAGGGGTTTGAGGCTGCAAGACAATATTCCAGCGTTCCAGAACAAGACCTTCCAGCTACAATTCCAGCCTTAGAGGAGAACGAGCAGCACAGTTGCAGTCACGAGACCCTGGTTCCGAGAGATGGCCCAGCCCAGACCTTTTCTTTCCATGAACGTGCAGGTGGTTTCTGGGCTGATGTCATGCATCTTGAGGACAGCTGATATCAGTGGGAGCACAGCTGGGACAAGGCACTTCAACTCTATGAATTGAACTTTCCCTTTTATAGGGAAGATGGGCTTTGCATCCTGTAGTCATGTCTGCATATCACAAGCATCCCCGTGTCTGGGAGCTGACCACATGCCTGTGGTCCTCCTGACCTGCCAGCTCTGCAAGCCTGCACCGTCCTTTGTTCTCTCGTCCCCTAACTCCTTGCTTGGGAGCGTGCAGGTGGAGTGCCAAGCGATTCCACAGCTCCAACCGCACTTGCTTCCGAAAAGTAGAGAAGCCGGAGAAGTCTCTTCTTGACAGGCTAACACTTGACATTTCTCCAAGTTGCCAACTAGGGGTGTGGGGGGGGACTGGGGTGCTCCATTAGGAAATGAGTGTCACTTTCCAGATACGCACGTGATTCTGCCCTGCTAGCTCTTTCCACCCCCACTGCCCCATTTTAAATCTGACTCTGGGTGACAGAAATGATAACTCAGGGAGAAACAGATGTGTTTAGGAACCAGGTGGCAAGAGCTTGGCATTGAGAGCTTCAGCTTCTGCCTCTGAAGCAGTGACTCGATTTTCAATGTCCAGCCCGCGTGTGCTGTAACTGACAGATTGGCCCGCGGCAGTGGGCAAGAGCGGGGCCCCGAAGTGAGGCTACTAATTCGTATGCCATTTGGGTGACCCGGTGATTATGGACTCCAATCATATACAACTTGGATGACCTTGAGCAAGTTATTTAATTAGGTTTTGGGAGAATTAAATAATTTGTAAACCGTATGGCACAGTAAGCCTCAACCTTTGTGAGTTTCTTCTCACTCCTCCCTCTCTTACACGCACACTTTTTGACTTCTAATCCGGCACTGTGTTTTTCTGTCTCTCTCTCTCTCTCTTTTTTTTTTTTTTTCTGCACCAGGGGTTTTCTCTTGGGTCCTCTGGACTGTGTTCCCTTGTGTTTTATCCTCCCTCGGTGGATATGGCGGTGGAGGGGCCTGTCTCCAGAGCGTGAGCCATCTGGCAGGGCCCCCAGCATGTCACTGGGATGTGGAGGGGTTCCTGCTCTCACCTGGGGGGGGGAATCCTTCTTTTCCTGCAGTGCTGGAAGGCAGTGGAAGGAACAGTGTCTTCTGAAGTTTGGGCCAAGACTGCTTCCTTGGAATGATTTCCTAGCAGAATGCCTTCTATCCCCTGGGCCTGTTAGCTCTTTCAGGGAACATTTTAAGTGGCTATTAACAAGTGTTGAATTATGGCTGCAAACCTCTGGGAGCTCGAGTGACATTCACATGAATCACAGGTGAGCTCTGTGCAGTCAGGGCTGCCACAATGGGCTGAGATTAAACAAACAAGAGCCATTGTTCTCTCCAGAGCAGGGAGGCAAGAAGGCTGCACCTTGGAGGCTGTCATCTCAGGCAACGTGCCCCTTACATACAGGACACTGTTCCAGGACACACAGCCCATCACTGCAGGGCAGACAGATGGTCTCCAGTTTGCAGAGAGCCATCTTTCAGTTTAATATCTGAAAGAATTTACCAACATTCTCAGAGGTTAGGAGGTGCCCAGCACATTGATTCAACAAACATCTACTGAATGCTTCCCATGTTCTGGGCATCATGCTAGGCTTAGGAAAATGGAAAATAATGATACCTAGTCCAGGCATCCAAGGGACTCACAGTCCAGTGGGGAGGCTGAGCAGTAAACAAATAGATTATTTTACAGCAAATAATAAGTTTGCACAAGATCCAGAGGCAACATAGAGTAGGCTCTGAAAACCTTCTCAAAGGAGGTAATAGCTGTAATTTTTTTTCTTTTTATCTTTCCCTTTTAAACATTTTGAAACAATTTTGAACACGTAACTGTTGCAAAACTAGTACAAAGAATTCTTGTGTATCGTTTACTCAGAAGTTTCAATGGGGTCCAGTTATCTCCTTTTTGGCTAAAGGAGTCCCTCCAGGGTCCCACCTCACACCAGGTGGTCAGGTTTGCCTTCATTTTCCTCCTTGCTCTGACACGGTTTCTCAGTTTCACCTTGATTTTCACATGCTTAAACTTTTTTATAATTTAAGGCCAGGCATGTTGCAGGATGATCTTCAGTTTGGGTTTGCTCCATGTTTCCTCTTGATTAGACGCAGATTATGAATTTTGGGGTAAAATTTCACAAAACTCATGCAGAATTCTCATTGCATCCTGTGAGAGGCACGTAATTTCTATTTTTCCTGACACTGGTAGTATTAACTTTTATCACTTGATGAAGATGTGTTTTCTGGGGAGATACTTTGAGACTATGTAAAATTTAATTTCTCGTCCCTGTCTTACTCTCTGGGTTTATCATCCATTGATTTTTCTTGCCTGAATTATTACAATGATCCTTGCCAAATGGTGGTTTTTAATCCCATCAATCCATCTACATTTATTAGTCAGCTTTCTAAAAACCAGAAGACCTTTCTCTTCTCCCTTTTTATTCATCTATTATATCAATGTAGATGCATGGATTTCTAGTTTATCCAATAAGTTATGCTGTGTTAATATCATTATTTATTTTGAAACTCAAATTTTCCCATATTTGGGAACTCCTCCCAGCTGACTTTTATGTCCTTTTGACATTTCCCTGTGTTTTTGAAAATTTTTTCTTTCTTGCCCTCCTATAGATGTTCTAGGTTCATCTCATTCATTATTTTCCTACCTCAGTCCTATAATCAGCCATTTCTTCAGCAAACCCTAGTTCCTCTTAGTAGGAGATGCCATTTAGAACCAATATCTGGTTCTAGGTGGGCACATTAATTCAAAGGTGTCACTGCTCCCAGGCCCTCTCAGGGGACAGAGCTGGGATATTTACATATGCACTTCATCTACATCCCAAACCACAAGTTTGCACAGATACCTCCAACTGATTCCAGTCTAACACCACAGGGTTCATTCTAGCTTCTCCCTTCCCATATCATCTCCTATGTTGTCTAGCAGTAGGAAACCTGTGTCCCATTATCTTCAAGTTATTTGTGTACTTGCTCAGTTCTCTTAAATGGAGCCAGTCTCGCCATCCCACTGGGCTCCTTGGACACCCCTCTCTCAGGGGCATCCCTCTGGCCGCCTTCAGAGAGCCACTGCAGTGCCCTCCTTGTGTGTGTTCTAGCTGCAGCCTGGCCGCTTTCCATTCATATTCAAATTTCCTCAATTGTCCCCAAAACATTTTACAGCCTTTTAACTTTTAAAAAACCCAGGATCCTTGGGCGAAAATCATCAAGATTCATGTGTTACATTTGATGATTCTGCCTCTTTTAATCAAAAAGCTTACCCACAATATCTCACACACAGTTTTTAAAGCAACTTTATCAAGATAACAATTCTCATGCCATACAATTCACCCATACAAAGTGTACAATTCAGTGGTATTAAGTGCATTTATAGAGATCTGAATTTTAGAATATTTTCATTAGCCCAAAAGGAACCCCTGTACCCATTAGCAATCATCCCACTCTCTCAGTTTTCACCAAACCCATCTGTCTAGCCCCAGGGAGTCACTAATTTATTTTCTGTCTCTATAGATTTGCCTAGTCTAGATATTTCATACAAATAAAATCATACAACCTGTGGTCTTTTGTGACAGACTTCTTTCATTTAGCATGTTTTCAAGGTTCATCCATGTTGAAGAGCTATTGATATTTTATTTCCTTTCGTTATCAAATAATATTCCACTCAGTGGATATACCACCTTTTATTCATTCATTCATCATGCACCGTATTTTATTTACCCATTTATCGCCTGATGGACATTTGAGTCATTTCCACTTTTTGGCAATTATGAATAATGCTGCTATTCATACTACTTTTAATATCAACTTTTGAAAGAAAACAGATGGCTTGTCCTATACAATGATCCCACATTATGAATCTGTCCAATTCTTTCCTTGTGGTGTCACTTAACCTGCTCCGCCCTCCATTGTATTTCTGATAAAGTGGAAATTAGGCTTAAAAATGGGATGAGATCCAGGTCCAAACCCAGCTTCTCTTTCCCTAGAGATGCTGGATCAGATCTTTCACTAGAGATGCTAGTTTTGATCATTTGGTTAAGATAGTAACTACTAGGTCACTCCATTGCATCGTCTCTCATCTTTAAATCAACTCGCATCGTCTTTTGGATGATAATTACTGCACCCTGCAAATATTCTTTTTGCTCTAATATTTGAACCTGAATTAACAATTCCATTAGAGGTTGACAAATAGTGATTTCCCAATTCTACCTTCCTCATTTATTGGCTGACGTTCTATTGTAAAGAAGAGCTTTCCCTCATCACAGGGGGATCAACTACTGTTCCTTCTATGAAGGCAGGATAGATGCTTACTCTTGTCCTTTAATTACGAGTTTTCAGAGGGGAGAGCTGGTAGAGTTGGTGTAAGAATTGCCAGGCTGGGCTTTGAGGGGTGGTTAGTTCTCAGATGGACTAGGGAGAAGGTATTCAGCAGGGAATGTTGACAGTGGCTGGAGAATGATTGTGGTTGGAAGTGGAGAGGGAAGGTTGGTGGGACTCCACTCAGCTGTAGTCAAGGCAATGACAGATTCCTTCTGCATCCCATGATATCCCGAGGCGGGGATGGTTATTTCTCAGACATGGTTCTCCCCAGTCCAGAGTCTGGCAGGGCTGGCGCGGGGGCAACAGGCACTAGATTTGGTGGAGCAGAGCTGTGATGACATTGACTGCATGGCGTCAGGCAGGTCATGAAGTGTCAACTGTAGGGACCCTAATTACTTAGCCTGCCCCTTTGAATCTTCGCACTTCCCTGGCATCCTCCCTGAGTAGGTGCTCAGTGGTCGTGCTGCCTAGCTTGCATCTCCGGGGAGTTCGTTCAGCAGGTCCCTCCTCAGTGGGAGTGGACCAGGTGGGGCAGCAAAAGAAAATTTCTCATGTGGGTTCCGTATAATGAAACCACCTGGATAAATGGTGAGAAGGAAAGGTTTACTGAGCATTTGCTGTGTGCCAGGCAGTGGTTAAAGCATGCTATGTGTGTGTTTCGCTCCTCTCATCTTTGCATATCAGGACCAAGGCACAGAAGGTGAAGGAAGTTGCTGAGGTCTCATGGGTCATGGGTCATGACCTCGCTCGCTCCCCCTACTCTGCCTTTCTAGGCAGTGCATGCAGAAGAGCCTCTGCTGGGGGTGGGGTGCAGGGGGCCACGGGGCATGTGGGTCAGTTTCCCACTCTCCTGCCCCTGCCTGTATTTCCCTGGATGATTGGATAAGTCAACAGCTCGCTGGCTTTGGGCCCGGAGGGAGGGACTTCTGGGAGCAAAGGGAGCCTGAAGGTTTGTGTCACCCCCAAATTTGAATGGGATTAGTGCCCTTATAAAAGAGGTCTGAGAGAGACCCCTTGCCCCCTCTAACACAAGAGGCACAGCTAAAAAGATGCCCTCTGTGAATCAGCAAATGGGCCCTCCTCAGACACCAAATCTGCTGGTGCTTTGATCTTGGGCTTCCCCGCCTCCAGAACGATGTGAAATAAATTTCTATAGTTACCCAGTTTATGGTGTTTTGTTACAGTAGCCTGAACAGACTAAGACGGGAGTGAAGGGAATGGAGCTCACAGAGGGGAGAGGCACTCAGTGGACACAAGCACCACTGTCCCCGGGAGCCCTTGGCATCATGGCTCTGTCCCTTACCTGCATGAGCCACCTGATAGTCTGCAACAATATTTCCTCCACACTACCTGCTCTCTGCCTCGCCTCCACAGGGATGCTAATTATCTGGCATGCTAATGAGCCCAGAGAGTTCACGTGGAGCATGGGAGATGATGATTTCAGTTGGTGGAGTTAAAGCTTACCTTCCTGGGAAAATAGAATTCAGTCTGTTTGCTGGGAAAACATCTCACAATCAACAGCATGTGTTGGCAAAGGTCCAATTGTAGAAGACCAAGCGTATATCTACAACATGCGGTTAGGTCAGCCTGCGGTCCATTCATTCATTCATTCATTCACTCACTTTGCCTGCATTGTCCAGGATGGATAAGGCATGTCCCTTAAGCTCAGTGGAGTCTCATATTTTTAGAGGGGTGCAGATATGTCAATACATAATTTTAATTAGACCTGTCGTAAGAGAATCGTCCATAGTGTGCGTGGTGGGGGTGGGGGAGTGCAGAAGAGAGAGTGAATCATTCTGTCTGGGGGGGATTGGAATGAGTTCATGAAGGAGGTGGCATTTTAGCTTGGCCTTCAAGAGGAGTAGAATTTTAACAGGCAAAGGGAGCAGGTGAGGACATCCTAGGGCCAGGGAAATGTGCCAATGAAGTCACAAGACAGGTGGGCACAGGTGTGCAGAAGGTATGTTTGGGAGACAATGTTGCAAGAGTAGGCCAGAGACAGGCTGAAGGAATCCAAGATGTTTGAGTATGGTAGGCAATAGGGAGCTATTGAGAGTTCTTGGGAGATAACAGGACCTGGTCCCATTTTACTTTATTTTTTTAGAATAGTGATTGGCAGCATCCTGGTTGAGATGGTTTATATATGAACAATGTTACAAAGATATGATTTCTGAGGGATTGTTTTACTATTAATATCATTATTTAAGAAGTAAAGAGCCCTTCGTTTATTGGAACTTTTACCTTTTAATCAGAGCTTTGTGGAGCTCAAGTCCTTGATGTGAATTACTGACTGTAGAATGTAAATAATACTTCAGGTTTTAAAAAAAAAAAAACTTCATTATCCTGTGCTGAAAGAATTAACCGAGGCATAAAGGGAAGATTTAAGTCTGTGATTGTCAACCTCGACTGCACATTGGAATCACACGGGAGCTTTAAAAAATACGGGTGTCTGGGTCTCACCCTGGAGATGTCTGGATTGGAGTCTGGGCATCGGAATGTTCAAAGCTCACTAAGCTAATTCCAACACTCAGCCAAGGTTCAAAACAACTAGCAAGAGAACCAGCGGTCTGGAGAGCTGGAAGGCAAACCCAGCGCTGGCTTTGCCGACTGGTCTTCTCCCACGGAGATGCTCGCCGTAGGCTCTGTCCCCAGCCACCTGCTCCCTCTAGCTCATCCGCTGTGCCTGCCACGTTGCTGCGCTCAGTGGTCCAGCTGCCAACTGGTCCCAGGTCTGTCTGGGACAGCTTGGTCACGGCGAGAAGACAAACACGGTTTTTGGCTTAGGCCGGGGAGGTTAGAGCTGGCTGAGGTTTTGCTGGCCAGAACTCAGAGAAGTTGTGAGGTTCTGTTTTGGAAACAGGAATCAAGGGCTTTCCAACTTTCCCCGCAGGAAGAGCCTCCGTTTCGGGCAAAGCGTCCTATTTGGCTTCGGAGCTCTGACAAGCCTATCTGTGGGGACTCAAACTTCACTCTGCAGTCACCAGCCTCTTAGGGTGGCCTGTGGTTGGCTATAGCTGTTCAGCAGATCGGGAGTCCAAAGTCCAGGGTGTTATTCTTTTCTGCCAGAGTGAGGGGTATGGGCCCCGGGCCCTGGGAAGTGCAGCCTAGTGGGGGGTGGGGGTCCTGGGGTTCAGAGTGAGAGGGGGGTTTGGCTTTCAGCTGGCCTCTCTCAGGAATGGCTGGTCATACGCAGGGCTTCCTGCCTGAGGTCAGACCTGATTCATCTCAACATCGGCATGAACAGAGGCTTAGTTTCTGGGGTATTAGGGTGAAAACTGGTTTTGAGCAAATGGTCAATCACCTGTTGACCTAGAACTTCTCCACGTCTCATCCCCGGCTATGGGCAGTGGCACCGGTGGCTCAGGCTGTGCTGGCATTTCTAGCCTCATCTCCACCATGGCTGCACTCACATTCCTCTTCCGGTCTCTCTCTTTCCCTCACTGCACATTTACTATGCGCCAGGCACTTGGCCTATATTATTTCTCTTTGGGGACAGGCATGGGCCATCAGTGCCCCTGTGGACCTGGTTAAGGCAGCTGTCCAATTCTGGCGAGAGGCTGATGTGGCCCCTTTCTGGAGACTTTGGGGCACTCACCTAGGCAATTAGTACTTAGAGATGCATGTTTGTTTGCCTGGGGGTGGGAGAGTGGTCACAGAAGGAAGTGTCAACCTATAAAATTCCAAACAAAAATAAATCACTGTTTACTCCTAAACCTCTGATGCCAACTACAACATCATTCTTGGAAGCATTTTCTGCTGGGGCATCTCATACTTCAGGAAGGCATCTCAGGAGGGCAGGGGCTGTGCCCTGTCTCTCCGCACGCTGGAAAGAACGTAGGCTTGTTCTTGCTTCACTTTCCTTGGCCTGTGCTGGGCCTGTTCTCCCCATTATGTGTATAAAGAGGGGGTGCTGGCTTCAGCGTCAGAGAATCGGTGCCTGGAAGCGGGTTTTAGCACTCACCAAAGCTGTGTGGCCTTGGCAATATCTTTGCCAATTGGTTTCCTTCTCTTCAGGGCTTTTCAGCCTTGGAACGATTGACACTGGGGGCCAGGTAATGCTTTGTGATGGGGCTGTCCTGTGTGTGACGGTTACGTTCAGCGGCATCTCTGGCTGGTAGCTCCGCACGACAAAGTGTTGACTACCAAAAATGTCTCCAGACAATGCCCAATGTCTCCCGAGGGGCAAAATTGCCCCCAGCTGTGAACCACTGACTTATCTGTAAATCGGAATGAAAACTCATAAGTCTGGAGGGGTTGACCTTAGACGTATGTGTGGTTTGCAGGAGAAAGTACTTGTCACACAGCAGGTGTCCCTGGGCAGGCACGATGATGCTTCCTTGGCTGCCTCACACGAGAATAGCTTCACCTGCTGGTGCCACATGTTACAAAGGATCCCTGAGCCAGGTGGGCAGCGGGCTTGCTGGCACCTCTGGCGCCCTGGCCTGTGGCCATGCCCATAGGGGTCGGCCTCCTGGGCTTCCATCCCACAGCCCAGAGCCAGGGCTGCTCTCGGGGCAAGCACCGATGATCTGCAGCCAGCCCAACAGAGCCAGGCTGCCCCCGGGCCCACTTCCAGGGCACTAGGGGTCCCCAGAAATGTGGCCTCTCCCAGCACCTTCTAAGGAGAAGGGACAGGAATGGGAAAGAACCAACATTAATTGAGGGTTGCCATGGCATCACCTCCACCTGCCCAGAGAAACTCTCCCCTTCCCATGCACCATAAAAAAGGAAAGTAGAAAGTAACCAAGGAAAAGCAAGACCCTTGGAAGCAGGGGAACTTGAGTTCTTATCCTTTCATTGCCTCTAACATGTGAAATCAATCAATCAATTATATATATGTTTATATCCTCTTCCATATATATTTATCATAGAATTAGTATGAACATTTAATTAATGCCACAGGGTCTGGCATATATTAACAGTAAGTAATAAGCATGTGGTGGTTTTCTTTCCCCTTCACATGGCTCATCTCACAGTGAAGGAGGGAGCAAGGCCCCCAAGGGTTACATTGGAGCCTGCCCACAAGACCACACTTCCAAGATGTAGCATCAGGTAATTAAAATTCCAAAACAACACCTATAATAGTCACAGAATTTCCAGAAATCCCCCGCTAGCACCACCACCAAGAGAGCCAGAGTTCCTAAATGTACCCCAGAGCAGAGTGGAGGGCCAGCCCAAGGGACCTCGGCAGTGGCCAGCGCTCAGGCTTGCAAATGCCCGGTCCCTGCATTGCCAGACCTGCCAGGGCTCTTCCCTTCCTGGTCCCGTTTGAGCGCTGGCCCTCGGCCACAGCCCCTGCCCAGCAGACCCCAAGTCTGGAAGGGCTGAAAGGAAAGATACAGAGAGCTCCAGACTGAAATATCCCCCTTCATTTTTGCGGCAGAGTGTGAAACATCTCTAGGGCATCTGGGACAGAATTCAGGCTCGGGAAGATGCCACTGGCCAGCGGTTCCCACTGACCACCACCCCTGCTGTCAGGGGACCACAGGCTGGCTTCCCCCAATGTCCGGTGGGGTGTCCAGGCAGGGCTGGCCGCACTCCAGAGGGAGATGGCTCAGCCCTGGAGCCTCCCTGGCTGAGCTGGGGGTGGAGACATTGGAATACAACACCGGCTGCAGTACAGCCCTGGCTCAGAGTGGAGGTTTCTGATCGACCTCATCCCAGCTCCTTCCTGTCCCATCCCCATTACTGCCAAGGCCAGTGGTGCTGTCCCAAGAAACAGCTCTTGCTCTGTCACTGCTTGCCACGATCAGCAAGTGCCTCCCGATTGTCCCCGCAGCCTGCACGTCCGGTTTCACTTTCCAGTTCTTCGTGGCACAAAGCCTGCCTCTGCTCACACGTGCAGCTCACTCTTCCCTGAGGGTGCTCTCCCCTCGCTGACTCCTCAGCTTTGCTCCCACTGTGCATGCTTTGAGTTCATCCCTTTCTCTCCTTAGGCATGCATTTGTTGGAAATCTACTCACCTGCTAATGTCCAGTTCCAGTGCAGCTTGTTCTTGGAAGGCTTTCTCGATCTCTCCCTGCTTCCCCTACTCACTCCTTAAATACCTGTTCTCCTTCCTTGAATGCCTTGGCATTTTTTGGCTCTCTAAAGGCATGCATCGGCGTGGCCTTATAATATCTTCATTTATAAACGTCTCCTCCCCTGACACCCATCTCTTCATTTCAAGAGGCATTTGCTGAGCATCTGCTGTCTTCTAGGCAGTTGCTAAGGGATGCACGGGTTATACGGACATCAGTAAGGCTGGGCCTAGCCCTCGGGGAGCCTGCAGCCCAGATGGGAAAAGAAGCATCCTGGCAAATTCATTATGGTGTGAGAAGCACTGTGGAGGGGAATCTCAAAGTTCAGAGGAGGAAATGTTTTACTCTGCTTGGGGAAGGGCATCGCATGGAAGCATCTCAGAGGCCAAAGGCATCTTTGACTTTGGACGGGGAGTACGTCTTTCTTGTCTATTTCTTTCAGTGCCCAGACAGCACCTAGGACCTACATGATGCCCAGTATATATATGTGTGTGTGTGTGTGTGTGTGTGCGCGTGTGCGTGTGCATGCGTGTGCATGTGCATGTGTGTGTGTGTGTGTGTGTGTGTTGCATCAGGAAGAGGCAGATCTGGGCTCTCTGTTCTCCAGGCTTGTTGGAGTCCTTGCCCATCTCCCCAGGACAATAGCCAGTGTCATAACTGTTGCATTCCCCCATAAGCCATGAGCCCTGGAAGGCAGTGGTCGGCTCTAACTCCTCAGTGCATCCTCTTCAGAGCCCATGCAGGGCGAGGATGTAATGGAGCTTCACTGGGTGAAGTCATGGGGACAGTGACTTGGAAAGTATGTGAGAGGCTCTACCTTTCCTCATGTCTCTGATGTGGTCCTTTCACAATGTGCAAATGAATTGGCTCCTCAACCCCACAGATAGCCCAGAGGCTGCAGAGGCACCCTTGAAACAAGGCGCAAGTTCCCATGGTGGCTTCATTGTCCTGTAGCTGGGCCCACCAGGCTGTTGGATGACAGTGCTTCCTGCCCCACTGGGCCAGCCTTCTGCCAGGTGCAGCCCTCCCACCTCCCAGCTCATCAGACAACCTCCCCCCCCAACAGGCAGGAGATGGTGTATATGGAAGGTGACATCCAACTTCAGCTTTCGTTCTGCACTTGGTTCACTGATGATAGGTTGCCCCATCTTCTCGATTTTAAGGACGCTTTGATCTGGGGGTGCAAGAAGATTGGACGTAGCTTTGGCAGGAACCAGTACGTTTTGTTTTAGGTATTGCATTATAAAAGGCTTCTTGTGGCCAAGGAAGCCTGAGAAACATCTTTGCAAAATAAAACGATTATTTCTCCATTGCAGGACCCTGTCCGCCTTTGCCGAGGTGGACAGGCCCCGGAGTCCCCGGGAAGGTGTATAATGTGCAGTGATGCTCATTCTGAGCCAAGACCCTGTGAGGACACTTCCGGCAGTTATCAGCCCCAGGTATAGCACGGGACTTGCCCGTTTAGGACAGTGGGACACACGTGCCTGGCCTGCTACTTACCTGTGTGTATCAAATGTAGTCATGTCCTACCAGGATTCCCGGAGCTGATTCGGCCCAGCGATTCCCCAGAATTCTTGTATTATACAGAAAAAGAAATCGGAAAGTGGATTCCTTGCTTCCAATTGTGCAGAGGCCAAAAATCTTATAATAACCTAAGAGCGGTTCCCGAAGCTAGTTGTCCTGTAGCAGGGAGGAGGCAGGCAGAGCTGGGCATGGGTGCTGGTCCCACCAGGAGCAGTCGCCTCTGCCTGTTTCCACCCCTGCAAATGGGGTGATCCCAGTCCCCACCTCGGACTGGTGTTGCGAGGATTAAATGGGATAAAGGCTATCACATGCTCAGCATAGTGCTTGACATGCAATATGTGTTTAATAAATGCAAGCTATTAAAAACTAGACTCATGCATTTTTTATTCTCGGAGTTCATAAGCCCTTGGACTTGGAGGGAGGGGTTGTGTTGTGCACCACTCCGCACGCCGGTCTGTGGGTGGTTCTTTCCTTCAGTGTTCTCGTGTTGGCTTTGAGGGGGAGCCCAGGAGTTCTCGACATCAGGAACCACTTGTCAATAAAAACAAAACCAAGAAACACAACTAGCCAAGACCCTCGCCACAGACCGATTCAATCAGAATTTCTGGCCGTGGGGCCAGGACATCTGGCATTTATTAAAGCTCTCCGGGAGATTCTGATGTGCGGCTGGAAGTGAGTTAGACCCAGATCCCCCTCCCTACTGGCACAGCCTCTCTCCCCCAGCCCCAGACTCTCTGCAGAAAGGGGAAGGAAGCCAACTCGGACTTTTTTGCATGTTGTGATAGCTCATCAAGAAATGCTTGGTCCAAAGAGAGTGCTGGAGGCGATAAAATAATAACTTGTTTATCCAGCGCATAGTTCTAGCGCTAGAACTACTCCCGTAAGTGCGAGGCAGGCCGGGCAGGGCTGTCTCCCCCTCTCATTTTAAAGATAAGGAAATTGAGGCTCTGAGATGTTAAGTGACTTGCTTGGGGCTGTGCAGTGACATAAACAGGCCCCTCGGTCTCTTATCACATTGCAGAAGTGGGGTTTGCAGGGGAAGGTGGTTGACACGCAGCAGGTGGCCCTGGGCAGGCACAGCGGGCTGGCTGGGGAGGCTGTGGGTCCCTCGGGGAACAGCTTCCCGTGCTGATGCCAGGCCCTGGGGGGGCTCCATGTGCCTGGAGTCCCTAGGAGTTCAGCGAGAGACTTCTCGGGAGGGATGAGAACATGGGCACGGTGGACTCACACGGGCCACTTTGACCAGACCATGTGACTTGCCCCTCCCCCCCCCCATAAAAAACCCTGGCAGATTCAGGTGAGTCTGTTATTCACATCCACGGTCTTAGCTTCTGTATTTCCATATCCTTCCCTTCTTCTCATCTTCTACCCCCTTCTTTCCTTCTTCTTATTTTTTTTCCCTGCCCTTCACCCATCCTCAGACATCTGTTAAGCTTGTGCAGGTGTCAGGCACTGCGTGTGGCCCCGGGGATGTGATGCCATCATCGTTCTCTCTCCTGGCCTGTCCCTGTGCTGTCCACACCCCGCGCATGCACTCCTTCGATTCTCACAACTCTGTGAGGTGGGGGGGGGGAACTATTACAACCCCCTTTATACAGATGAAGAGCTTGGAGAATCAGAGAGGCTATGTAACTTCTCCATAGTCACACAGCTAGAATAAGGCAGAGCTGACCCGTGGATCCAGATCGTTTGCCCAAAGGCCTGGGATGCTCAGCACAGAGAAGGCCAGGTTGGCTTCTGGCCGCATTTCCAGCCTGCGGATCCCCAAGTCTGCGCTTTGTACAGTGTCCCCTCCACCTCTTCATGTCCCTTCCCTTGAACCGGATAGGCCCGCCTCCCTGCAGAGGACTCGGGTGGCATCTGACTCACCCTCGGGGCGGTCAGCACTCGTCCTGGTGCAGGAGGAACAAGGGAGCTGAGGCCCCCGCCCGCCCCGCTGAAGAGCAAGAAAGGTGTCCAGGCTGAGAAGAGGGGGCCCCTGCACCCCGCGCCTTCCCTCTCAATTCTGGCTACTTGGTTGTTGGGCACAGTCGAGTCCCACATGATGGGTTTGGAAAGGGGACAGAAAGGGGGTGCATCCCCCACAAAACAGAAACTCTGGCCATAGGGCCCACGCTGGCTGAGGTCTGGCATTTCACGGGCTCAGAACAAATTCTAGAATGTTCTAGTTGGAAGGGAACCCCAAAGACCGTTTTGCTTTCTGCTTTACAGAGTTCAGAATGAAGCTAAGGAGAGATCTGCAGTCGGGAGAGTCAGAGCCAGAGGCAGTGGGGCAGGGAGGGAGGGAGACACGGACACAGAGCCGGGTCTTGGGACACCAAGTCCTTGTTTCCAGTCCGAGAAGCCTCGAGTCTCATTCCTCGTCCTTTGGCCTCTTGGCCCCTCATCACAGGAACTTTCTTAGTTATGATAGAAAATAATCTCTTTTTTCCCTTTGGCTTATTTGAGTTGGGTCAGTGACCTGCAGCGGACGGTTCCGATGGGTGCAAAAGCTCACCCGGGGCCAGAGGCCGGTGTCCCAACTCCGGTATGTGGCCTCCACTGAAACGTGGAATAATCTGGGAATTGTCGTGTGCTCCCGGTCAAGGGTGGGTACTTTGCAGGGAGGTGTCCTGGCTGCTCAACCTGCCGTTCGTGCACCAGCAGAAATAGCGGCGTCTTGGCACCGGTTAGACTTGCAGAACCTCAGTCCCCACTCAGGTCTGCAGAGACAGAATCTGCACCGTAATGAGTCCCAGGTGATCTGTGCGCCCGTTAAGTATGAGAAAGACCTGCGGTCTGGGCCACCTCCGACTCGTGCCTGTGTCTGCCTTACGTCCTAGCTCAGAGTCAGAAAACCTCTCCTGCGCTTTGAGAGCAGGCGACGGTGTCCCTGACCTGTGGTTGGTAGCGTGTCTTATTCATTCCCTGCTTGTCCCCCAGGCTGTGGGATACTCAGTCTCAGCTGCGGCCCCTTAGTGTCAGGTGGCGGCAGTGGGTTAGGCTGACGACTGTCGCAAATGATGCCTGCGTCTCGCCGGCTTAGCCTTGAGTCACAATAAACTCTATTTCTTGCTCACATCGTAGTCCCATCTGGGCTTTGGAGGGAAGCCACCCTCATGACGACCAGGGCCGAGGATCTTCCCGCACAGTGGCTCCACCTCCACTGGGTCCTCCAAGTCATTGCCAGGAGACGAGGGGAGGAGACACACCAGCTCTGGGACACGGCTGCCCAGAGATGACTGCTTCTCTTGCATTCACACTGCACCCAGCAGAAAACTCAGCCCCCGGCCCCACTCCCCTCCAGTGGTGGCTGAGACGCAGGGGGCGGCTGTAGGGCCAACATGGGCAACGTGGGTAGGGGCATGACTGCCTGTGTCACACGGTCACCTCCTGCCCTCTGGCTGCTCTTCGGGTGGCTGTGGCATCATGGAGACACCTAGGCGTGAGAACACAGTCACGCTGGGCTATGAACAATTCATGGAATCATCTCGCTTCCCTCTTTTACAAGATAGGAATCATTGTCCCTGCAGATCACCGTGACTCCTTCATTAAAACACACTGGATGGAGGGGTGAAGTGCCCGGGGCCAGAGATGGCAGGGACAGAGCCCCCCACGGGGACACCTGGCTCTGTGACATGAGCATCGTTTCGGGCTGTTTTCTTCCAAGACTGCTTCTCTGGTCGACTGGAGACGCCGGGAGCTACCTGACACCCTTTAATAGATTACTTTTCTGATTAAACTAGCCAGAGTGGGTTCTGTGGAACTGGCGTTGTCCCAAGACTGCATTAAGACCTTCAGTTGTCTTCTGACCAAGGACAAGATTACGATGGCTCATCATCTTCACCCGCAGTAATTCAAAATAAGAACGACGCAGACCACAAGCTCACACACACAGGGCCGGGGACTGTGCTGGGGACCTGGAATGTTCTGATGACAGGCCTGGCCCTCCTGCAGAGCCTGGCCAGCCAGACAGCGGGCAGCGTGTTGGCAGTGTGGAGCTGAGGGCACGCGAGGCTCTCGGGGGGCACGGAGGAGAAAGGCACAAGTCTGACCCGGGGTGCAGGGAAGGCTTCCTGGAGGAGGTGACTCCCATAGGAAGGGGAGGTGCTTTCCAGAAAACGGGAAGGAAAGGCATTACAAGCAGAGGTGACAACATGCATAAAGTCCCAAAGTGTGGGTGAACAGGAGGCATTCCTGTAAACTATGACATGAAGAACATTGGGGATTGTCATGGACTGAAAGTGGATGACTCCCCCAAATTCATATATGGAAGCCCTAATTCCCCAGTGGGATGGTATTAGGAGGTGGGGCCTTTGGGCGGTCACGAGGTTTAGATGAGCTCATGAGGGGGGAGCCCCTCTTGATGGGATTGGTGTCCTTACAGGAAGGAAGGCTGGAGCTCTGTCTCTCCACCATGTGAAATACAGCAAGAAAGCAGCCATTTACAAACCTGGAAGAGGCCAGGAAGAGGCCCCACCAAGAGCCCGGCCATGCTGGACCCTGGTCTTGGACTTCCAGCCTTCGGAACTGCGAGAAATAGATGTCTGTGGTTTAAGCTGCCTGGTCTGTGGTCTTCGTTCTAGCAGCCTGAGCTGGCTGCAAAGCGACCTGGGGCTGGACGGGCAAATCAGTCAGATTAAGGGGATTTGGGGCCACACAGGTAAGAGGTTTGGACTCTATCCAACAGGCAGGAAGAATCTCCTAAAGAAATAGAAGTAGGGAAGTGGTATCACTATATTCATGTTTTAGGATGATCTCTCTAGAAATACTAAAGAGTATGGAATGGAGGGATTATTTTGTAGTATTTTGAATTTCTAAAATGCTATTGTACAGATCCGTGATGCTCAGGAGCATGAAGCAGCCTTTACATGGCCTAGAAAGTGTATGAAATAGGACAGTAATCGCAGGTGACAATACCCACTGAGCCTTTACAGGATGCTAGGCCTTGCGCTAAGTGCTTTCCTGTGTTATTCCTTTTACTTAACCTCTCTCTGCCTCGACTTTCTCATCTGTAAAATGGTGAGAAAAATAATGCCAGCTTCACCAGGTGGTTACGAAGATTCAACGACTTCCTATTTCTTAACAGTTTCGAATGATCCCTGGCCCAGGTCAAGCCTTCAATAAAGGCTGCCTGTGGTCACAAGAATCCTACGAGGTGGGATACCATTGTTCCATTTCATAGATAGGGAAGCTGAGGCTTGCAAGACAACTCAGGTCGTAAGTGACAGCTGCAGGATTCAGACCTAGACCGTCTGTTTGTAGACTCCAGGCTCTCAGCCAATACACGACCTATGCAGTCATTGTCACCGTCGTGGTGACTCAGAGATGGCATGTGCCTGACCAAGGTGGCTCCCAGGGCACCCCCACTGCTGAGTGAGAGGCACCTGCACGGAGCTGGCTGCCATTGCCAGGAGTCAGGTGCCTCCCACTCGCTGGTGGTCTGCAAAGGGAGGGCAGGAGGTAAGGAGGGAGCAGCACACAGTGTTGCCAACGGGGCTGAAGACCCTTCCTCCGCCGGGCTGGGTGTGGCCCGCCGGGTTTCGGGTGATGCTGCCAGCTCTGCTTGACCCAGTGGCTCCATAAGTTGCAGGACTGCTGGGCCTGCCTAGAATCCAGGCAAGTCTAAACCCTCTCCCCGGTTCCAGGGCCAGGAGGGAGGCTCTTAACAGGCTGCCTCGTCTGCTCAGGGCTTGCTGTCACCCTTGGAGAGGGCCACGTTCTAGGGGATTCCAGATTCTTCCCACAGGCAGGGAGAGACTTGTCTTCTGACAACTCGGAGCGACCGGAAGCCCGGATGTCCCCGGAACTGTCGACGGGGAGCGGCGAGGCCCGGCTCCCTGAATCTTCGATGGACTCCCCCGCCGCAGATATCAGTGCGCCCTTGAAGGTGGATAATTGAAATTCAGATTTGGATATTCTATTGCTTTGCCGTATTCTTTATGAGGCTGCTTTGTGTGTTCCCGGTGACTCGGTTGCAGCTTTAGTGACTCCATTATGGAGAAAGATATTGATTTGTCAGGGAGGTGTCAGGCGTGCTGCTCTGATGAAAATTGATTTATCTCTCTCCGAGCAGCTTGTGTTTTTAATTCATCTCTGCCTCCAACAAGGTGTGGGGCGAGGGGGAGGGAATGGGGCAGGGCGCCTCCCCAGCCGGGCCGTGGTCACTGTTCGCCACCGCACGCCATAAATAAAGCTCAGAGTTACAGCCCTGGCCACGGTTTTACGTTCTGTGCCAAGGAGATAAAGCAGCCCCTCATTTGCCTCTGCTAGTGTTTGTGACGCTGGTGCTCGTGCCGCCCCGTGACAGGCGAGGACCACACGGGAGAAGGATTCTCTCTCCCTCCCTCCCCCTAGACAAGAAACAAGTCGATAGCGCAGTGGCAAGTGGACCTGGGGAGGGCTCCGCTTGCATTCCACCGATCTGCAGGGAGTAACTTTTAATTGTGAGACTTCGACGTTTTGTGGCTGGTCCCTTCGCTCACGCTGGTAGTCAGGGGGGCTGTTTGGACGCCTGCCCTGGATCCCTTCCCCTGCCGGTCTCCAGCCGTGTGTGCCGGGCGCTGACTCAGTCTCCCCGAGACTCTGCCTTCTTAGGGTGCCAGGGGGACGGTGACATTTGGCTGATGAGACGGGGTGGGAAGAGGAGAAGAAATGATGCATGCAAATGCTTAGCACATTGCCTGACCCCAAATAATACAAACAAGTGTTAAAAGATGCAAGTACAATAAATAAAGGAGACAAAAGAAAATGACGATGGTTTGTAGGGCACCTGCTCTGTGACCATGTTGACGTTAGTCCTGCAAGTAACAGACGGCTCCTGCGGCGCTGACACTCGGCATAGTGGGACACAGGGACAGTGGCCGAGGGGACCCTCTGCAAGTGCAGAGAAGGGAGACTGGCAGGTTCAGAGAAGAGTCCTGGAGGAGGAAATAGCTGAGCTGGGTTTGAAGGAAGAGCCAAAGCGGGCTGTACAAACGAGAGCAGTAAGGTATAAGGCAGTAGCAGTTTGTGAACTCCCTCAGATGGACGACTCCGTTTGATGTTGGAACGTCTCAGTAGGCGCGGGTCGAAGGGAGCGTGGGAGTGAGGGGGCAGGAGGCAGTTCCAGGGTGACGGCCACTGCCTTCATCACGAAGGGTCTGGAGCTGAGCCCAGCAGCTGAGACTCTTTTGTCAACACCCCGAAGGTGCAGAGGAGCCGTCACAAGGTGGCGAGGTCTTCATCGGGGGAAGGGCGCGGCCAGGTTGCAGCCTAGGTGTAAATGACAGATTGGAGGGTGATCCGGTGGGTAGCAGGGACGCTTACTTGAAGGCCTTCGTAATGGTCCAGGTGACAAGAGAGGAAAGACTGAACTAAGGTGCGACAGTGGAAAAGGACAGAGAGGCAGATGGGAGGGACATTGCTGGCTGGGGGGCTGACAAGGAGTGGAGGCCAAGCCCCTCCCAAGTGGCGGGAAGGATAGCAGGTGTATTCATTCCCTAGAGCTGCCATCATGCAGTGCCACAAACTCGGTGGCCTAAAAAACAGCAGACATTTATCATCTCATAGTTCTGGGGCAAAGCCATGCCCTTTCTTTAACCCTTCCTTGCCTCTTTTAGCTTCCGGTGGTGATGGGACTCCTTGGCGTTCCTTGGCTTATAGATGGATCACTTCCAATCTCTGCCTCTCTTGTCACATGGCTGTTTCTTCCTGTATATATTTTCTCCTCTCCTTATAAGGAAACCAGTCATGTTGAATTAAGGTCCTACCCTACTCCACTATGACCTTGTCTTAACTAGTTACATCTGCAATGACCCTATTTCCAAATAAAGTCACATTCTGCAGTGCTGGGGTTTAGAACTCCAGCGTATCTTTTGGAGGGATGCAGTTCGACCCATAATTGTCACCACCCCACAGTGGGTATCGTTCCTAACGTGCAAAATGCATTCACCGTATCCCAACATCCCCCGGAGTTTTAACCATTCCAGCCTCGACTCTAAGTCCTATAGCTCATCTGACAGAGTCTCACAGGCACGCACACGCACACACACACACACAAACATGAGATACCGTAAACATCAAATTCCCACTGAGCTGGGGGAAAAGAAGGAGGAGCAGGTGGCACATGAGTGACACAGAGGCTGAAAGATGGAGCAGCTCGGTTTGGGAGGTGTTGGGTTAGTAGCTCTCATGGCGCTGCTGGTAGGTAGTTGGATACTGCGTATCCTTGTGACTCCTTGTCCATTTCCCTTATCGTTATCATCAGAAAGGATCTCAGGAAACCCCACGATGAGAACTGTGATTGCTCCGGGGGGCGGGCGGGCAAGAGTGCACGGGAAATCGTGGGAGGCCGACGTGAGGCTGCCCCCTGTTCTGAGCCTCACCTGGGGAAGGGAGGATAAAAGGTGGAATGACAGGTTCTGGCAGCCAAAGCAGGGGACACCAGTTTGTCTGTCTATTGGAAATTATTTCTCAGTGCTCACTCTGTGTCAGGCACCGTGGGGACGTCAGGATAACCATCCACAGATCCTGGCCTCGGGGAGCTGACAGTCATGACGGGACTTGTGGCTGGACAGGAGCTTATAGTCCACAACCACTTGTAATGCAGAGTAGAAAATACTGACACATTGCTGTTGGAGTTCATGGCGGGGGGGGTGCTTTTTTCCAGCAGTGTGTGTGTGTGTGAGTGTGTGTGTGAGTGTGTGTGTATGCAGGGGAGCTCATAGAGGAGTCGACTTCAGAGCTGGGAATTGCAGGGCGAGCCGTGTGCAGGCGTGCAGAGCCGGGGCCAGGCAGGCTGGCTGCACAGACACACAGAGTGAGAGATTAGGAGACTGGTTCTCTAAGCATGAGCCTGGACCGCGATACCTTTAAAAAGTCAAACTGCATGTATGTCGGTATAAAAATCAGGCTAACAAAGCAGTTTTAAATTTTATTTACATCGTCTGAGTTGATACAATACTGCTCTGTGCAGGACATCTTGTGACTCCCATTTGAGATGCGGGAACAGAGGCTCAAGGGGTTTAGCAGCACGTGGAGCTCACATAATAAACAGCAGGGTTGGACTCAAATCAATGTCACATGATTCAAAAGACAATGACTCTTCTACGGTCTCCATTATTACTCTTCTCTGTTTCTTCAAAGCTTGGACTAAAACTCGCTTCCTTTGTAATACTAGCCCAGAAGGGATTCTGTCAGCTCCACGGTGGGGCCAAGGCCAGGGAGGAGGATGGAGGCAGCTTATGGGATGAGCCTTTTCCCGATCCTGAGCTGAACATCTCTCCTGCCGCACCTCCTCTGGCCCTCAGCACTGAGACTGTGGAACAGGTGAGAAAAAGTGCCTGCCTGATACAGTCCTCATGGGAGACCACCTGGCCGGCAGCAGGCGGACACAGCCAGGACCAGACCGATTCCTGTTGGTGCTCAAGGTCCCCTTAGGCTGCCCCGGAATTGGAGTCCTGGCTAGCGCGGCCTTGGCGTGCCCATTCCCTAGGTCGAAGCCAAACAGTGCGGAAGTCTCACTAGAGCCCTGCAGAGATGTGAGCACTCAGTCACCTCCTGCGTGCCGGGGAGGAGAAGGTCACCTGGCTGGGGCACCGTGGCCAAGAGGCCTTAGCCTCTGGATCACATGGTCTTGCTCTGTTTCCTGACCTTGCCCAGCCTTCCCTCCAGGGCAGGGGACCTGGTCAGAGACCCATAAGCAATCGTCTCAAACCCTTCCCACGCCCAGGAAAGCGACCAGACGCACATTCTGCTGACAGTGGGAGGAGCCTGGTCTGTATGCCTGACCGGCGGTGCATTGCGACAGCGCTGTGTCGACCTTAATGGGGTCTTCTGAAAGAAGCCCAGGTGTAGGGAATTGCAGGAGGTTGGTCTTTGTCTCCTTGTCTGCTCAAGTGTCCTCCCAACCCCCAACCACATACACACAAAAGAAAAGACAGAAAAAGAAAAGGAAAAGAAAAAGCATAGTACTAACAGTAACAATGTTCCTTCGCCAGTTCTTACTATGTGCATGACGCTGTCCTGAGCCTCTTATGTGCATTAACTCATGCAATCCCCTGGTAACTCTATGAGGTGGTTACCATTAGGATACCCATTTTATAGATAGGAAAACTGAGGCTTAGAGAGAGTAAGTAAACTTCCCCTGTTAGTGGCAGGGGAAGATTTGAACTCAGGGCTGCCTGGCCCAAGAGTATATGCTCTTAACCACTACACTTAACCACCATGAATGACCCCGAGGAATAATCCAAGGGACCCGTAGCCCACAACCAAAGGTAGAGCCCAGAAAGCCTCACAGGATCTCTCCAAGGTCCTGGCTAAGAGGTTGCACTAGAGGATGTCATTCAAGGACACTGCTGAGCTGATTTTCATTCTGAGTCCCCGACAAGATAATGTCCTTGAAGCCGATGGGAAATTTGCCCCTTGCTGTTATTTATCTAACCTCCCCTGGAACCCGCTGCTCCTCCTTTGTTCTCAATCTTGGTTAATGATGACACTATCCAGTGGCTCTTCCAAAACAGAAACCTCAGAGTCATCCCGAGCCCCTCCCTCCGCTGCAGGGCCCTGCCCCTGCATGATCCATCACCAGCCCTGCCAATCGTATCTGAGAAACACACCTCGAACCCAGTGTTCTCCTCTCCACCTCTGCGCTACAGACCGGGTCCAGGACTTTAGCACCTTTTGTCAGATGATTGCAGTCAGTTCTTTTTAACTAAGCTCCTTAACTCAGGCCCTTCCCAGCCTGGACCCCAACTTCCCTAGGTTACTTCTTCTGCCACCGCGTCCCATTAGCTCTGTGCTGCAGGGGCTGAAGTTTCTCCCCAAATGGTGTGCCTGTGCGTGACTCTCAGTCTTTCACATGCTGTTCTTTCTGCTTCCATTTTAACCTCAGGAAAACTCCTATTTATCTGTCAAAACCCCAACCAGCTACCACTTCCTCTATGAGTTCTCTGAATGCTTGTTCTCCCACTGTGCTCTGGCTGCACTTGCTGACACATCCGGCTCACGCAAACTGGATGTTCTATAATTTGTCTGTCTACGTCTCTTTTTTTTTTCACCAGAGACAAGACCTTATTCATCCTTCTCTCCTTCACCCCTAGTGTGGTACAGTCCATAATATATGCTAAATAAAGGATCGTTGAATACATAGATAAGAAACCCTGGCAGCCTGATGACTTAAAGGGATGAATCAATGTATATGGAGAACGTGCACACATGCATGTAGTATCATGTATGTGTGCACATTCCCCATACACACAAACCCATCGTACATAGTTCCAGATGCACGTTCTCTGTCAGAACATACCACATGCATATACCCCCCACACACTACATGCTACACACTACGCATACTTATTTCTATGCACACATTGACACGAATGACTGATTCACATTGCATACACCTGGTACACACACACACACACACACACACACACACACACACACACACACACCCATACTTGCAAAAGGTATTGAAATCCCTTGACATTGGCTAAATAAGTCAGGAATTCTTGTTTCTGCTGAGAGCGTCACATTTCTTTCTTTCTTTCTTTTTTTTTTTTTTGAGATAGAGTCTCACTTTGTTGCCTAGGCTAGAGTGAGTGCCATGGCGTCAGCCTAGCTCACAGCAACCTCAAACTCTTGGGCTCAAGCAATCCTCCTGCCTCAGCCTCCCGAGTAGCTGGGACTACAGGCATGCGCCACCATGCCCGGCTAATTTTTTCTACATATATTAGTTGGCCAATTAATTTTCTTTCTATTTATAGTAGAGATGGGATCTCGCTCTTGCTCAGGCTGGTTTCGAACTCCTGACCTCGAGCAATCCGCCCGCCTCAGCCTCCCAGAGTGCTAGGATTACAGGCGTGAGCCACCGCGCCCGGCCGTCACATTTCGTAACAGCGTCATGCCATGGAAAATGCTGCCCTGTAGATAAGAAATGCTGACGAGAATCCAGAGCTTGTGGGTGGCATCTTTCAAGTTCCACCCCTAGGGAGAAGACAGGTGGTCTAGGGAGAGGAGAGGGGGCAGCAGCTATTTCAGAGCCTTCCTGAAAGCAAATAAAAGAAAATGCCACCACCAGCATCACTGCCACCCCCTGACTAGAACGTAAGATTTCTTTAACACCTTAGCAGACTTACTCCAGGCGGGAATCACACTGCCTCACTGGCCCGCACCGAGGTGCAAAGCACTGACGTAAGGCCTTTGCCCAAAGCAGGGTTTTCTAACAAGGATGGAGACTTAGATCCAGAACTGCAAAACCCAGTGCTGAGTGATTTCCCAGCACTGCGCTAGGTCCTGTCTGATACCTTCCTTAGTCATCGCAGCCACCTGGGCAGGGAGCCATCCTGGTTCCTGTTATGCAGACAACAAAACAGAAGCTCAGACAGAGAAAGACTCGTTTGTGTGACATTGCACAGCCTGGTACAACAAGGAGGCAAACCCAGGTGAATGTGTCTCTAAGGTTGGTCAGTCTTCCACCTCACCTGCTGAATCAGGAAGGAGAAGGGGGCCCAGGAAAGAGGGCCCAGGGACCTTAATGTCAAACAGTTTTCTCTGTGACTTTGCCTAGAATTATCTGCATTCTCAACACTCTTCCACCCAGTGGTTTGGGTCCAGTCTCATGCTGTTCCACGTCTGGAAATATACACTTTCCCTTTCTTCCTGTCTTTCCCTGGGTCTGTGTCTCCTGTTCTGGGGCTTCAAAACCCATAGGGATTGAATCCCAGCAGCTTTCTCCCTGTTATCTCCTGTCAAAATTATTCTATGTGTTTGAAACACATTTTCATGTATGTAGCTATATGCACTGCTTGAGCTATGCTGATAAAAACATAGATGCTCGAGTAAGGGAAGTGTTGGTCCAAGTTACAGCTGAAATATTATGTTTTCAGCTTGTTAAATTCTAACTGCCACATTCTGCAAGAAACATTGTCCAGATGAGGGAAACCAGAATAGGACAAGGGCTAGGAGCAAAGCTCTATGAGGACTATTTCGAGGAATTGAAAATGTTCAGCTTGGAGAGAATTGCAAATATTTGAGCAGCTCCAACCCAGATAAGAAGAGAAGTTAAGGAGGGAAAGATTGCTAACAAGTAGACTAACAAATAAATGAGAAACAATTTAAGCCCTCAATGAATGGCCTTCATATATTCAACATCCACTGAGAATCCACTGTCCCTGCTACTCAGGACTGAATCTATATGCAATGATTTCTTTGGGTAGTAGGCACCTTCCAGTCACATAGGAAGAGCCCAAGCAGGGTTGAATAGTATTCATTATGGGTGGCATTAAGGAAATTCCAGCACTAAAAGGATAATTGGAAAAGATGAGTCCTGGTGTACTGCAGTTCAAATTTCCAAAGCTGCCTAAAGATGGGTACAGCCGTCTCTTTTGTACCATCCAAAATACCTAACGCAGGATACTGCACGCTCTAGTTGTTGAAAAGGTGATGGCTAATATAGCACATGACTGTGCCATCCACTAGCAACATAGGGTGTGCAATGGGGCGACCAAGCTAGTAGTTGCTTTTCACGCCTCAAGAGAAGAACTAAATGAGAAGATGGCTGAAACAAAAGCGGAATGGAATTGGCTCAAATTAACCTGCTGACCCTCAAGGCGACTGGTCATGGAAATGAGCAACAGAGAGAAAGTTGGTTCTCTGTCCAAGCGGTTCCTTGAAATCTCTTAGGTGCCCAGTTCTGTAAGACAGTAGTTCCAGGGTGCTTGTTAGACACAGCCCCGGGCTGCGAGGTCAGAGTTGGACAGAATTTCTCACATGTCCTGGTGGCGGCTGGGCTTGGTCTTCACTGCTTGTGTGCTAGCTTTGTGTCCTCCTACTCTTGCCTGCAGCTCTGGGACGCTCCTGGTAGGAGCTCTGGGTAATGGCGCTGGCTGTGTCCATCCCTGCAGTCTTTGCATCAAAGGCTGAGCCTGTTATGTGCTCCTCAGGGTGCCACTCAACCCTCACTGTCCCCAACATAGAAACATTACCCTGGGGAAAAGAATGCTGCTAGGTCCCAGGCGCTGGGCTAGGTGTAGTACACACACCTGACTCATCCTTAGCTCTGCCCCCAAGACATCCTTCCTGCAGATGAGCATTTTAGAAGTTAGGAAAGTTGCCCAAAACACACAGCAAGCAAGTGACAGAGTTAGGTTCAATCCAGATGTTTTATTTCTTCTCCTTACTCCAAATCCCGTGCTCTTCCTGTGTGGTGGGAAGAAGGGCAAGCCCTGCACAGGGGCCTCTCTTCCGCCCTCACTGCCCTGCCTGGGCCCCCTGCCTGGCTTTAGACCAGGGCAGAACACGCTCTTTCCCCCACTTGTGAATACCAGGTGTGCCTCCCTTGCTATGAGCCAAGAGCTGTTCTTAGGGACTGCTTACCGTGCAGCCATTTAAAACACGTCCCCTAATCCTGGCCAGGTTTGTTTCATTCACCTTGCTGCAGGCAAGAAGGACCAGCCAGCTTGGACAACTGCACTAGCGATTTCTTCTTGATCTGAGAGCATCTGTCTGAGGGAATAGTGTGTTCTGAGGAGCCTCATGAGCATGCTTTGCAGCCGAATGAGAAATTCCACCAGGTGACTATCTGTCACCTCTCCTCAGAGGGCATAGCTCCTAGACTCTAGTGATGCTCAGCAAATAGAGGGTGGATGACTAAATGCAAATCTGGAGCCTCACGTTCCTCGTCGTTTGAATGGTAGGGTAACTGTATGTTCCTGGCAGGTGGTGAGCACCAAACCAGCAAGCTCATGTTATTCTTGATAAGTAATTGATAACTAGTAAATCTCAGTAATATTCTCTCTCGACACCCCATTCCTCCATGTCCTGTTCAATCCCCTCTTCAGGTCATGGCTGGAAGCAGAGAGCTCCTCTCCTTGGCTGGAGGTAGGGGGACAGACTGCTCACCCCAGCTGAGGGATCACCAGCCACTGTCACTCAGGGCTGGTTGCACAGAGCCCGGGCGAAGATTGAACAGCCAAGATGTTATGGTCAGGGTACCAGTGATCACTAGAAACCCATTATGCCTGCTTAGCCCCTGGTGGAGGTGTTTCGTGTCTGATGTCTTCCACTCCCTCTAATTCCCCAATCTACCTGACCCTCTATCGGACCCTGTTGATTCGGAGGATTGGGACGCAACAGAGAGCAGCCTCAAGCCTGGAGAGCACAAGCTGCCCGGCCATAAGACTATGTAGCAACATTAATAGGTCCCGTCCTGTTGGATGTGTCTATGCTCTTAGCAATATTGAAGCTAGGGCAATCATCCTGCAACATCCCACAGACACGAAGGGACAACTTCTTAGAGAGTGAGGACATTCATCCTAAGAGGCTTCAGGGAGCATCGCTGCACAGCCTGTTGTAAGGTCTTATCTTGCAAATGCCCAGGGGTCCGGGGAAGGGTTCGTTTCACATGCTGGCTTCACTGCGGAGCCCAGGGATTAATGTGGAATGCAGTCTGTGTTGGCGAAGCATGCTGGTTTGAGCTGAGAATGACATGGTCAAGGAGTGAATTCCTCTTGCCTTACCCACCGCCCTTGGCTGCCCTGTGAACGTGCCTATGTGTGCAGGTGGGAGAGGGGCCTGAAATTCTGCTTCCTCTTTGGCTTCTCTTGCACCTGAACATCTACAGAAAAGTTTGGAGATGGTGGAAGCTCCAGAAGGACCATCATTTTTACTTATTTAGTTAGTTAGTTAATGAATTTATCAGGGATGACCTTTTGGGGACGTTAACACATTTATTGTGATGGGCTCAGTATTTGTCAGTGTTTTAACTTATTTAACTTGCACTGTGATCCTGTGGGGTTAATACTGTTATCACCATCTTGCAAATGCAAAAGCCTGAGGCTCAGAGATCATATGTAAGTTGTTCGTTTCACAAATTTGGAATATGGAAGAGCCAGCATTCAAATTTTGTTCTTTTTTACTCTGAATATATTATTCTTTCCACCAGAAACTGGTGCCTTCTTTCAAATACAACTTTATAACAATAATGACTATTTTGGGAAATTACCTTTAATTACGAATGCCTTTTAAAAAGGTCTTTTTTTTTTCCATGCTCCCAGGAGCATTTTTCCATATGGATATGCATTTTAAGATAGTTATAATCGTTATACAGAACGACTTTTGTATTCTTTTCTCTTAATGTTATATGATATGCCTTTCCTGATATCACTAAATAATCTTTTAAATTTTCATTTATAAAGTGGCAAAATAATCCGTTGGGTTAATTTCCTGTAATTTACCAGAATGTTATCCAATTATGAGTCACTTTGCTTTTTTCTGCTTTTTGCTATTATGAATAATGCTACAGTGATGATGTTCATACATAAAAATCCTTCTCCCAAGGCAGTGTTTTGTAGGGGAACAAACAGGGGATAGGAATCAGACAGACACTGGATTTGAATGTGGGTTCTTCCTTATAAATATCTGCAGCATCAGAAAAGTCATTTAGCCATTGTGCTGACTTCCTCATCTAGAAAATGGGAACAAGAATATGCGTCAAAGTCTTGACATGCAGAATCAGTAGCAGCTCAGGATAGATACGTAATACATTTTTAGCCTCACTCTCCCTTTTGGAAAACCCCATAAGTAGACTGTCAGAGTGCGTACACTTTTGTGAATATTGATACCTACTGCAAAGTTGTTTTTCCAAAAGTGTTAGAACAACTTACGCTGTCACCAACGATATATGAAAATACTGTTTTGCCACAAACTCACAGTCTGTTTTATTGTTTTTGGTGCCCATAATTTTGAAAGGGTAACAGGATGGGAATAAAAATCAGACCTGTGCTCTTCCCTTGCGAAGATGCTGACTGTATGGTCACAGAAACGAGTCGCAAAGCTTTCGAAGGGCAGAGACCGATGAGTGGCCAGCAAGGCTTATATACGTGAGCCCCATCTGACTAATCAGGTCCGCTTGAGCCTAGTGACTGATGGGATAGAAATAATCTGTTCTCAACAGGAAACGTTATCTGACCTGAGCATGGGTGCCTGGTAGACGTTGCAATACCTTCCTGACTGATGGTTGTTGTTTTTTTTTTTTTTTCCTAAAGGAGGACTTGTCATCTGATAAGGAGGCTTAACAAGATCCTCTCCCAAATTGGATTTGACATATGCCTGGCACTCGGGCAGCTGTGCCCTCCCTCCCCAGCCAGCTCTCTGCAGCTACAGCCCAGGGCAGCAGGGCTCTGTCCTGCCTGCTGCTGACACAGCTGCTAATCCCGGGCTAATGAGCAATCTCCAGGCAGAAGCAGCAATGGGGCTGGAGGGGCGAGAGTCGGGTCAGGTCGTGGCAACCTGGACAGTTGAACCCCAGGCTGGGGGCAGGGCTGTATTTCCTAGGGCAACCAGGGAATGCAGTCTTCCCCGAGTTGTTCCTGGATATGAACTGGCCCAGTGCCCTGGGTCCCTATTCTAATCTGGGCAGTGCCTTAGAGAGAGAGCAAGAAGTGGTTTCTGGGGTTCACTTGATGTCCACATTCATTTGTTCAGCCCTATAAACCCATGTTATAAGATAGGAAAGATTGGGGACTGCCTTCTTAGGATATCTCTTTAAGGTCGGTCTTGATTTTCTTTCATTTCATTTTGATTCTACTCAAGAAAAAGATTGGAGGGAAGGGATACAATGGGGATGATTTGTCTCATATGTTGTATTTATCCAAGACTAGATCTGAAAACCCCAAGCCAAAATGTGAATTTAAAAAATATTATCCCACCCATCTCTCTCTCTCTCTCTCTCTCTCTCACACACACACACACACCCATGAATCCATATATTTACCTAATCATAAAATCTGTACAGTATCAGAATAGATAGATTGAAAAATTCCTTTCAGTGTTACAGTACCTGGACTCATGTTTAATCCAAGATGTCTCTGTGATCTTGGGCAAGTCACTTAATGTGTCCAAGTTTTCATTTTGCAACTTAAAAAATGAGAGTAGAGTATGTGAATAAGCAAGTCCCCAAGAAGGAAGGCTTAATGGCCAATGCACACATGAAAAGATGCACATTTATACAGCAGTGAGCTTCCATTTGAAACCTATCAGATGGCACATGTGGTGTGCATGTGTTTGTGTGCATATAACATTAGCAAGTGTTGGAAAGGATGTTTATCAACAGGAATTCTCATTCGCTCTTGATGAAAGTGTAAATTGGCACAACTACTTTATTTTGTAATCTTAAGTGTATAGTCATCTGGTAAAGATAGATGATTCTCATATCCTAAGATCTAGAAATTTTACATGTAACTCTGCCCAGGAACGTACCTGTACATAGGAGTCATGCACAGGACTGTATATTTTGGTATTGTTTGTACAGATGAAAAGTTATAAACAACCTAAATGGCAATCAGCAGCAGAATGCAAAAATAGATTTTGGTATATTCCTACCAGGGTATATTACAGAACAGTGAAAAAGAATAAACTAGAGCTATATATATTATCAACGTGGGTAATTCTTAAAAAACAAAGAGTTGGGTAGAAAACAAAAAGGCAAGTTGCAGAAGTTGTCAGAAAGGATAAATAGAGAGGAGTCAACTATATGTTGTCCACAAGAAACCCACTTTAGTAGGTTGACATATATTAGTAGATTGAAAGTAGGCAAAATAGGTTGAAATTAAAAGGGATGGGAAAAATATTCCATACAAACATTAACCATAAGCAAGATACAGGGGCTTAAATAACAGCAGGCAAAATAAATTTCAAGGTAAGGAGTATTAGAGATAAGAAAAAGAACATATTTTAATATGTAAGGGTCAAGAAGTTAGGAAGACATAATAATTATAAATGGGTATGCACTTAACAATAGAGTTTCAAAATATAATGAAAAAAAGTAGCAGAACTAAAGGGATAAATAGACATATCCACAACTGCAGTTGAAGATATTAATACCCCTCTTAGTCATTGATGAAACAACTACATAAAGAATCAGCAATGATATAGATTATACAATGATACAACAAACTGCCTTAACCTTATTGATACTTATAGAACACTAAACCTAATAACTGCAGAATGCACAGTCTTTTCAAGTGCACACCAATGTTTGCCAAGATACGCCATATAACATAAATGCCATAAAACAAGTCCTAATACATTTTAAAAGTTGGAAATCTTATAGTATGTTATCTGATAATTTGAAATCAATACAAATAAACAGATATTAAACTCTACGTCTCTAAATAATCTATGGGTCAAATAAGAAATCACAAGGAAAACTGATAAAATATTTAAAGCTAAATGATAAAGACAATTCAACATATCACAGTTTGTAGGAGGTACTTTTAGAGGTGCCTCCAACTATATAAAATATACACAGATGGGATATTTATTGTAGCATTATTTGAAATTGCAAAGAATTAGAAACTCTAAAAGTTCAAGCAGAAAAGATTGGTTGAATAAACTATGGCACATTCACTCAATGGAGTATTATGCAGTTGTTGAGAATGAATAAGGAAGATCTTTGTGAACCAAAATAGAGTGATTTCAAAGAGATATATTTAAGTGAAAAGAGCAAAATGCAAGAGATCCTCTGTGTAATAAAAAGGGTAAGAAAGCACACCCATTTCTGCTTGTCATTATGAAAAGAAACATGGGAAGAATAAACTAAAAAGCAGTGAAATTGGATACCTACAAATTATGTGTTGGGGGTGGGAGATGGGGTGGAAAGATATGAGAAGGAGTGATGTTTTTCTAATTGTATCTTTTCTGATGTTTGACTTTTGGATGCGTGCTAATAATAAAATGTCAATATAACTGAAAGAGTTAAATCAAAGTAAAAGATATAAAGGAGAGAGAACTGGAAACTGAAAGCAAACTGACAAATGAACCTAATTATATTTCAAATTAATACCATAACTAGCCGGAAGAGAATAAAGAAAGATCTATTTCAAGTCCCTTGTGAACACAATAGGTGACTACCTTTTATTTTCGGCAGAGTGGAGTTGTGGGGGGAGGGAAGAGTTGAAAATACACATGAAACTCTTTTTAGTGGGTTTGCTTATCATAGTGTTTGAGAGAAGCAATTCTGAATCTATTTTATGTGTATTATAGAATTGAACAAAAAATAACTGTGTTTGGGGGCCAGGTTTCTCATGATAAAAGGATGCAAACATACAGTATGGAATGGGGGAATTCACTGAAGAATCCTATGGAGGGGGATTGGAATTGGAGATATTTCTAAATATGTATATGTATGTCTGTGTATGTTTAAGTGAACATGCACGTGTGTGCATGCATGCATGTATATGTAGGTTTGTGTGTATGTATATTCATGTGCACACACATGTGTATATACATGTGTATACATGTATACACACATGCATGTATTTCCTAACTCTTGTTTGCCGAAAGGGCCAAGAAGTAAATACATTTCAGGAATAATAAGTATAACTAGCACCTGTATTTTTATCTTTACTACCATTTCTCACCAAAAGGAACTAGATCTTCTTAGAGAAATGGTTCGTTCAAGGGCTGGAGCTGGGTAGGTAAAAGAGGAGCCTGGAATATCTTGCTGTGCATACATACATACTAGATGTATAAGCAAAATCAATCGCATTTCAATATGTTGGCAGAAAACAATGGGGAAATAAAATGAAAATTTTACTTACAATATCATAAAAATATGAAATACTTGATGATGAATTTAACAAAAGATATGTAAATCATCTATACTGGAAACTAAAAAAAAATTTTATAGAGAATAATTAAAGAAGACCTAAATAAATGGAGAAAGATACCCCATTTTTTGGGTTGGAAAATTTAGTGTTGTTAACACGTCAAACTTTCCCACAATGATCTATAGTTTAACATGGTTCAAATCATAACTCCATGAGGCTTTTAAAAAAATTTTTTTTTCTTATTTCAGCATAATATGGGTGTACAAATGTTACGTCCATGAGGCTTGTAAAATATACAAATAGGTAAGATAGTTCTCAAATTTATATGGAAATGCAAATGACCTAGAATAGCCAAAATTATCTTGGAAAAAAGGAACAAAGCTGGAGGACTCAAACACTTGACTTTAAGACTTAACCACAAAGCTACGGTACTGAAGACAGTTAGGCATTTGCATAAAGAGAGAGAGAGACACCCCAACGGTTACAGCAGACAAGAGGGTACATAAATAGATGCACGTGTTTACGGCAAATTAATTTTTCACAAAAATGGCAAAGTAACTCAAAGGAGAAAGGAAATACTTTGCAACAAATTGTGCTGCAACAACAGGCAATCTGTGGTGTAAAAAAAAAAAAAAAAAAGAGCTCAATCTCTGACCTCACACCACATAGCATGTAATTAGAGATGGATCATAGATCTAAATATAGAAGTTAAAATTATAAGGCTTTAGAAGAAAATATGAGAATATTTTCACAGGATAGACAAAATTTCTAAGGAAAAAACTCAGAAGACAGTGACCATAAAATAGAAACAAATGATAAATTAGACTTCATGAAAATTAAAACAAGCAAAAGCTCTGGTCAACAAATGATATCATTATAAAAAATGAATAGACACACTTGGAGAAAATATTTCCAAAACATATTTCTAACAGAAGGCTTCTATTCTGAAAATATGAAGAACTCTTTCAACTTGGTAATAAAATGGCAACTCAATTAAAAAAAAAAAAAAAAAAAAGCAAAAGTCTTCAACAATGAAATACCCGTTCACAACAACGGTGGGTGAGGATATAGAGCAACTGAAATGCCCGTCCATCACTGGGGAGAATGCAAAATAGCACAACCACCTTAGAAAACAGATTGGTAATTTCTCATAAAGCTAAAATACACCTGCCCTTTGACCCAGCAATTCCGCTCCTTAATCCGAGAGAAATGCAAACAGATGTCTACAAGAAAGTACTATATACAAATATTTATAGCAGCTTTATTCGCAGTTGCCAAAACTGGAAACAGCCCCAATGTTGATGAACAGGAGAATGAATGAATACAGAAATGGTGCTATATTCATACAATGGAATACTACTTAGCTGTAGAAAGAAAGCATCTATTGATAGGTGGAGCAGCATGGGTGTATCTCAGAGTAGAATGCTGAACCCTCTCCCCTAAAAGGGACGTAAATGACTATATGCTGTGTGATTCTAACTGTATGAAGTTATAGAACAGGAAAATGTAATCCAAGGTGAAAAGACCAAAACAATGGGGGTGGAGAGGGGAAGAGGACTTTGGGCAAAAAAGGAAATTTTCTGTAGAGATGAGTGTTCTTCGCCTTGATGTGGGTGAGGATACATGATATATCCATTTCTTAAAAGCATGCAGTTAATATGTATGTATTTAAGGGTTTGTAAGATGTATTTGAAAGTAGGATAGTAAGCTATAATTATTGAGTGATGGGAGGTAGGGTGTAGTCACGGTACAGGTGAGTCAAGAATGGCTGCAGGTAAGATTGGAGCCAGGTGATAGGTCCACGGGAACTCATTATACTACTGTGTTTGCTTGCGTACGTTTGAACTTTTCCACAATGAAATGCTTTCCTTAAAACAGCAAGCTGCAGGAGATGTACAATATGGTGTTACTTATATAAAGTTTGAAAACATACATACAGAAATATATATTGTTTTAAAATATACACTTGTGTAGTAAATGTTAAAAAAAAATCATGGAAATCATAAACACCAGATTTAAAATCGGTGGTTACTATTGGATGGTACAAAAGGAAGCATTCAAAGCCCTTTAAAATATTTTATGTAATCATTAAATTACCCCTTGTACATTTTTAGTTGGACATATTTTATTAGAAGTGCAGGAACCATCGGGTCCCTGTGCACTAGCTTGATGCTAAGAGAGGAACACAGTGAGAGGTGGAATTATAGTCCTTGTCTTCCTCGCCTTTCAGGTGTGCACTCTATGAAATGGTAAGAGGAAAGAGTGCTGTGCAAATGCTAACACATAATCACATGCAGAGACTTTTGGCGAAAGACAGAGGGGCTTCCAGACCTCTGAAGCTCTGAGCACTGTTTTTGCAACACTGCATTACTAGTGAGGGGGCTCCTCGAACAAGGGACTGTGTCTTACATGTCTATGTGTCTCTGGTCCTTAAAATAATATCTTGCCTGCTTGGCTTGCTTAACAGCTATTTACGGAATGAATGAATGGCCCTCCATGCCCCAACCTGTAAAAGACTGTGGAGGTACACCTAGGAAATTCTAGGATTGTTTTAATAAGAAACAACAAGAGCTGATGTGAATTTTGTTTCAGGCATCTTAGAAGAGCATTGTCAAAATTAATTCATTTAATCCTAACAGCAACTCTATGAGGTGGGTTCTATTACTGTCAACTCTATTGTACAGCTGATAAAATAGAGGGACAAAGAAGTTCAATTACTTATCCAAGGTCATGCAACTAGTATTAGAAGACAAGGGATTTGTCCTCATAGCCTTATATTTGACTACAAGACTCCATGACTTCTCATGATTTAGTAAGTTTGGAGGTCTTGGTGGTGGGGGCAGCCCTGGCTCCCCAGGTGCTACTGAGATACCTGGGAACATCAAAGAGCACAGCAGAAGTCACTTAACCGCTTTGGTACAGTGCTCACCGGTCATGAAACCTTGCCCACAGCCGGCACTCACAGTCCGCATGATAGCTTGTGTTGTACATTGACCACGAATCCGTTTTGCTCTTGTGTGATGAGGAGAGCTTGAAAGCACTGAAAGCTTGTTTTACTTTATAGGCAGCTTTACTTGTAATGTAAATAAGAATAAGTAACATACATATATATATGAAAACATATATGTTTTCATAACGTTATTTTTAAATGTTCACAATTTTATTTTGATAAATGAAAAATTAGTAAAGTCACATCACGGCTGTCAGCTAAAGTCACTGTGCGCATTCATCTGTGGCTACCGACCATAGTCGACACTCATACCGAAGTGGTTAAAGGGGAGAGATTTCAAGTTGAAGGGAGAAGCAGGCAGAAGGGTCAACCAGGAGAACAGAAGGTCTTGGTCGCTGGGAGCCCTCAGCCCTCTCACAAATGGGTATCCCTTTGTTGAAATACATGTTTTCTGTGAGTCCCGTGTGCCCATCTGTGTCAAGGTGTCTCTTCAGAGTTTTCAGCCATCCTGGGGGGCTGCAGGATCCTCTGGGCTGGGGTTGACAAAGTTTGGAGATGATTGTTCTGGAAAAACAGAGCCTGGCCTGCTCCAGTTGCCAAGTGCAATGAATACAATGCGTTTTAATAATGAATGAGTGATTAATAGCAACTGCTTCGGAGAATTATGATGTGACGAGCCTTACCGTGCCATGGAGCCGGGTATAAATGATGCTGGAATGCATAATCGGGACGTTAGCATCTGTTACAAACTGCATTATAAACCAGGCTCCATAATGTCGCTTATCCACACCTCCCTGACATGTTATTATAACACCTCTCTTGAGAATGGATTAGGGGGGAAATGTAATACCTATTAATCACCAATGAATAGAAAAGAAGAAGAAGGATGTTAAATTAAGGCAATGCTACCCATGCCTTCTACCTCTTTCTGATGTTCCTTCTGATTCTGCCCTTTGGTGTCCTGCAGGGACAGTGTGTTTCCTATCCTATTCTGGGGGGTGAGAGAACGTGGCCTGGTCAGAGGAGATTGCCTTGCAAAGCGGCAGCAAATATCTGGGAATTCGGATCCATTAGCAAATATCATGGGACCCTTTTCCCGGTTGCTTTCCTAATAAAATCCAGGCCCCTCATAAGCCATGCCCCTGTGATTTGGCCCCTGACACCCTGCCAGCACACATACCGTTAGTTCATGCTACTTCCCAGTCTGCATTCCAAGTCACACCGAGCTGTCTGCAGCCCCCAGAAAGCGATGAGCTCTTTTATGGACATAACTGCTGCTCTTCCTAGAGCATCACCCTCCTCCCTCTCTGCCTGGCTTATCTCTTGCTCGTCCCTCAAAGCCCTCTAAATCTCACTTTAATGTCACTTCCTCCACCAACCTTGCCTGCCCCTCCTCACCCTGTTCTTGCCATCAGAGTGTGCATCACACGGTAGATATGGGATCGCTTCTCTGCCGTCTTCCCTGTCAACTGAGAGCCCTTGGAGTTTGTCTTCCCCACCTCTGTATTCCCAGCAATCAGCCCTGGAGGTGGTGAAGGGTGGGGGCTTCATAAAAGAAGGGACAAGTTCTCAGATGATGGAAGCCCAACTTTCAGGAGCATTTAGTGTGGTTCATAGACAGTCCCATCCTAATGGGACCGATTCATTCTATTGTATCTACACATAGTTTCTGACCACCTAGTATGTCTTCTTTGTGGTGTTAAGAACAGAGCAGCGATCAAAGCAGTCTGAGTCCCTGCTTTTGCAGAGCTGGCATTTTGCTGGGAGACTTTTCCGGCAGAAGCGTCGCCAACCTGTGAACAACGTGTCTGCAAGTGCCCTTCCCACGTCACATTCCTCCCTTGCTCTGCAGATCTAGCTCAAGTGCCACAACCTTTAGGAAACCTTCCATTCCAATCCTGGGCAAAGCTATAGTCCTCCCCTGATGCCACGATTCAGATAGGTGCTTTTGCACATTTTACTGTTGTTGTTTTTCAGTTGGGAATTTACCATCTTGATGTCTGACGCAGCATGTGCTCATTTAATGTGGTCAAGGCTCCTTTTTCCACAGCTGCTGTTAGGACAATAGGTGACTTGCTGCCGAGATGTCTCTGCATTAGGGAAATAAGGAGGCGCGGGGGGGGGGGGTTTGTTCCATGTGCTTTGTTTGCACAGCGCTGGGCTGCTCACCTCATTGTGTCTCGTCACATCTCCTTCTCCCTCGCTGGACTGTGAATTCCTCAAGGGCAACCACGTCTAATTCAACCGCAGTTTTGCTTCAGCTCCAAACCTGAGCCTGACACCCAGCAAGCACTCATTTCTCTTGGGGAAAGAAAGCAATGTGTGCCGCCATGGAGGAAAACTCCCCGCTTTCCATATGATCAGATCCAATAACTTCTGTTTCCTGTTTATCCTGTGAAGTTCGCCTCCAGAACCACCTCCGAAGGGGGCCGGCTGAGCTCAGGCCCACTGTGTATTAGTGGAGTGATCTGACTCATTCATTCTGGGGCCTCCGATTCCTGACCTGTAAAATGCAACAAAAAAAAATGCCCGCCTCATGTTCCGGGGGAAGGATAAAGTGAGATACACAGTGTATTAGTTTCTGAGGGCTGCAGTAACAGAGCACAGTCTGCCCCCTGCATGGTGGAGTTTGCATCTTTCTTTGTTCAACTAACTGTGGATGGAACATAGTCTAGAAAAAAGCTCCTCAATAAAAACTAACAACGACACAATAAAAAAAAACAAATAAAAAGCAATATAACAACTATTTACTTAGTGTACTTTGTATTAGGTATTGGAAGGACGAGAGATTTGTTAAAGGATACAAAATTACGGCTAGATAGGAGGAAGAAGGTCTAGTGTTCTATGTCACTGTTGGATGACTCTAGTCAAGAAAAATATATTGTATAGTTTCAAATAGTTGGAAGGAGGATATTCAATGTTTCCAACACAAAGAAATGATATGTGTTTGATATGCTGGATATATTAATGTGTGATCTCCACACATTCTTGCATAGAAACATCACTGTGTACCCTGTGAAGATATGTAATTATTTGTTGATTAAAAAAATAAAATAAAATAAATTTAAAAATAAAGTATACAAGAAGTTGTGCACAGGTTAGATTCAAATACGAAACCATTTCATGTGAGGGACTTGAGTGTCGGCACCTGTTGGTGGTGGGGGTAGTGCTAGAACCAATCCCCCACAGACACCAAGGGATGACTATGCCACAAACAGGGTGCCTTAAGACAGCAGGACTTTGTTCTCTCACAGTTCTGAAGGCTCGAAGTCCAAACTCCGTATGTCGACAAAGCCGAGCTCCCTCCAAAGTCTTCTAGGGAATGACTCTCCGTGGTCTTTTTCAACTTCCAGTAGCCCTGGGAGTTTCTGGCTTGTGGCATAATAACTCCAATCTTTGCCTTGTCTTCACATGGTCATAGTCTTATAAGGACATCAGTCGGCATTGAATTAGAGCCCATCCTACTCCAGTCTGACCTCGCCTGAGCTTACCTAACTACATCTGCAATAACCCTATTCCCATATAAGATCATGCTGAGGTCCTGGAGGTTAAGACTTCAACAGATTTGCTTGACAACACTGTTGTCAAACCACAACACACGTGGCATAACCCGGCAAATAATCACTCCTCTTCTCCCACCCCCCTCCACCCCTATTTACGCCAACCCAGCCCGCTCTTCCTACACCCCACTTCTTGTCCATACCACTTTCATGTGTATGGCTAAGGATCTTTTTAAGAAAGTACACCCTTCTTTTCTAACCAGGTTGGAAGATTTTTAGAGGGGAAATAGGTAAAAGACATCCTTATAGAGCCTAAAAGACTGTTTGGCATATCCTGAGGTCTCAGTATGCCTTTATGGATTGTGTAATAAGAAAGGAGCAGAAAATATTGATCCCATTTTCTTCGACACTGTCTTTTTCTCTAAAGTTCTTCCTCTGGGCACTTAAGAGGGGTATTATTATTCTCCTTTCAACTAGCCTCATCCTGTATGAGAACTGCCAAGACAAAATGAGTTTGGAGAGTTTGCATGAGGTCTGTAGTAATTTCTTTCCTTCTTGACAACTGCCACCCATCCAAGGCCACCGTGCTCTCTCACCTGGGAAGCTGCAACAGTCGCCGGCTCTTTTTAAATCCATTCTCTAGGCTGGACGCAGTGGCTCACGCCTGTACTCCTAGCACTCTGGGAGGCCGGGATGGGAGGATTGCTTGAGCTCAGGAGTTCAAGACCAGCCTGAGCAAGAGCGAGACCCTGTCTCTACTATAAATAGAAAAATTTAGCCGGGCATGGTGGTGCATGCCTGTAGTCCCAGCTACCTGGGAGACTGAGGCAGGAGGATCGCTTGAGCCCAGGAGTTTGAGGTTGCTGTGAGCTAGGCTAACGCCATGGCACTGTAGCCCAGGCAACAGAGTGAGACTCTGTCTCTAAAACAAACAAGCAAAAAAAAAAAAAACAACCCAAAAATAAATAAATCTGTTCTCTTCACTGCCATCAGAGGAATTTTTCCAGAATGCAAAAAAATCATGACATCATTCTCGTGGCTTTGCCATTGCCCTGAGGATAGAATCTAGCTACCTGCGATTGCATGTAATCCCTGTGTGCTCTGGCCTCTCCCCTCTGCCCTCTGCCCTGCTTCGTGGCGTATGCACTGTGACCCCTGACTCAAGACGTAACAGCCATATGAGCTTCTTGTAGTTACTTTAATGGGTCCTGAACTCTTGCCTATAATTCTTATCTCATGCTGTACCTGGCAACCATTCCTCCTCCATTCTCCACCTCCGTTGCTGGGCTAACTCCTCCAGGTCCTTCAGGTCATAGCTGAGAAGTCACCTCCTCTGAGAAGCCCTCCTGGATCCACCAAATTAAGATCAAGTGTTAGTTAGGGCTGGAGACTGCATTGCGCCTGGCACTGTGGCTGAGGGACAATAATTGCGTGATAAATATTTGTGGAAAGTTGGATTTTGTTGAAAGAGGTTCAGACCTTGAGTCAGACAACAAGGGCTTAAAATTCTGGATTTTCAGTTTATTAGATTTTGACCTTGGGGAAGTCAGCTAATTTTCCTGAGCTTCAGTTTGCTCTTGTATAAAATGAGGATAGTAATGCAAACTGGTTTCAAGGTTGACTGAAATAATGTAGGCAAGGAGTAGAGTCCGGTGCCATTCCCAACACGCAGTAGGTGTCTTTGAAATCTCAGTTGCCTTTCCCACCTTGCCCCAGTATCTTTCTCTGAGCACTTTCTGTCTCTAACTGCCTCCCCCAGTTGATCTGTGCTTGTCTTTAAACTCTGTGTTTCCTTTGCTCCTTTCCCCCCAACCCTTCCTTTGGCTGGTTCTCACCGATTTCCTTTTTTGTGATTAAAAGAAAGCATCATGGAAAATTAATTAATATTTCAGAGATGAAAGAGGCAGTGTTGCCAGTCCCGGCTCTCCACGGAGTGCAAACCATTTGCAATAAAACCCACCAGCTTGGCCGTTTAGGAGAAAAAGAATTTATTTATCAACAAGAGGGAATACAACCCTTTTATGATGCAGCCACCAGCCTGCCTTTGATGGTACTGCCAGCTTCAAACCTCAGGTGCCTGACAAAACGCCAACAGTGGCCCTGCTGAGGGGAGATGGACAGCAGGAGCTCCCCTGGTCCCTGCCAGTCTGGCCCACTGTGCCCACCTGGAGCTCCAGAGCTCTGTGTGCCCAGCCACATTTTAACCCCCTGGTGGCCTCCCAGGGTTTGGTCACTACTGATACAAACGAGCCCTGAAATAGGAGCCAGAGAACAGTGGGACTGGACGGAACAAACGATCATCCCACTTAATGTTAACATTTTACATATGGAGAAACCGAGGACCCAGGGATGGGACATGAACTATGAGTTGCTGAAGACCATATCCCCTGGACCACACCTAAGACCCTCAATAGGCAGGTGTGCTTTCCTCCAGAAATTTTCCCCATGGTGCCTAATGAATTACGCATCATTGCTCAATCTCTCAGAGCGATCACGGCCTTGAACTGTGAAGCTTGCACACTCCAGCACGAGCATCCCCACGGCAGGGACTCTGGTTTTTCTCATTCCCTGCATTTATAGAACCTAGAACAGTGCTTTGCATGCAGTAGGGGTTTAATATTTATGAAGTGAACTTACTAACGCGTGAATTCGTTGGCCCCACCATTTCCTCTAACGTGCCCTCAGAAAAAAATGGAGACATTCCAGTGCGATGGGCTCATGGACTTTCGAGAGGATTGACAAGATTGAGTGAAAGAAAGCACCTTATCTTGAGCAAGGGTGGCATGCCCCCCAGAGTGTGAGCTGCTGAACCCAGACTGGCCACGCTAGGGTCGAACTGCAGCGTCCTCACTACCTGTGTGGCCTTGCGCTTCAGTTTCTCCATGCAGCATGTTTAGCCATCCAACACGGATGTCGTAAGGATCACACCGGATCGTAAGTGCAGTGAGGAGTCAGCGCGGTGCAGTGGCTAGATGCATCTGCTTGGGATGCCACCTGCCTGGCCGTGGGGACTGTAAGTATGCACACCCTGAGTTGAAGCTCTCATTCAATTAGGAAACGCCTTGTAACACCTCTAGGCGCTGGCTGTGGTCGGCGCACAGTAACTGGGAGCTGCTGCTCTGTTGCCGGGTGAGGTTAAGTGACTTGACCAAGGTCTCAGGTTGGTAAGGGACAGAGGCAGGATTGATCGCAAGTCCCCTTTTCTCCACACCCAGTGGCCTTTATTCTACTGCGACCTGCTATTCGATTGGAGTGCCCCACCTCTCCCACGTCTGTGTCTCAGTTCCACTCTGTTCCAGAATTTTTCTTTCCTTACTCCTGCCGTGTTCAAGAGCCCTTTGTAGTTTGTTCTTCTTCCTCCTGTCAGTATCTGCTCTCAGCACAGCTCTGCCATCAGATGGTTCAACTGTGTTCTACGTGGAAAAGTGATCTCAGCAGGGAAAGGGGACTGCCTTCTACAGGCTGAGTTCCCCAAGGGGCCACCAGTAGGTGTGCCTCAGGCTGACCAATGGTGGGAGGTTGTGGTGGAGACTGGGTGTCTTTGCCTCTCTGAGATCACTCGCCAAGTGATGAGAGGCAGCTCTCAGTCTGCAGAAGGCCCAGGGGACACATGACACTCACTGGGATGGCCGTGGACCCATAGGTGGGGGCTTGGAGACACCCAGGTAAAGGGAAATGCAATTTGTCTGGTGGTTATCTGGTACCCCTTCTCCATAGAGCACTAATTCATGCATTCATTGAGTCAACGAGTATTCAAAGTTTATTATGCCATGTCCCAGGTCCTGTGCCTGGGCTGGGGCTATAGCATGGAGTAAGTCAGACCCAGTTCTTGCCTCTTGGAGCTTACAGTCTGGTAGAGCAGGAGCCAGGAAGGAGCTGGTGCAGCTGGAGCAAGTCACAGAGGACTTTGTGGGGCTTGGGGTGGGTCATTAACCTGTTGCCTCCTGTCTGAAGCTGGAGGGCAGAAATAAGAGTCCCTGGAGGCTCTCCCAAGGGCAAAGTCAAGGTGGCAATTCCCAAACCAGTCCAAGGAAACAGGGCACTGATTGGACAACGGCACTGTAAGCATGCAGCCCAAACAGAGTGGCTTGGCTATGGGGCATGGAAGAAGGCGTGAGCTAGAAAACAAGGAGAAGAAGGAAGGAAGGGAGGGAACAAATGGCAGCATCTCCTCATTTGTGCGTGGACTGAAGCTCAAGAATATTCACAGCAGCAATTTGCAAGAGAAAAACTTTGGGACAATAAAGCTTCTATTATCTATTAACAGGAATGAATGAATAAATTGTGGTGTTCTCCAATAATAAAAGTCACAGCAGAGAAAAGTAATAAACCAGAGCTGCCTGTGTCAACATGGATAAATCACACGTAGCGTTGAGTGAAGAAAAGCAAGCTGCAGACAGATGCACTTAGTTTATGATACCATTGATATAAAGTTTGAAAACTCGCAAAACAATTCTGTATGTTGTTCAGGGATAGGATAAATAAATATGTAATAAAAATATAAAATCATTTGTGGGAACAATAATGTCTAAATTCCAGATTATGACGACTTTGGGAGGAGCGGGAGGTGCAGTCATGACAAGGTATGCTGGGGGTGCAGGGGTATTGGCAATGCTTTATTTCCTACCCTGGATGCCAGTTGTATTATAATTTATACCCTTTTTATATGTCTTAAGTAGTACATAATAAAATTTATTTTAAAAGCTAAAGTGAGGCAAATTATGTGGATTGGGCAAGGGAGGGTCTACTTTCCACCCTCCTTTTACTGCCTCCAGTGAGTTAGGCATCAAACTTGGATCTCTTTCCAAAGCCTGGCTTGGAGATGCAAAGCAAGGTGGCCCTCCAAGGAGGAACTGGGCTGGGCAGCACCTTCTCCCTCCCACTCAGCCCTCCCTGGGGCAATGCAGTGACATTGCAAGTGAGGGACAGGGGTGGGACTTCAGCACTCCTGGGTATCCCGAAGCTACTGATAAGACCACCAGCTTTCTCTTTAGAGAGAAAGTGGTTTTGTGGCCAAAGGAGCTGGAGCCCTATCTCTGCCCACATTGTGCTGTGCTTTCACTGCTTTAAGCAGTGCAGTCCCTGGTGACATAATGAGGAGATGCCAGACATCCTTTAACTATTGCCAGTAGAGTCTGCAGGTGCCAACCCCAAACCTGGGGACCTGCCTTATATAGGCCACCAGCCTCGATCCTCACATACCAGGGATCTCGGGGAAGTGCCTGGGGTCATGCAGGTTTGACTCACCCAGGCCCTCTTTCTTTGCATAAGCTACTTTCTCCTGGATGTGGCTATCATGGCTTCATAGGTCTCCCAGAAGTTACAGACAGTGGATTATGTGAAAAGTCAAAACTAAGGCACAAAGGGGTTAAGACTTTATCTCTTTTGTGTTGAGACTGTAGGCAAGGGCTGGATGACTAATTACCAAGGAGGTCTTGGTCCTCAGGGACTGCAGTCAGTATTGCACTGAGGAGCATCCTTGGACAGAGCATTTTAGAGTTGAGGGGCCTGAAGTCATATTCAGGTCCATTGTTTGTGTGGAGAACTGAGGACAAGGTTGGGAAGTACCAGGCAGGTGAATGGCCCTAGTCCTGTATCTACGTGTCATCCAACTGGTTTTCTTTTTAAATAATATAGCAGCTTTCCTTCTTCTTGGCCTAGAGGGGTGGGACACAACGAGCTCTTCCAGTCGAGTCTCCTGGAGCCTCCCAAAGCCCACAGGCAGAAGTAGGTGTGGATAGGGAATGGCAGCAGGAGAGGCTGGGTGGGGCTGGATAGCCAAGTCCCCCTTCGGTTTGGAAAACCCACACTCTCTCAGGGTGAACACCCGAGGGGTGCAGCCCAGATGAAGAGTGTGGATGTGGGGAGCAGCCATCACTCAGAGGTTGCCCGGGTTTGGTAGGGGGATGATGTCTTAGCAGACCTTAAATATTCCTTTTCTTTCTTGGTTTGAGTCACCCTATAAAGAAACAAAATGCAGATTCCTCCGGAGCTGTGAAAGGAGTTTTTCCTGATGGAGGGAAGGTTGGAAATTGGTTCCAACTCTACCCTTTTGGGTTCCTTCTCCCCTATCCCCTATACTACAACCGGCACGGTTGACAGCAGGCCTGACTCTTACCCCAGTGCCTTCCCATTATGCCCTGTGGCCTCTCACCCATCAGAACACCAGGTCTGCAGCTGACGTCTTGAATGGCCCTGGACCAGTCATTGCATGTGTTAATAGAATGGGTGCTGTGCCTCTCCACTGGTTCTGTCTTCCTGGGGGGCATTCGGAAATGTGTGGGGACATGTTTGGTTGTCACTTGAATTTATTTTCAAGGAGGAAGGGCAGGAATGCTAAGTCTCCTTGCCACATACAAGGGAGCTGGACACAAGGAGGAGCTGTCCTTCCCAAAATGCCAGAAGTGCCCTCACTGAAAAGCACTGTTAGACTCAGTAAGGACCCTTCTAGCTATGACTGTCAGGCACAGCACTGGGAAGCTTCTGGCAGACTGTGATATGATCTGTATGCCAGTGATGTGTGTAGCTTCGGTCAGAGGTCCAAGGCGTGAGGTTAGCGAGTTCAGGACACTGTCCTGCAGGAACCAGGCTGGCTGGAAAGGAGCTGACCTGAGAGCTACTTGGTTGTTATGAGATGAATGACTTGGAACAGCATCCATCACTGCTGGGCCCTCTGAAACCCGGATAACAGAGAGTGACCTGGAAGATCGCCTTGGAGCTGGGAGGGAAGGGCAGGTGGAAGCCACAGGGAAGCAGAGAAGGGGAGAGCAGATTTGAAGAGGTGTAAGATCATAGTGCATCTGAGGGGATGAAATGAGTCATCGCAGAGAGAAATTTGCTGTGATCTGCTCTGCAGTAAAGGGGGACTGGAGGCCTGGGGCCAAGCAGGGAGGCGAGGGAAGCATATTTTAAGGTATAGAATCAATACTGCATCTGTCCCTTTTAAATTCAGTTCCTCCTTCCAATAAATCAAGTGGAGCTGGGGTGCAGGGGATTTTCAGTCCAAAAAGACCTTTGGCTCATCAATTTCCACAGCAAAGGCAGGTGGTTTAAGGGAGCCAGATAATTACTGAGCCCAAAGAGGCCCAGGGAACTTTTTAACATCTGCACACACCTGGCTGTAGTCTTGGTCTTTAAGAAGTCCTTGGAATTGAGCACGGCACTGTTAACAAGGCATTATATTATTGCTCACCAGTGGGCATGTGTATGCAGGTGACGGTGCACCCTCCATGAGGGCAGGACTGGTGCCTGTTCTTGTTACCACTGCATTTCAGCACCTAGGACAGTGCCTTGCACAGCATTGGTGCTTCATAACTATTGGCTGAATCAATAAATGTCTGCATACTCTGAATGCGGACTGTGGGGAGAGAGAGAAGTACATCCCTTTATACTTCTGCATTCAAAAAATTCTTCCTTGTTGTAAGAGACAAGGCATGGAGTAGAGGAAGGAGCACAGGTTTTGGGGTCAAATGTTCCTGTATTATAAGGTTAGCTCAACCACTTCTCCATCTCTGTGACCTAAGCCAATGACTTAATTTTTCTAAGGCTCATCTGAAAAGTGGTAGCAGTAATGATCAGTTTTCAAGGGGTTGTGGAAAAGGATTTAGTGAGCCAATGCAGGAAGTATCTAGCACAGAGCCTGGTATCTAGAAAGTGTTCAGTAAGTGGAAGCTAGTGTGGAGATTGTCAGTATTTTGCCACCAGGGCATGTTCCTGCAGGGGAAGGTGATTGAGCTGGACTGGGGACTCCCCAGCATTTGTTCGGGAGCTGCCCTGTGACAGTATTTTTATTAGTCCGCAGCAAAAGAAGCAAAAGATAGACAATGCAGTGAGCTTTTCATGAACCTGAATTTATTCCATTTAAAGGACAATGCGTTTGTGTGAGATTTTTTTTCCCTTATAACTTTTGTTGTTATTAAAATGTCATTGTTCTGTGATGTGATGATAACACTAGAAGGCAGGGTTTAAAAACATATTCTCATCTTACAAAATAAAAGTTGGTGGCCTGAGGCTGGTCCTCAATTTTTAAAAAATGGAGGCTGGGCATGGTGGCTCACACTTGTAATCCTAGCACTTTGGGGGGCCGAGGAGGGAGGATGGCTTGAGGAGTTTGGGGTTGCAGTGAACTATGTTCACACCACTGAACTCTAGCCGGAGTGACAGAGGGAGATCCTGTCTCAAAAAAAATTTGTACTTAAAATCCCAGTGCCTAGAGACTACCTACTTCTCTGACTCTGATGTTCTCATCTCTAGGAGATGGAGTGGAGTATGCAGGGATAGTGCCAGGTGGAGCAGAAGGGACAATGAGGTCTGCTGGCCGGAACTTAGAGAAGCCTCCCTAGAGCAGCAGGAAGGACTTGAGCAGGGCTTTAAACATGGTGGAGAGCTTTGTGTTGGCAGATAAACATGTATGGCCATTCTAGGTGGAGGGTACAACTCAAGCAAAAGCCCAGAGGCAGACATGAATGAAATGTGATGAGGAGTTGAACTGGAGAGTTTGGGTCATGAAGAAGGAAATGAGGGCCAGAAAGCCACTGGGGCTTCTTAAATAGGGGCTTGTCATTCTGAAAATGGGGTTAAGTAGGGAAGGGAATGAACATTTATTAAGCTTCTATGATTATCTCTAATACTTGGTACTACCCTGAAACTATTCTTCCCAATTTATGTATGAGAATACTGAGGCTTATAGCGATAAAACAAGGTGTCAGGGTTCATTTAACTAGTAAGTGGCAGAGCCAAGAATGTAGCAGGAGTGTTAAGAGACAAAAAGTTTTGAGAAATAGGAGTAAAATTTAGGTTGAAAGAGGCAAATCCTAATTAATAAAGTGCCGGGCAGATCCTTAAGTGCTGAGAGTAGAAACCCAGGTAGGTGTTAAAATATATATTTCCTCCCTTTGGAAATAATTTTGAGACAATGGGTTCTAGATGCCACCCTTAGTGCTGTCCAGTGGTCAAAGGGCTCAAGATTATTATCTCCATTTCCTGTATCTAGGGAAGGCTTTGCCCAGCACGCTCTGGTGGCATCTACCCAAATTGCTGGCATAGAACCATGGAGGAGATGCATGCTTTCTGGGGCAAAGCTTTTCTAAGTGTGGTAAAGAGATAATGTCTTGTTTTTGCCTCTTCTATCATTCATTTCTAGGGATATCTACCTATCTACTTACCTATCTAGTGCCCAGGAGAGTGCTTGAGTAAATATCTGATAACCATTAGGTTCCCTCTTCCCACTATGGTGTTTGAATATTGGTTCCCAAACTTTACTGTGTGCCACAATCCTGTGGAGAGCTTGTTAATGATCTCTTCCCACTCCTGGGTTCTGATTTAGTAGCTGTGGGGTGCATCTATGAAAGCTAAAGTTTTAACATGCCCCTGACGGCTTTCAGTGCAATTGTTCCCTGGACCACACTTAGAAAAGTTCTGCTTTAGAAGGCATGCATCTCCCTGAGCTCTATGCCAGCAATTCAGGTAGATGCCAGCAGAGGGTGCTAGGCAGAGCTTTCCCTGGGTACAGGAAATTGAGGCAATGTTCTCAGGCCCTTTTAAGGATGAAGGGTCTTTACTCTGTGGATGGGAGGATCTTCAGTGAGCAGGCACTGAAGAGAATGTGGTTCTTCCAGCTGACTCTGAATAAAGACCTACAAAAGCTGGCAGCCAGACCCACTATGCTACTAAAAGAAAGCAACTGTGTGTTTGAATAAGCCCCAGCTTAGCGACACAGGTCCCTGCTTTGCTGCTAATTCATTCAATGACATTAGGCAGGACTCTCTCTCCGGCTGCAATTCAGTTCCTATTAAAAAATGAAGAGATTGATGCACTTGTTAACCTTTGCAGTCTCTGCCTCCCATGAGGCAAGACCCCTTTCCCCCAAGCCTGCTTTAGAGGGGCTGCTCATCCTTCCATCTGCAGGGGCCTCTCAGGCTGATGTCCTTTGGGGAACCTAGCCTGGGGCCTCTCTTTCACAGAGAAGCATATTATAATGAAAAGATTTGGCTTCAGATCATCCATTTGGAAAGTGAGAGAAGCTGACCATTTGTGGCCTCTGGAGCCAGCTTGCCAGCATTGATTCTGTTCCTCTTTTCTATCCACTGGGGCTGTTGATAAGGATGTTTTTAGAGTGTTTTGAGCTTAGTGCCAAGAAAGCTGGGCTGCTGTCACATATGGCTGAGGAATCACAGTGCACACAGCCACTGCATTGCACAATGCCAGGAGCATAATTGACATTACGGCCCACATGAATGGTGCCCCCGAAACTGTGTGGTGAACAACCTGAGTGGTCATTCGGGGTGTCCCCGGAAGAGCACGTAGTCTTGGTGGTATATCCTTTTCCTTTCAAGAGGCTGTTCATGGTTCCTTTTATGCACTATCTTTGCATATTGCAGAAAGCTAAGTGGCTAAGCTATATTCAAGAACTATCTTGAATATAGCAACGCCTATGGCTAGAAATGTCTTCAATGGCATACACAGACAGTATTTGTAGAGTTCACTTTATCCAAGTGTATAAGCCATCAGCTCAGGAGTCTGTGGCGGGGTGTGTAGTCGCCATCAGTCTTCTCTATCTTGCCTTACATACAAGAAGTTGAAGACTTCCATGGAGATTTTGGTGAAGGGGGAGATGTTTTTCAGTTCTGCATGGAGCCAGAGATAAGAGTCTCCCAGAAAAGTGCAGCTTCCCCTCTCCCTCTCCCAAATGATTGATGCCATTTTGGCCACCCGGTGACAAACAACAGAGCAGAGGTGAAAAGTCCCTTGTAGCAATTCATGCCAGGCTGCCTTGTGCAGCCTTGAGAGCATCTCCTTACGTGTTGCACCTAGGTAGCTCACTCATCCCTGGGACATATGCATCACCTAGTTGGAAGTCAGCCCTGTGCTAGGTATATGGGTGCAAAAATCAATAAAGCATGGCCCTATGTATAAGGACTTGACATTTGATTGGAGAAGCTAACAGGAAGCCCAGTGATTCTCACTGGCCATGAGATTCCCTTGGTGGGTTTCATGGAAGGTCCCATAGGGGCAATTGGTGAGGCATCTGGTCTTCCCGGGGAGTCTGAGAAGCCTTCCCTGAAAAGAAGTGGTCCTGGAGCAGAGAAGACCTAGAAGGGGAGGAGTTTGAAAGGAAGGGAGGAGGAGTTTGAAGGGAAGGGAGGAAGGAAGGGGCATTCCAGGAAGCCTTGGACAAAGGCGTTGCAGCAAGAGAGAGCTAAGTGTTTGGAAAACCACATATTACTTAGTGGGATTGAGATGAAAATTACCTGAGCTGGGTGCTGGGAAAGGGAGTGGGAAGTGGCCAGAGAGCCAGCGTGTGATGGAGCCTCTATTCTTTGCAAAGTGGTAAAAAGAATTTCTATTCTGCAAACCAGGGGGACCTGCTGAAGAATTTTGTGCAGGAAAGTGACATGATCAGAATTGCATTTTAGGAGTATCACTCTGATGGAAATGTGGAGAATTGACTGGCTGAAGGGAGGTGGGAACAGAGACATAATGAGCAGTTGGAGTCCAGGTGAGGGGTGCTGGAACCCCCAAGGGGGAAAGGAGGCCCAATCCACTGTCCTAACCCCTTGCCTTGCCCAGAGGTGGGAGAATTGCTTCCAGCCTCTCCAGCCCAGGCAGCAGCCCTGGAAGCTGCAGTCATGGGGTGAGGGTGAGGTTCGCTCGCAGTGCAGTGGGGAGAACTTGGGGAACTCTTTCTGCTCCATGACCTGGAACCTCTTGCAGAGCCAGGGTCAGCCAGCTCCAGGAGAGGGTGTCCAGACAGCTGAATGGAGGAGGGCACCTTCACCCACAGGAAGAAGAAGCCAGAGGCTGCCCCTGGGAACCCTGTCTCAGGACTGAGTCCCCCCACTTCCAAGTAAGAGGCACCATGAATTACCCCTGACTCCCCAACCCCTCCCCATGTTTCTATGGCAATCCCTTCCCTGTGCTTTCCTCATTGCTGCTCTCGGATTGTCTCCCAGCTCCTCCAGGAGTGCCAGGGAAGGGAGCTAATTACCTTGCTATAAATACCAGCCAGAATGAGCTCCTAGGGCCCTAGACCTGGCTTTTCTTTTTCAGTGCTCCGTGGTGGGTTGGGCAGTAGTGAGTGGGTAGAGTCTACACGGCAACCCACTGATGACATATGTGATACATTCCTTCACCCCCTGATGGGCTCAGCTGCGCCTACCTCCCCCACTTAACAGGTGGAGTAGAAAGACAGGAGCAGCAGCGTTGGGGGGGCATCCACTAAGCGCCAGGCACGGTGCTAGGCTCCAGGAATCGAGGGATGAATCAGAGCCTGCCGCTGCTTTCAAGGAACTCACTGTCTAGAGAGGAAGGCAGGCCCGCTGCACGTAGCTGTGATGAGAGGCGTGATGTGGGGAGCAGGCGGGAGCCCCAGGTCTGCCTAGGGGAGGCATGGAGGGCTTTATGGGGGAGGTGGCCTGGATAGCTGATGCTGAGAGTTGGCGAGATGGAGAGGCCCGGAGGGCATTCCAGATGGAAGGTTCTGGGCAGGGAAGGCTAGAGATGTGCAGGGGCCAGCAGGGAGCAGAGCTGGCCCTCTGTGACTCTGGCCCTGCATGTCCTGGAGGAAGGAGGGAGAATGCAAAGTACAGCTGCGACTGCCATTGCCTGAGTGCAGTGTCCTGGGTCAGTGGGGACCACAGGAGGCTCTCTGGCTGCCTTGTGGCCCAACCAGATGCATGCTGAGGGAAGATCACTCCAGAAGGAGGCTGGACTAGGATGCTCCCTTTCTAGTCGCTGAGCTTCATTATCTCAAAAAAGCCAGCCTGGAGGGCTGGAGCTCAGAAGGAGGTGACGGCAGTGGGCAAGGAACCACTATGAGAACGCAATTAACATCTCACAAACACAACAGAAATGCAAACACCTCGCTGCGGAGTGGAATTATGCACAAGGGGGAGGGAGAAAAAAAATTCTTCCCCTAATAGCTCCCGACTTTCATTAGTACTGACAGTGAAGGCTGCGTTGTCGCTGTGTTCCATGGTAACCGTTTCCAGGAAGAGAGGCGCCTCCGGAGGAGCACGGTTCTGAGGACTTTCAATCAGTCCGAGAGCTTAGCCAGACAAAACGTCTTGTCGCTGGCTTCACAGCCTCTGCGGGCGCCGGCGGGAGAGGGTATGACGTGGGCAAACATTCCCCAGGTGATGGTAGGACTCTGCTCGCTAGGAAGGGAGCACAGCTGCCTCCCCGGGCGGGATCACAGGAGAGGGCCTGGGGCGGAGGGCCCTGGGGCTGGAGAGAGGCCGGGAGAGCAGGCTCCATGCAGTGGGGTCCTGGCCAAGTTCCCATCTCCTGGGAAAAACGCAGCATCTCTCCACCCTGGAGAACGGAGAGAGTGAGGCTCTGGAGCAGAATGGCAATCCCGATGGCCATCTTAGGCCACTTACGTCATTTATCTGGGGTTCAGCACCTTCTGTGTCACCTGCACCTAGAGGTGGCTTTCCTGGGAGGATAAACGAGGCAGCCTGTGACAAACGGCTGGCTGCAGGGCTGGCCCGGGCGGTGGCATTGTCTTCCTCTTCCTCCCCTCCCTACCCTTCCTCTCTCTCGGCCTATAGGACAAAGAGGCTCAAGATGTCAGGGAAAGCAAGTGGCTTTGCTGTGGGCCTCAAGGGATCAGAGAGATGAGCATCTTTTGGTGGCCTGGCCCTGCGCCAAACAAAGTGCCCGCGGTCTGGGCGGTGGAAGCGCGTAGTAGGTTCGGTGGCCGCATGGGGAGACAGCTTAGAAATAAGGAGAGCCCTCACAGCTCCGTCCTTCATTGCACCAGGTGCGTGTGGGGGCCTGCCCGGTTCCGAGACCCTGCCATGGGCACTTGGGGTGTGCTCTCTCTCGAGGGGCGTGCCTGCCGGCAGAGTGGGGCTGGCCACCAACAGGATGCACGGTGAAAGGTCTGCAGGAAGGTAGACAGTGATAAAAGGGAAAGCAGGAGGGTGGTGGGAGGACACGGGAAGTGTCAGTGGGTGAGGGGGCTGTGGTTTTAAGTAGGGTGGGCACCCGAGGCCTCGCTGAGAAGGCAGCACGTGAGAGAGACGTGAAGGAGGGCACTCCGGGCAGAGGGACGGCCACTGCAGAGGCTCCAAGGGGCAGCGAGATGGCCGGCGTGGCTGGAGAGGAGGAAGGCGGAGAGACACAGGGTGCCACGTGGTAGCAGGGCCAGGTCGGGTGGGCTGTGTAGCGCCGTCTCCAAGCGGTGCCATGTGTGCTGGTGGGAGCTGGGACAGGCAGGTGGTGGCCAGCACTCTGCTTCCTCCCCTGCCGTCCCCACCCACCAGAGCGGCTGCGCGTGCTATCTGTCCCACAGATTGGAGTTCGGTATAAGATTTGACTTGGATCACGCCTTCTGCAACTTAACGAGTGTTAGAAATCCACTGATTGGGTCTTGTACAGATGGGGAAACTGAGCCTCAAAAAGGGCCGGTGACTTGTCTGAGGCCCCCACAGCCAATTCAGTGGAAGAAACGGAGCTCAGGCCTAGGACGTCTGGAGCAGGCTGTTTCCATGGTCTGTGTCCGAGCCGCGGGAGGTCCTGGGAGTTGGGTCGGGCCTGTGACACAGTCCCCATCAGCTGGAGGCACACAGACCCCCAGCCCGAGAGGCTCCATTTGTACTGACAGCCGCACCCCATGGCTCACATCACTGCCTCCTCCCTCGCTCCCCACCCCATCCGTGGAAAAATTGTTTTCCATGAAACCGGTCCCCGGTGCCAAAACGTTGGGGACCACTGTCCTAGAGGGCTTGTTAAAACACAGACTGTTGGTCCCAACCCTGCAGAGTCTCTGATTCAGTAGGTCTGGGGTGGAGCCTGAGATTTTGCACTTCTAACAAGTTCCCAGGTGACGCTGGTGCTGGGAGATGAAACTTTGAGAGCCGGCGTCTCAGACCCGCAGGAGGCTTGTGGGAGGAGAAGAAACCGGAGACCATGTATGGGCTGGATGTGCAGAAAGTCCAGATGGAGGGATGTGTTTGGAGCCGGACCCAGGAGGAAGCCCGTGCTCCAGCCCGGGGAGCTGCTGACTCTACACACCTGGTGGCCAGCTGCTCCCTTCTGGCTCCATCACAGCCCCTGATGTCACGTGCAAACAAGAGGCAGCCGGTCCTCCAGCCCTGCTTCTTCTAACCACATATCTCTTGGCCTCTGGATAGAATGAAACTGGGCGAATTCTAAGATGCTAATGGAGACAAGCAAGAAAACAGAAAACCAAACAGAGAAGAAGCCAAAGTCAGCATTTCTAGGTTCTAATCCCTTCCCCAAAGTTCTCAGAGACACCTGTCATTCTGGGAGTATTATGGGTCCCCAATACTTGAAAATAGTCACATGAAAATTAATATGTTATCTGTCACGTAATGATATTCTTTGCCTTTTGGCATTTCACAGCCTGGCTTTCAGACTGCATATATATGACTTGGCCCTAACCTATACCAATTGACCATGAAATAGTTAACTGTCCCCACTCCCTGTGCTTTTCTTCCTGTGTTTTTACTCTCAAAGTTCCAGCTGAAGGATCCTTCTCCCTCTGATAAGGTCCCCAAAAAATCTTTCTCTACTTTTGGTGCTCAAATCTGGGTTTGGCAAACTATAGCCTATGGGCAAAATCTACCCCACTGCCTGTTTTTATAAATAAAGTTTTATTGAAACCTGGACATATACATTCGTTTCTGTATTATGTATGGCTGCTCTCATGCTATAATGACTGGGTAGTTGCAACAGAGACCATATGGTCTGCAAAGTCTGAACTATTTACAATGTGGCCCTTTATAGAAGAAGTTTGCTGACACTCATTCCAAAGCAAATGTTGTTTTCTCAATGAAATCTTACTGGAATCCCACGGAGTTGCATTCATCTCCCTTTCTCCTTTCAGCTCCCAGTTCTTTGTTCTGTGATTATATTACTTGTCATAATGGTTTTCCGTGTATACTTTTCCTCATCGCATCCACATGTCTATGCTGCTCTGTCTTCGAGATCACCAAGTTTAGTGCCAGGGCACACAGAGGTTATATGCTAAAGGTCATTCCTCGAGGTCATTCATAAGCCCCAAATGTGGGAAGAAACCTAAATATCCAAGAGTAGAAAAAGGATCACATAGACGGTATACCCCTATGATATATTTCCATGAAACAAATTAAATCAGCTTCTGAAGAATAAATAATGGCCTGAGAGAAATTGTCCATCACATAACGTGAAGTTTTTAGCAAGGATTCTAACAGTATGTGCAATATGATCTTACTTTCATAAATAAGTAAAGAAAAATATGCAGAGGGATTAATTAAAAAGACAAGAAGTAAATACACAACATTTTTATTCCTCTCTGGGTGGAGGGTTATGGGTGACTTTCATTTTGTCATTTTATTAGTTTGTATAATTTTTTAATAATAAAGATGTATTGCCTTTAGAACCCGGGGGGATAAATACAAGTTATTAAAACCCTAGCAGCCAGCTCTACCCTGGCTTTGCCAAGCTTTAACACGACAGCCTTAAAAATTCATCTAGCCTCAGTTTCCTTATCTGTTTAAGATGTGGAAATGTGGCCTTCGTCACGGAGTTGTTGATTTGAATTTTAAAAATAACCCAACAAGCTCCAAATGACACTTCTTGCAAGCAGGCTTCTGCAGCAGCTGGGCCTCGGTGGTGAGATGGGAAGTGTCTGGGAGCTCCCAGGAGAGACACCGAGTTGGCACCTTGGGAGGGAAGTGACGCTGGGAGGAGCCGAGTGGCGCCCAGGCTGACTTCCAGCTCCGGAGTGGCACACGCTGCGCTGGCACGGCGCCGGGGCCCGCCTGGGAAGGCAGCCCGAACCCCCAGCTCCAGTTCTGCACGAGGTGTGGCGGCTCTTTGTGTCTCATGTTCCCCCTGAGCCAGCTGTCCCCAGCCCGAGTGGCCCGTGCCTGACATTTTCTTTTTCCTTAAAAGTCACACCTCATCCTGCCACTGAGATTTCCTTTTTTTTTTTTTCCATAGCTCAAATCTTTCTGCTCCTTGTTCTCCCCCTGACTTGTTAGAAAACGTCCTTACTTGAGACTGTAAGTGATGATTTTCTGCTCCTCCCTCCTCCTCCTGTTCTTTCACAAGCATCCTGTTGTCCTCTTTTCCCCGATCATCAGTATAAGTTTGGTAGGTGAGAGGGTCAAACTTATTCATCTACAGCTTAGCTTAGTTGGAGGTTGTGACCATCACTGAGGAATTAATGCAGTGGAAGGTGGAAATTGCTTTGCAAACTTTCTCAGGAGTCGAGCTTATTATTAACAAACTGTGTCCAAGGTACAGAGGTGTCTAATATAAGATGTCTTTTTTTGTGGTTCATCCGGTACATTCTGCTCAGCCAGTATACCTGTTGTGGGCTGAGCTTGTGCTTAAGCAGTACAGATCCTGTTAATTAAATTTATTTTTATGGCCATTGAAAAATTTTGGACATTGAGTCCCAGAGAGATTAAATAATTTTATCTGAGGTCAAGCAGGTGGTTTAGAGTCAGGTTGGGCTTTATGGCTAAACTAATTCCTACTCCAAAGCCCTTCCTTTTTCTACTTTTGAAGCCTCCTCCCTCTGTCCTCATGTCATTCTGCAAAGTGGTTGCCTAGCTATTGCTTGCATACCTGCTATGTTGGGAAACTCACTACCTCCCCAGATGACCTGACTGTGGTGAATGCTTTGTTGATGCTTAAACCTATTAACACATGGTTAGTCATCCCTCCTTCTCCTTCCTCTCTTCCCCTCTCCTCCTCTCACTTGACTTCAGACACCTTTGCCTGGCCCTGGATCAAGGGATTAACCCTTGGCTTCACTCAGGAAGCAGCAAGCTCATGCCTTAGCTTGAGGATTTTTCTGCATCTTTGAGAAGGAGCCCCAGGCTGGGAACTGCTTCTTCCTTCCCTGAACTAGTTCTGGTGATGTGTCCTGGTAATTTATCTCTCCAAAAAAAAAAATAAATAAATAAATAAATCCTAGATTTTTAGCATTTGCCAATTTCTGCAGTATAAATACTCCCACCACAGCTGATTCCAAGCTATGGAGGCCACGTCACTGGAATTGGCATTGAGAGAGGTGGGGGTAACCTGCCCTCCTGAGCCAGCAGGAGCCAGCGCTGCCTGCACCCCACGGTCTACCTTTCATTTGCCTTTGGTTGGCCCAGCTGGAGCCTAGCTAATGGGTTTGTTGCTCATTGCTTTTTTTTTTTTCCTCCCCCTTAAAGCACTTCACCTGCTTACTAAAAGGCTCCAACAGTATTAAAGTTCTTCCTTCCAAGCTGGGACCCACTTGGACTGCCCAGGCCTGAGTTGTGGAGGACAGCCACCACATGCTCTGGTGGCATGAGTGCCACCAGGCAGACAGCCAACCCGGAACCCCCAACACCGCCCAGGCCCATCCCCTGGTGTGGGCACCTCTACACACGAAAGTATAGTCTTCACTTTTGAAATGCTGAGGGTCCAAGGTCAGGAAACAGTGAGCATTCTCGTGCAGAAACATCACTGGGATCATACCAGAGCCTCGCCAAAGGCCTCAGTGCTCAGTGATGGAATTTCAAGGGACTCTCAAGACCCTGTGGTCCCACACCTTCATTTTACAGGAAAGAGCTAAGGCCCAGAAAGGGTTATTGGCTTGCCTAAGGTCACAAAGCAATTTGGTGGCAGAGGTGGGATTAGAATCCATCTTTCTGGATTTCTAGCAGCCAGTTTGCTTGCTACAGAGTAGGTTGTTGGAAACTACAGTAGATTCTCAAACCGAGGGAAGATGGGCGTCTCTCTTCCTCCTGCTAAGGTGACCAACTCATCCTGGTTTTCCTGGAATTGTCCCATTCCCACTGAAATCCTTTCCTGTATTTCAGGGAAGCCCTCGGGGGCAAACCCAGATGGTTCATCCCTTGTCCATTTCCCTCACTCCTGTCTTCTCTGTCCTCTTCCTTCCCTTTTTCTTCCTTCCATGGTGCATGGATTTGGCAGCTGCCCAGAGAAACCTGAGGGTTCCAGAAAGGGACCTTGAGGAAGAGGATGGTGGAGACTGTCCTCCATTTCTGCCCCATCCAGGCCAGAGTTCACCTGTAGATATGTAACCTCTTGCTTGTTCTTCTTTTACTGATACACTTTTTTTTTTTTTTTTTTTTTGAGACAGAGTCTCACTTTGTTGCCCAGGCTAGAGTGAGTGCCGTGGCGTCAGCCTGGCTCACAGCAACCTCAATCTCCAGGGCTCAGCGATCCTACTACCTCAGCCTCCCGAGTAGCTGGGACTACAGGCATGCACCACCATGCCCGGTTAATTTTTTGTATATATATATTTTTAGTTGGTCAATTAATTTATTTCTATTTTTGGTAGAGACGGGGTCTCGCTCAGGCTGGTTTTGAACTCCTGACCTTGAGCAATCTGCCCGCCTCGGCCTCCCAAAGTGCTAGGATTACAGGCGTGAGCCACCGCGCCCGGCCTTACTGATACACTTTTTAGTCTTTTTGAAATAGATTTATTGGATAGTAGAAGCAAACAATCCATGCAGATTGTTAAAGACACTAACAGATATCTTCAGATAAACCTACCACCTGGACTAACAGGATAGGTGTTTATCCTTGAAGATAATTTCATTCATCCATCTATCTACCTAACCATCCATCTATCATCTATCTAGAGAGTCCTATAAATATTATATATTAAATATACATATTCTAGAAAAATCTGACCATATTAATCATGTTACTTTGTAATCTGGGTTTTCATTTAACCACATATCATGTGTATCTTTCCACATTGTTCATTTAGCGATTACTTCATAATGGTAGCATATTATTCTATTGTGTGGTTGTACCCTAATTTATTTAATCAATCCTATTTTTAAGGACAATTAGGTTATTTCCATTTTTAAAATCATAAGCAGCATTTTGTATATTTATCCAATAAACTCCTTTGGATAATTTTTTAGAGATAAATGATTAGGTTGTTTATTGTATCGTACTTACAATTCTTATACAGTTAGCCCTCTATAAATGCCATTCCAATTTATGTTCCCACTAACAGTCTCTGAGACTGCTAATTTTCCACAGTTCCATTCGCCTTGGGTGTTACTGATCTAAATCGTTTGCCAATCTGATGGGTTAAAAAAAGAAATTCATTGTTTTTTTTTTTTTAATTTGCTCTTCTTTAAATTTCAGCGAGGATATGAATCTTTTCATATGTCTATTGGCTATTTGTATTCCTTTTTTTCAATTTTTTTCTGTTTGAAATCCATACTTGTGTATGCCCAGGCCTCTGTATATACACTCTCGCTATGAAGAACTTCAGGAAGCAAGTATTGACTGCGCAAGTGTTTATTCTACCAGAGAAACCTTTATGAGTTTTCTACTATGTACTGCCGTGCGGGTGTGTGGCATTAGATACAAAGAAATACAACACAAAGCTCCTGTCCTTGAAGGCTCTTAAAGTCTTAGGAGAGACCAACGTGTGCACACATCATCCCAGGGAAGAAGAGGTGGCAGCTACTGCAGTGGTCTGAGGGCAGCAATGTCCTGTCTTTGGGTTTTAAATTGGAGTGTTGGTGCTGTCGCTTTAGTTCTCTTGGATTTGGGGTTAAACACATAGGCTTGTCTCAGAGCTCAAGCTCGGCCATCCAGAGCCCCATCTGTGCCAAGGAGTAGAAGACAATGTAGGCTGTTTCCTGGGTGGCCTTGCTGACCCTTGATTTTAAGTTCCCTGGAAACTTCACCACGCCAGTGACTCACTTCTCCAACCCCAAGCACCCCAGGACTGTCTCCTTTGGCCCTTCCACAGGGCCCTGGACTTCTGCAGAGCATTGCAGAAACACGTGGGCAAGGAGGTCCCAGCCAGCCCCTGACTCCATGACTTAAGTGTTATCGTGATAGATGCCATGTGCCCTCTACCCATTGCAGAGGACATTGTGCCTAGCCTTGCGGTGCCTGCAGCCTGAGGGGCCCCTGTGACAATATCTTGGCAGGCTCCATGGAAGGATTTCAACTGCAGAGTGGAGTTGGCTCTCCACCCAGTGCTTGCCTCCTTCACACTTCCCTGCATTGGTGGTTCCCAGCTGCATGTTCAAGGCCCCACCCTCCCCAAAAGGTTCCCAGTCCATGGGCCTGGCGTGAGGCCCAGGCGACAGCGTTTTGTAAGGACTCCCCAGGGGGCTCTAATGTGCAGCCAGGCTGGGAACCACTGGCCTATTCAGATCCCTGGGGGGTTTTCACAGAGATGAATGACTTAACTGCCTGGTGGTTCAGGACCATTGCCTGTAGTGGTCAGTACATTGTCTCTGTGGTTTGTCATCCTCATCAGTCCTTTGGGGGTAGGGATCTTGACTTCACATTTGAGATCTGGGTCTCCCGGATCCCGACCTTCCCTACTCACAGTTATTCCAGCGGCAGCGTGTCCAGTTAAGAGCCTGGAACCTAGACTCAGGCGCCTTAAGCTCAAATGCCAATTTTGTAATGTAGCCCTTGGGGGACCCTGGGAAAAAATAACCTCTGTGTGCTCTGGTTTTGTTATCAAAAGTGGTGGATGGTTTTTAGTGTTGTCTCAAGGGTGTTGATGGAGTAAGTAAGTTTCTTATATGCAAAGCACTTGAGAGAGTGGCTGGCAACAGGGGGCACTTAGTACGCATCATTCTTGCACCTTGGGTGAAGCCCCTTTCAGAGTCAAATCAGCAGTTCTCTTGAGAATTCTCAACCTTGATTGCTCTTTTCCTTCTTGTCCTCTCAACTCTTTAGCTCTCTGCATCCCCTGGTTTACCTCTCATTGACTATTTCCTTCTTTCTCAGAATGCAAGGATCAGGGCTGTTAGGCAAAAGCCTCCTTCATTCCGGCATTCTGGTGGTGCAGGGTTCCCTGGGCACGGAGCAGCCCGTAAGAACCACCCCCTAGAATCTGTTTTGGTTTGGGGAGCAGCATAGCTTAGAGGGAAGTGTCTATACAGGCTTCGGAAACAAACGGGAAATGGTTTGAGTCTTGGTTCTACTATTTGCCGGTGGTATGAACTTGGGCGAGTCCCTTTGTAACCCTGAGCACCATTCTCCTCTTCTGTGAAATGCAGGTCACAATACCTACCTGGCCGATTATTGGGAGAGAACCCAAATGACGTGCCTAGTGCGGTACCTGGCACGTGGCGCGTGCTCAGTGAGCACGAGGCAGCCAGGTGGAGTCCCTGGAAAACCAGCTAGGTCTGCTTTGCTCCCCTTCTGCCCCATCTCCCTGCGTTCCCACAAAGGAGGCAGGGGCATCTGCATCTCTGTCCCCTAAACAAGTGGGAGGAACCGTTAGTGCATTACCCTGAGACCCATAGAGTCCCAGATCTGCAAGGAGAAGGAAGAGAAGTTTCAAGAACGGCACCCCGAGGCTTGCTGACTGTCTTGAATTGAACAGCTAGTGCTACAGAAATGGAAATGTGAGCTAAGGCTTTGTTTTAATAACGCACTTCATCCATGAAGCCCTGGTGTCCAGTCCACAGTGGGTAATCCTGGGAACGATGCCCTTCTGGACTCAAGAGCTGTCCCCCTGGGCTGTTTCTTCATCTATAAGGCAGCTATAATCTATTGCTGATAAACTTGGCAGGGCAGTTTTGATGACCCAGTGACACATGGCAGCAACACGCTGTAAATTCTACGTGGTTTTGATGTTCGGTACGGTTAGACTTCTGAAGAAGACTCAAAGAGGAATCCTACATAGGCAGCCTCGAGAAGCCCACAGTCTAGCTAGAAGATGACATGTACAGAACTGACTCAAGTTCACGGTAAAACGTAAAAAGAGATGGGAGGCAAATATAGGGTTTAGGGTTTAGAAAGATTGAATTTTCAGGTAAGGGGATCTGACAAGTTTTCTCAGACAAGGAGACAGTTGAGTTCGGCTTTAAAGAAAAACAAGTGGATTTGGCCAAGCTTAGGTGGATAGGGGTGCGCACCACACAGGTGCATGAGTGTGTGCGTAAACATGTCCGTGGGACTTTGGGCTCTTTGGAGAGGTTTGTCGTGGCTTCTGGTGGGAGTGAGAGTCCAGCCACCTGGGGGTGTGGAGAAGTGGAGGGAATATTGGCTTTGGAGTCAGAGAGACTTTGGTTCTACCACAAGCATTTTCATTTTTTTTAAAATTTTTTATGTTTTTGAGACAGAGTCTCATTCTGTTGCCCAGGCCAGAGTGAGTGCCGTGGCATCAGCCTAGCTCACAGCAACCTCAATCTCCTGGGCTCAAGCAATCCTTCTGCCTCAGCCTCCCGAGTAGCTGGGACTACAGGCATGCGCCACCATGCCCAGCTAATTTTTTCTATATTTTTAGTTGGCCAATTAATGTCTTTCTATATTTTAGTAGAGATGGGGTATCGCTCTTGCTCAGGCTGGTCTTGAACTCCTGACCTCAAGGGATCTTCCCGCCTCAGCCTCCCAGAGTGCTAGGATTATAGGCGTGAGCCACCACGCTCGGCCAGCATTTTCGAAGTACTCTGCACCACACTTTGTGAGGTTCCTCTCTCCAGCCACATACACAGGCTCTCACATTCTCCTGAAGTTTTATCTTTCTCTCTCCTCTGTTTCTATTGCCTAACACTAACCCTAACCCACAGCTCTGATCTATCACTCCCTTGGCCCCATGCTTTGCCATCTTTTCCCTTGTCTTCTCCCATCCAGTTGCCTCCTGTCTGCAATTTTCTTTTTGTTGTATCCCCTCCCTTCTGTGGTCATCGCATTGCCACCAGATCTTTCTAAAATACATATCTGATCAAGTTCCTCCCCTGCTAAAGTTCCAGTAGTGGCTCCCATTGCAGCCATAATAACATCATGTCCCATGATGCAACAGGCACTAACACCCCTCTACCCCTCAGCCCTGCCTGTTTCCTCAAGCTCGCCGTCCTCAATGTTGCACCGGCCAATTGCTCCGTCCCATATCCAGAGCTGTTCCGTGCTGGCTTCTCTGCTTGGAATGCCCTTTCCCAAAAGTTCCTCCAGAGAAACTTTCAATGTAATATTTTTTCAAAACTGAGTTTAGATTTTCCATCCTCCAAGGAGTCTTCTCTGACTTGCCTTAGAATATCAACACAGTAAGGTACCCAACTCGCCTTGTGTCGATCTACACATCTCTAGGTGAGACCTTGTGAACACAATGTCTGTCTGTATACTCAAGTCCAGGAACAGAGTCTGGCATGAATTAGGGGCCCAATACAAGCTTGATGATTAATTGAATTAATAAATGCATTCATAGTTTTATTAATGATGGGAACACTTCCCCATGGCTTCTATTGGGAATGAAAAAAGAAGCCAACTATTAGACGTTGATTATCTGTCTAATCCAGTCTGACATGTTCCTCAGGGTATTTAAATGATTCATCATCATATTTAAAAGTTCGAAATTCTTTGGAGTAGGTTTTCACCCAAGTGGATTGTCTAACCTCAAGATAGGAGGAAATCACAGCCAGAAATGAGGAACTCAGGGTATTCTGGGATTTTTGCAATTTCAGGATCAATCGAAAAGTCAAAGAGATTCACTGAGGACCTGTAGGAGTCAGAAAGTACTTTGGTAGAGGAATTGAAATAAAGAAGTAAAACATATAAATTGATCCATATTGGGTCAATGTATGTATTTGCACAATATGGGTCCCTGGTCTGCATTATCAATGCTTGGTCATTCCGGAGCAGATGCTTCACTTTTTAGATAGTTTTGGTCATGGATTTCTATTTTGGGGGTCATAAAAGACATGAGTTGTGTTCTACCCCATTACTATTCCATGCCCGTGGGGGACATTCCCTCTAAATCACATCACTACTTCCTGCTACCAGCCCTTAATGTTGTCTCAGACTCTTTCTCTGCACAGGGTTCCAAGTAGCTTTTATTTATTTTCCAGAGTTGGTCCAATGAAACAAAACCCCTTTTCCATCCCTTGACCAGACCTTGAGATACTTTTAGGGAGAAGCGGGCCCCTAGGCAGGGTGGAAGCTCCATGCCAGGGTAACCGTGGGTCTGCTTTTTCCCTAAGCCCTAGGCTCCAAATGCCTGCCCAGTGTCTACTCTGGCATGCCTTTGTCATTGAAAGTTGAAATACTTGGATGCTTCCTAAATTATTTTTCTTCCCCCGCCTTCTTAACTGCAGCAAAAGATCCCAATATATGCCCAGTTTTGTCAAGCAAGAGACCTAGCAGTCATCTTTGATTCTTCCATTTCTCTCATTCCCACATTTACTTCACTGGCAAATATTATTGATTATATCCACCAATACATAATTCAAATGCCTCCTTCCAGTCTTACTACAATCCCTGCCCAATGCAAGCCATCAGAATCTCTCCCCCCAACTATTGGAATAGTCTCTCTGAACTAGTTTTGTTGCTACCTTCTATGCCCACCCCTCTCCACTCCTTTCCCAAAGTTTAAAAAAGTATAAATCAATTTCACTCCTAGGTGTTTATCCAAGAATAAGAAAAACATATGTCCACAGAAATAATTGTACAACATTCATAGCAGGTTTGTTTACAATAGCCCCAAACTGGAAACAGCCCAAATGTCCATCAACAAGTTAATTGACAGACATGTTGTATATGTATAAAATAGAATACTAATCAGCTAAAAAAAAAAAAAGAAAGAAAAGAAAAAGGCAAACGACTGTTATGCACAACGTGGATGAATCTCAGAAACATTATGCTGAGCAAAAGAAGCCAGACACAATAAAATACTGTAGGATTTCATAAATATAAGCTTTTAGAATAAGCAAAACTAATCTAAGATGAAAAGGTAAGAGCAGTATTTCTTGAGGTGGGGAGTTGGCAGGTGTTGATGGGGAAAGGACATGAAGGAACTTTCTGGGAAGATGAAAGTGTTCTGTGATAACAATCTGGATTTCATTTGTCAAAGTAATAAAGCCAAAATGTGTACATTTCATTGTAAGTACATCTTATCTCAAAAAGAGGAAACTAGAACTGTAAAAAATAATAAACACGTGGGAGGGTGGGCAGTGGGTGACCTATAGATGACACAGTAATGGCAAAATGATAATTTTTGAATCTGGGTGATGGGTACATGGGGGTCATTATACTATTTTGATGCCTTTGTAAATGCTTGACATTTCCCATAATGAAATGTTATTTTAAATTTATAAATAGGATTGTGTTTCTTTGTAGCTTAGGCTTCTTTAATGGCTTCCTGTTGCATGCCGAGATTTTTCCAAGCGCAGGGCTTTCGGATGAGCCACTTCTAGTGGAATTATCTCCTCCATGTATTCACATAATTGTTCCTCCTCATTCTTCAAGTCTTTGAGAAGCTCTCCCGACAGACACTCTTTGGTCACTTGCTTGTCTGTCTCCTCACTAGAAGACAGACTCTATGAAGACAGGCATAATGTCTCTCTTAGTTGCTGTGTTATACAGAACTCCTAGAACAGCACCTTATTTTCTGTTTTGTGAGTCACCATGCATCAGTAAGTGTTGTCCGTCAACTATTTCATGTGCTGGAACCCTGAGGTTAAGCATGTCCTTTTCTGTTGCTCTGACCAGCACCATGGACAGCAGTAAATTTAAAGTCTGTAGGGCCAAGGGTGTAGCATTGAAACCAATGTCAGGTAGGATACAGTAGGTATTTTGGCATGTTTTGAAGTCCCTCTGGCAGATGTATTTGTGTAAACTGAAACCCTGGGAGACTTTTCAGAAAGGCTGGTACTGGGTGGGATGCCACCAACGTGGGTTTAGCAGCCAATCCTTGTGCTGCACGTAATCTGAGTAGGGAGGGTGTCCACATTTTTTTCACTCATTGCATAGAAAGAGCACTTTCCTGTGAGCCAGAAAGTACAAATCTAAGCTTTGCATTAACAAGTTTCATGGCTCTGAGCAAATGACAGCCTCTTTGAGCTTTGGTTTCCTCATACTTCAAAAGAGTACTTCACTGATATCAATGTTTCTCAAGTAAAATAATGTTGGAGATGATATTTGCCTTGAGTGAGGAAAATGAAGAGCAAAGAGGGAAAGGGATGAGAGGATTGCAAACACTACTGAAGAAGCAAGAAGAGAGAGAAGCAATGGAAATATATCAGTCCAGGTATCTGTTGTTAGGAAACTGGACTAGAGCACACCTACGCTTATTTACAGAGCTAGTGTTCCATGGAAAGAGCATGTGGTTTACTGCCTTTTCATCTCCTGTGCAGGTTTGCAGCACAGACAACTCCCATTGTGCAAAGAGATTTGCTCTGGTCTGAGTCCATTGCTCCTGTTGTCTGTTGTCTTCTAGGTTGGGGAAAACAAAGGCAAACTTTGTGGGGGGGGGTGGAGGTCCTGTAGGTAGCTGAGTCTTGGCAGGGACTGAGAAAGGAAGACCCTGGTCATGGTATTCATAGAGAGAAAGACACACCAACAGCAGCCAGTAATCTGCTCTACCCATCATCACCTCCCTAGACCTGAATGGAGACCTCTTCCAATACCAGTACTTGTGTATGATTAAGCAGGTAGGCTTTGAAACCAGATAGCCTGGGTTTGAATAATCCCTATTTTTCTACCTCTATGCTGGTTTTGACCTTGAACTTCTTCCTTTACTTCTCTGCATCTCATTGTCCTTCTCTTATTAAATACTAATTCGAAAATACATACCACCTGTTGCATAGGGTCACTAGGCAGATTATGTGGGATCATGCATGCCAAAATATTTAATGCACAGTCTGACATATAGTATGCACTCAATAAATGTCACCTATTATTAATATCCCTAACACTGTGGGATGTTGCTGGAATGGAAGTAATCAAGACTTCAGCTCTTCTTATACCTGGGAAATAATTTGATCTTCCTCAAAATGCTATATGTATCGTCAAGAGTTATATAAACAATAAACAACTATTGCCCAGCTTTGCACATTTAGACACCATAATATCGTGATGCACCAGCTAAGGCCTGGGAGGGTATTTCCATTGTCTTCAGTGCAGGGAGCTCTTAGAGGGCCTGACTTTTATGAGTGTGTAAAATGCCTTGTGGATGCATTAAACTTAATATATGATCATAATAACAATGGAGCCACCAGCCTGAGAGAGAGGCAGCAACCCAGGGAGAACGAAATTTGGAAGCATAAAGCATGGGAAGGAAATGGTTTTTCACAGGGGTTGAGAGATGGTTGGAACATGAAGGGTGGGGAATAAAAGGCAGAGGGTTTGGCTGGCAGCTGGGAGTCTCAGCACTGCAGAAGAGTGTTTATCCATCCCAGCCTGTTTGGTGCATGAGAACTAAGCACAAAACTGTAATAGACAAAGGAGAGGAAGGCAGAAGGAAAGAGAGGGAAAAGGCATAGAAAATGAGATTCATAGGCAGGGTTATACCTGGGGATGAAGAAGACAGAGTAGTTGTGTTGGGAACAGCCACAGAAAAAGGTTGCAGGGAAGCTGGGGTAGACAATAAGTGTCCCATTTATGGGGTCCAGTTTGCATGTCCTGCCATCCAAAGTAGCCACTGCCATTCTCCATGTGGACTCAGACTTGCCACGAACAGTCTCGTCAGAGATGAGATTTCTGGAAGATTCTGGTGGCAATATATCCCAGGTCACAGAAATGAAATCTAAAGGGGGAAGAGTCCCAACATGTTGGTCCCTGAAATGATAAAACGGAAGATAAGGAATGGTAGTAAATGCCTTATGTGGAGGCAGTGGTAGGATTTCAAATGTTTCTTGGCCTGGGGGCAACAAGGCCTGGGAGGATTTAGTGATGGTTTATCAGCTGAAAGGCTGCTCTGAACACTTTTCACCTTGTAATGAGGCTGTTTTACACAGTGCTCTGCAACCAGTTGCTGCCACTGGATGAATGAATAAATGAGTAGGTGGATGGATGAAATAAATGAATCAATTGTATCAAGAATGAGAATGAGGCATCTGACCTATCAGCCCATCTCTGCTTTCTTAGTGGTAAACAAAGTATGGATATAGTCACAGATGCAAAAGCCAAACATTTTTAGAGCATGATAATCCTCGCACATAATGTAGACTTCCAGCTACCAGAAGGATAAATGAACACACACTCCATTCAGAAAATACTAATTATCTTATAATTTATGCTGAAGATACCAAAATTTCTATAGAATAAATTTCCTTTCTTTACCTTTCAGCTTGGAGGGAGGACAAATGCCTTAATTTATAGGGGAACACGTTGAAACTTTTTCACTTATTAATTTAACTAACATGCAACTTAGATGCCCATTTAGTACCGGGTATTATGTCAGGTTTAGGTAATCCAGAAGTGGAGAAGGCCAGAATCTTCCCACCCAAGAGGGCACTAGGCTTCTTAAGGAGAATAGATATGCACGATTTGAAAATAACTGATAGTCAACCCTGGCTTATCTGTACAATTATTAAGGTGATGCTGTTTACATTTTCTACTCTGATTCTTAGATCATTGATCCCATTTTACAGGTGAGGAAATTGAGGCAGGCCAAGGGAGGTTGTGGCTAACCCAAAGATGCACAGCTAAATGTGGTAGAGCCAGGCCCCACCTAAGTGTTCTGAGAACAGATCCTGTGTGTTTTCCACCACCCCATGACTGCTCCGGGCTGCCAGTCCCTGGCACTGGTAACGTTTGGATTCACTACAGGGAGATGAGCTAAGGGGATTAGAGAGAAGTCACACGTCACCAGTTTACTTGATGCCATGAGCTTGTTTGAGAAAAGGATTAGTCGTGATGTTGGTAGTATCATGCAAAAATCTCTCTCTCTTCCCTGCTGTTTTTGGGAATTTGGCATTAACAGACAAACCAACCTACACCCAAGAGTTGCAGGAAAGAAGTCGCACAATAAGGAACCTCAAGTTTGGGAGTGTTTCATTCCCCAAGGCGGCAGCAGAGAGAGCGGATTTGATTCATGGAAATAAATACCCATCTGCAAGCCCCAGTTACAGCCCATTTCATCTCGACTGGGCATCCATGCTTTCGGGCATCTGCTGGCTGCCCTTTCCTGGAAATAGTGAGGGGGAGCTGGGTACTGGAGCTAAAACCTTGGTCTTCAACATCTTGGGCCTCATCCTTCCAACTCTTACCTCTGAATTGCCCACAGCATCTTGGATTTCTCATTCATCATCTTTTGCTCTGCATTAGAGTGACTGCGTGCCACATTTTTCTCATGTGTGTGATTATGAACACAACTTACATGTGCTCCTACCTAGTCTGTAAGCTGCTTGAGGTTGGGGTGATGAATTCACAGTTGCTTCTCCTTCTTGACCAAGCACGTAGTAGGTACTCAATAAAGGTCTTTCGTGTTGAATGAAATAAAAACTAAAAATAGAGACCTGTTTTTGGAAGATTAAAATCCTTAAGTGGACAGAAAGTCTCCAATACAGAACAAGTCCACAGGGCCCTGGCCTCTGGGTTCTATAGTTCTGGTATTCAGATTAAGCAGGCAGAGGTTATTCCAGAATCTTGTGCAGCCAGTCAGCTTAGTGAGTGCCCACTTCAGCCCTCACCCCTAGAGAAGCAGGTCTTTTTGCCACCTCTTTGTATCTGTATATAACAGACCTGGCATTTCCACTGCAGTAGCACCAACCTGTGCATGCCTTTGAAGTTGTGAAAAATAGCTCAGTTTCCTGCCCTTTCATGATTTGGTGACAAATAATCTGTGCTGCAATTTACACATTTTCCTGGCGGTCATGAACTCTCTTCTCCTGGGAGAAGATGAACTGTGTTATATGGTCTCCCTTCTCTTTTTGGGTCCACTCTGTGCCTTCCAGGGCTCAGGCACATGGAAAAATTACAGTGCCTGGTTTGGGGATGGGCATCAGAGTCTGGTACTGTTATGCAAAATCATTCCAGTATCTTCACCTGTTTGGCATACTTAGACCTTTTTCCAGTCTGTTTCATACATTTTCCAGGTGTCAAGCTGTGCTCAGTGCTGGGGACCCAGAGATAGCTGGGGTCTGTCAGCTCTGCTTTCACGGTGCAGGAGGAGTCAGACGGGTGCACAGAGAATCTCAGCGTGTGGCAAGCAGTGTGCTCTTCAAGGTCCACAATGAACACAGAGGAGAGACGAATTCTCTCCATGGAGCTGGTTTGCTGGAGGGTATTGGCAGGGACTCCTGGAGAAGGCAAATTCCCCTAAGGGCTTTTAAGGATAAGTTGAATTGATCAGATGAATAAAGGCAGAAAGAGGGACTTTTGGTTAGAAGGAATTGCATGTTTTAGGGCATGCAGATGTGAGCTATAATGACAGGTTGGAAGAAGGGTAGAGTGTAGAATTGCATCACCATTGGATCCAACTGGGAAGTGGGAAGACAGAGTCATCGAGGTGCTTGTGGGGAAGATGGACTTGATCATGCTGGAGTTGGGGGCCAAGGAGAGGTGAGAACACAAGGGCTATGTGGAAGGTGGGCAGGAGAAGGGTAAGCTGTGCAACAGGAAGTGGAATCCGGCGCTGGAATGGAAGGAGCCAGGACCTTGAGCTGATAGATCTTAGTCTAGCACAGGAGGGTTCTACTACCATCCCCAAATGTCCGCTTCCCAAGGCTATTGCCTCCAAAAATATTTACCATGACATTTTCCTAAATATCTTTCTTTTCTCAGAATATCACAGAACACGATCCACCCATGAGGAGGGACAATTTATGGCCACATGGTCTCTTCTCTAGAATTATTGAAATCATATTGAATTTTCACATAAAAACAGAACCCCCAAGTGCATCAATAAATATATCTCATAAATGGAATGGTGTCCACTGTGTTGCTGGCCTGGAGTCCCAACTTTAAGGCAGCACCCACATGTCATCCTTTGCGCAGCATCCTGATGGAAGAGTGCTTTCACACGCAGGACTCCGCCTCACTCACAGCCCCACTTAGTTCTCATGAGCTGGGAGGAAAGGAGTGATGGTCTCGATTACGGATGAAGAAATCAAGATAGAACAGTCACGTAACATGCCCAAGTTCACTTAACTGTTAAGTGCCAGAGCTGGGATTCAGAGCTAGGTCTTCTGATTTCAAATCCCTTTACTGAATGGCAAGACTTTATAGGTAAAAGAGGGGTGATGAGGGGGTAGGGGGATGGGCTGGCTCGCAGAATTGCTAGAAATAAATCAGAGCAAGGAGAGACGATTCATTCCATTGGATGCTGCTGTCTCCCCTTGGATGCTCCTGAGTCCAACTTCATTTTAAAACTGAGGAATCTTAAGCCCCAAGAGGAGATATCTTGTGCAACAAGTTGGTACGTTCTGAGTGTATTTCTGTGAACCAAATTTTAGAAGAATGTAAAAAAATAATGTAGCAAGTCCAGGAAGCAGAATGGCAAGGGATCTCAAAATCATGACATTGGGGAACAGCTAAGGGAATGAGATGATTTCTCCCAGAGGAGAGAGAATTCAGAATCCATATGGAGTTGAACATGCTGCATGTGGCCCTGAGAAGGATCCATAAATCAAAGTGTGGACACTCCCAATGGATGGGACTTCGGTTCACTGTCAGAAATAGTTTTTTAAGAGTGAGACCCATCTTAAACTGGAACTACTGCATTGTTCCACAGTGAGATCATTGTCTTTGTTAAGGGTTCTTAACGGCAGATATGGTGTGAGAATCAAGCATTATTCGAAGTTATATAATGGTTCCTTCTGACCTGGCAAATCCAAGATTCTCATTCGCGATTCATTGATTCACTAGAATGTAAGCTTTGTCCAAGTGTGGACCATGCTTCTTTCTTTTACAACTTTATCTCCGGTTACTAGAATATTGAATGACTCATGATTGCAGTTTTACGGTGGAGGCAGAGGTACAAGAGGGTGAGCTGAAGCATCGAAGGCCTCTTGAGGCCCCAGGCTCAGAACTGGTGTGTAATCACTTCTGCTGCTTCCCATTGGCCAACACGTGTCAGCAGAACAGCCCAGATCCAGGGGATGGGAAGATCCCAACTCTTGGTGGAAAGAGCTACAGAGTCACATTGCAAAGGGCATGGATACAGGAAGGGGAGAGGGGGATATTTGGGCCATTTTTATAATCAATATACTCCAGTCTTCTTTTAGGAGAAAGGTGTAGATTGTGTAAAGAATAGCAAAGATCAAAGTCAGGGCTAGGCTATGGAATGCAAGAGTCATGGCTGGGGATGGGGTTGGGGTTGAGGGACTTAAAGGTTCAGTTAAGATGTGGAAAGGGGCTCAAGGATATCATGAAGTGAGGGTTTATGGTGAAGGTCACGGTAGGAATCTATGTTTTAGATTGAATACTCCATGAAGGTAGAGACTAAGTCGGTTTTGTCCATTAATATATCCTCTGTTCCCATACATAGTAGGAACACGAAATATGTGTTGAATAAATGAATATATGTGTTGAATACATACAGATATATATGCATGAATGAGTGGTCCCGTTCCTGGTCAGAACTGGGAGCTGTATCCAGTTTGGAGAAACCGTTAAGAGCATGGGCTTCGGGGCCTTGCAGACCTCAGTTTAAATATCAGCTCTACCATTTATTAGATATAAAATATTAATTAAGATCTTTGACCTTGAGTTTTCTAATCTGTAAAAATGGACATAATAAGTATATCCTCAAAGGCTTATTGTAAGGACTAAATGAGATACCCTAAATAAAGTCTGTAGCCCAGTGGCTGGCATGGAGAGTTCTAACAAATAGGTAGCTATCGTGATTCATATTGGGAGGTGGGGAGGGTCGAAGGCTGTATGTGGCTCAGCTGGAGTCAGTCTAGCAGGCACAGAGCCCTGTAAGGGAGGCAGGCGCCTCAGACTTGAGAGAGCACACTGGAGCTTGTGTCGCTCTCCTTCAACAATCAAAGACAACAACAAAATCAACCATAAAATGTTATTAGCAACACAACAGCTTTTGCGTTTCTAAGCCCCAGCTGGTATGTTTCCCATTCAATACTGCACAAAGCCGTTCGTTTCCATGGTTTTCCATCTCTGGCCCTTTGAGTGAGAATTGGGGTGGGGACTGGTGGGGGAGGAGGGAGGCGTAGAAATGAGTTGGGCATTTATGGGTGAAATTTTATGTCATCCCTCTTGGGAACCAAACTGTCTTCTACCCGAGGCAGAGGGGTGTCTGCATGGGCTTGGCCGACTAGCTTGGCTCATTCTTGCGATGACATATCCCATGACAATGAAATGTCTCTGTGAGAAATAGATTTTCAATGGTCTGTTTTTCTGAGGTACTATGCAGTATACATCCCAAGGCTCTTAACCAAGCCATCGGCTTTTGTAAGGTTGCACACCTGTAGCATTTATTTGTAGCACCTGCTTCAGTTATCTGTGGCTTTGTAACAAGCCCCTCCAAAACTCAGTGGCTTAAAATAACAACCATTTATTTGTTCATGAATTGGTAAGTTGGGTAGGGCTCAGCTGGGAAGTTCTTCTGCTTGTCTTACCTACTCATGTGGCTGCAGACATCTGGAGGCTCATTTGGGGCTGGAAATCCAACTTGGTTTCATTTGGTGCGTCAGCAGAGATAGCTGCAATGGCTAGGGCCTAAAAGGGCATCTCTGTCTCCCCATTTGATTTCTCTAGCAGGTTGGTCAGGCCTCTTAACATGGGGTGGCAGGACTCCAGGAGAGCTAAAGTGGGAGCTTTCTGGTTCCCCAAACCCTAGACCCCAGACTGTCTACAGTGACACTTCCTCCATGTTCTGTGGACCAAAGCAACTCACAAGGCAGCCTAGACTCAGGAGACACAGATTCCATCTCTTGGTGAGAGGAGTGGTGTGTGCATATAGGGACATAAGGAATTGTCAGTGGCCTTATTTGTGCAAGAACTACCCTAATCCTCCTCTTCCTGCCCTTCTCTCCTCCAGGGCCAATTTTGCTTACAACCATATGTATACTAGTCCTTGCTAATGTGTTACTTTGCAGCTCCTAAGCCCTCACCTCTTCTGAACATTAAACAATCTCTTTAATCCCTTCATTTGCAGAAGGGAAACAGAAATCCCCAAACAGAAATCCCTACAGGAGAAGGAACTTGCCCAAAGTCTTGCAGACAGACAGTAGCAGTGGAACTGGAGTCCGTACCTCCTGCCTCCTCCCTCAGTGGTCTTGCAGTTTTCCCATTCATCTTCTTGGGAAAGAATGAAAGTTGGGGAATCCAACGGTGTTGTTCCAGGCATAGTCTTAGCAGGTGGAAGAGAGATTTGGGGCCTCAGGCTTTAAATAAAACTCCATCTTTAATTGTCTTCATTTGAGGGTGTTAGCTCACGTGGAAGCAGCTGTTGTAGAACTTGTCTGGCTCCCTGGCGTAACTGAGAGCGGCTCACATTGGCCATGCATGGCACCGCAGCTTGCCTTACTCTGGGAGCGGGGGGTTGTGCTTCGGGAGCACTGCTACATGAGTCGGTTGTCGGGTTGAGAGTGGCGTGGCTTCTTGCCTGCTAAGCAGGATCGTATGCTGTGATGGCGCCTGGCACAGCCTGCACAGAGGTTCTAAGACAAGTGCAAACGGTGCCACCCCTGCATTCGTCCCCTCGTCCCCAGCCCAGTCTCATTCACTGCTTCCCTCCGTGGAAGCTTTCAACACACCCTAAGAATCGTTTCCCTTGTCCGACTGCCTGTGCAACTGTGAGCTCCCTGGGGGCAGAGGCAGCAGCGTTGCTCATCTCTGGACCCTAGTGTGTGTCTCAGAGCGGATGCTGCGTAAATGAATGAGGACAGCGCCAAGTCCCAGCATCCCAGGGGCGTTTGAACTGTGGGGTGCCCAGGCAACGCGGGGTGCAGAGCAGCCCGAGAGAGGGACGTGGAGTCCCAGCCGGCACACGTCCCAGACAGCACTGCTTCAACCTGGGACAAACGGGTCCAAGAAAGAGCACATCCTGTGGGGACTCCCCACGTGGAAGAGGGACGTGGTGACAAACAGACACATTTGGGATTTCCTTTTTTGACTCTCCCCTGGCTCCTCCTTGCCAAAAAGTCCTGTCCTACTCCAAGGAGGTGCAGGCCAAGCTGCAGGAATTGGGATTACGGCTCATCCTTGTCATGGACCTCTTTAGGAACACTCAGTGGCTCTCAAAGTGGGCGTCCTCCCCCCGCTGCCCCCTTCTCCGCCTCTGAACCGCAGCCACATCCTATTTGCAGCCCTGGAGATTATGGATGAAAATTTGACTTTTTAATTTTATCATTCTTGTTCTTGTTCTTCCTTCCTGCTTCATTAGAATCATGTTATTGGCCTAAAATGCAGTATGTAAACGATGCTCTGGGGCCCATCTGGAATCCTGGATTCTCTGGGGATATAATTACGCTAAGCGGTTCTCACCAGGGACAGCGCGACTTATCTCTTGCCTGGGCATCCTCTGGCAACACAGCCCTCGGTTCTTCAAAAGGGACTGGCTGCTGTCCCTTCAGGCCTGCTTCTTGGAGTGTGTGTGTGTGTGTGTGTGTGTGTGTGTGTGTGTGTGATTCAAGGGTATGGCCCATTTTTATGTTGTATGCACTGTTGTATCAGTAAAATCAAAGATAACTTATTGCATCTCTGTGTGTCCTCAGCAGGGAGGGTATACAAGCCTTTGCAATAGTGAAGGCCAGCAGTGACCAGAGAGAAAATGCCACTGCAGGTGGTGGCAGGGCTTTGCATTGTGTGCCCCTCCATCAGGGAGGTAGAGCCTGACCCATTTCTGCTCACGTTACTGTGCTGGGGCGGGATCCTGCAGCCAGCCTTAGGGGATAGGGCTCTTGGTTCCAGCCCTGACCAAGGTCACAGGGCTCAAAGGCATCAAGCCAGGATTGAACATGCACCCAGGCCTTTGCCCCTATCCCCAACAGGCCTGTGTTCCTGGGAACCTTGATTTTCTCCTTTGTGAAAGGAAACTAATGACCCTCACCCTGCTTATCTGCAGAATTCTTGTGAGAAATAATCGAATTAGTGAAGGTGAAAGTGTTTTGTATTCACTCAAATAAACATTCACGGGATGCCTGCTTTGTGCATGGATTAACAGAGTTCCTACCCTTGGGGGATCACAACCTTGCAAACTATAAATTAGAAAGCACTAAACACATGCAAAGTTTTAGAATTGTATGTCTGAAATCATTTTGCATTGTAGGAAGGAAAAAGTTCTTGTCAAGCTGGAAGTGCCTAGGTGTATATTCCTGGCTCCGTGGCCTCAGGCTCTTTCTCACTTTCCCCTCATCCCATTACCACCCCTTATGTCCCCCTCCACCCCCAGCTCCTTCCATTTCTGCACTGTCATCATTGGAGGCATTCATTTAGCCCCAATCAGCACTGCCTTTATCACATACCACTATTAGCAACCTTTAAAAAATAAGCTTGTTTATTAAAGCGTAGTGCATATATGTAGAAAAACGGAGAAAGCATGAGTCCATGTTGTAATGCTTTACTGCGAGAGGATGCAGCCATACATGAATCCCCTGGACACGAGGACAACAGTGTCGCCAGCACTAGGCATCCCCCCTCCTACCCTGACACCATGTCCTTCCCCTTTCCCTAAAAGTCACTAATTTTTGCACCGTGGGTTTCTTTTCATGTATATTTGTAGACTTTCTGTACGTGGAATCAAGTGCTATCTATTCTTTTGTGTCTCACTTATTTTGCTCGGTCTTACGTTGTGAGAATCATCCATGTTGCTGTGTGTAACTGTACTTTGTTCATTTTCATGGCTGTATATTTCGTGGCCGTATATTTTTGTGACTCCATATGGACACATCGACATTTATTTATCCTACTGTGGAGGGACATTTATACTGTTTCCAAATTGAGGCTACTCTGAGTAATTTCTCATACATGTCTTTTAAAATAGCTTTATGGAGTTATAAGTGGTATAAATTACCAATAAAGTATACATATTTAAGGTGGACTGTTTGATAAGTTTTGACATCTATTGCTGAAACTATCACAACAATCAAGATAGTGGACCAATTCATAGCCCCTCAAAGTTTCCTTCTATCTTTTTGCAATTTGTTACTTCTGTCCTTCCCACACCCACCTCTGTCTCCGGGCAATCACTGATTGTTTTTTTCTTACTATATACTCATTTGCATTTTCTAGAATGTTGTATGGATTGATTGTGCAGTGTGTACTGTTTTTAGTTTAGATTATTTCACATGACATGTTTATGTTGAGATTTATTCTTCTTGTAATAGTTTCTTTTCTTTCTTTCTTTCTTTCTTTCTTTCTTTCTTTCTTTCTTTCTTTCTTTCTTTCTTTCTTTCTTTCTTTCTTTCTTTCTTTCTTTCTTGCTGAGTAGTATTCTATGGTCTGGCTATACCACAATTTGTTTATCATTCACATGTTGATGGATGTTTGGGTTTCCAGTTTTGGGTTATTATGGACAACGCTGCCATGAATATTCATATACAAATCCTTGGGAAGACATACACTTTCAGTTTTATTAGGTCAATATATAGGAGTGAAATGCCTGGGTCATAGAATATGTATATGTTTAAATTTTTAAGAAATGGCTAAATTGGATTCCAAAGTGGTTGTACCATTTTATAATTGCATCAGCAGTGTATGAGGGTTCTAGTTGCCGTACTTACTTTGGTATGCATAGTCTTCTTGTTTTAAGACATTCTATTACATAATTAAGTGTGCGGTGAAATCTCACTGTGATTTTGCATTACAATTCTCTAATGACTAATGATGTTGAGCAAATTTTCATGTCTTTTGCTGAACATATGGGCGTATTTCTGTTGGGAATATGCCTAGGAGGATAAGTCCTTAGTCATAAGGGACAGGATCAGAATTGCATTGCAAAAGGGGTACTTCCAGGAGCCAAGTCAGAGGGAGGAATATCGAAGGCAGAAAATCACTTAGGAGATTGCAGTATACATTGCTTTCTTCTGCTAGTCCCTGTGTCCTGCATCTCAGATAAATTATAAGCTCCTAGGATATGCTAAGAAGCATTACAACTCTTTGTTTTCTCCCCAGCACCTTACACCCAGTGTTATGAGGGTCACCTGTGTGCTATGTATTTCTACATTTGTTACGTTATTTGCTTCTCTGGCACCTTACGAGGAAAATTGATGTCCCCCTGTTACAGCTGAAGAGCTGAGGCTCAGGGAGACATGCCACTTCTCAAAGTCTGAGAGCTTATAATCAGGGGAGGTGGAGCTTCTAATGAGGTCGCTGCCAAAGTTCCCATTCTTTCTGTTACACGACCTTGTCTTCCTTTGATCATGTTGCCTTTTAGATGCTCAAAGAAGACACCTCTTGAGTGATTGAATAGAAGTGCATTTGAGGACTCCGCTGAGAGGCTCTTTCCCTGATTCAGGACAACTGTCGTCTGCATGCACAGAGGCTCTCCTGGGCTCTCCAACCAGCCTCTCCTGCCTCTGACCCAGGGTGGCTGGGACAGAATTTCCAATAGTCACATTGGTGTTGCACTTGAAACCCTAAAGGTTGCCTTGGGAACGCCACTCCCCTGTTGCCCCAGTTCAGCGCTTGTGTTGTAAAAATCTTCCTCTTTCGCTGCAAAGCACCATGAACTTCTTTACTCATTTTTGCAACTCTGCAGAGCCTAGCACATGCTTCACATACGGTAGAACCATTTGGGGTTTGTCCTTGGTGAGTGTCTGCTTTTGCACCTCTCCATTAGTCTCTGCGTGACCTCCTGGAACAACCGATGTTTGAGTCCCAGTCCTGTCTTAGAGTGGTAGTATGACTCTATGCAAATTACTTAACCTCTCTGGTATCTCTTCTGTCATCTATAAAATGATGAAGATAATGGTAGCTTCCTCTTAGGGCAGTTATGGCAATAGCATGATACGTGGTTAGCAGTGGTAACCACATATCATGCTATTGCCATAACTGTTATGTTTTGTTGCTATAGTTACTTTAGGTGGTTTTCCCCCAAACTTACTTGCCTGCTTCAATAATGACAGGAACCGGCTGGAAGGGTGAGAGGTGGGTCTTGGGGGAGGCAGGAGGTGAGAAAACTGGAAGTCACCCTTGAAGCAGCTCCAGGTTCATGGCTCACACCTGCAGCACCATGCAACAGAGAAAACTCAGGCTGTGAACCCCAACAACGATGGCTCTGCCACCTCGTAGCACCTTGTGCAAGTCACCTTGTGCTGTCTAATCCTGTTTCTATCTCTGTAATAGGTAGATGGGCACCATATAAAAATGGCTCAATGGTTAAGTGAGAAAACAAATTCAAGATATCAACATAGTTGATAAATGTTAGTTGGGCCATCTCTGTTTGCTGGTCCATTTGATGGAATAAAACCTGCATGAATGGTGTTAGCTCATATATGAATAGTAGGCACCCAAAAATATTGAAATAGATGGATGAAAAAGGCTGAAATTAGTGCTGAAAAGGTATAGTATGCGAGGAGCAGAGGAGATGTACATGGAATCCTTGTTCTCCAATTAAAACGTAAGCTTTTTCTTGGGGCTGCAAACCAGATGCTCATTAGAAGGCTTCACAACTTTCTCACCATAGAGGATGTGTCTGAAAGATATTGTTGTCTCCTTCTCTAGGCCCTTTGCAGGTGGACACATGTGGTGGGAGGTAGTTATGATGGGAAGAGCCAAGGGTGTGGGGTTCAGGCTTTGGGGGTTGACTGTGCTCTGGGTCAGGCAGCCTGGCACAGCGGAATCAGAGCAGACTTATTACTACCTGTGTGAACTCAGGAAAAATCCATCATTTTTTCTGGGCCTTAACCGTTGTTTCCTGAAAAAACGAGATGCTCAAACCTGCCTATCAGGGCCTATTTTAAGGGGCATCTCAGTCCGCTCAGGCTGCCATGACAAAATACCATAGACTGGGTGGCTTAAACAATGCAAAGTTATTTCTCATAGATCTGAAGGCTGTAAGTCCAAGATCGAGGTGCCTGCTGACTCAGTTTCCTGGCTTGCAGTCAGCTGCCTTCTCCCCATTTCCTCACGTGGCAGAGAGGAAAGGGTCTCTCTCTTTTTCTCTACTTAAAAAGCCACAGATTCATCACATCAGGGCCCCATCCTTCAGACCTCAATTTCGACTCCTCTTAAGCATCTCAGTTTGCATCTTTTTACATACCTTAAGTGGAGAGCGAGAGTAACCCTTCACAGAAGATCTGAATTCTTCATTCATGACTTTTCCATCACAAAAAAAAATCTAACCTCAATCACCTTCAAAAGATCCTATCTCAAAAGATCCCAATAGTCACGTGGCTTAGGGTTCAGCATACGAATTTTGGGGAAATACAATCCAGTCCATAGCAAGGGGGTTAAGTGAGATTATGGATACAAATATGCTTCATAAACTATTATGAGCCATACATATTCAGATGGTGGTAGGGGTCTTTTTAAAAATTTTTATTTAGTTAGTGAGTTTTAGTATTGTGAGACTATCCTTGGGGTATTCATCTATTCATTTATTAATTTTCTACTGTGTGCCAGGGACCTTTCTAGACACCGGGTAGCCGCAAGAGAGAAAACAGACAAAAATCTTTATCTTCATAGAGCCTACCTTCCTTCTAGAATGTAGACAATAAAGAGGGACAAATAGAATATATAATTTATATGACGGGGAAACATGGTGTGGAGGAAGATAAAGCATGCAGAGGGTTGGAGAATGCTACACAGTGAGGAATAGATTAAATTTTAAGTTGAGGGGAGTG